>NC_092056.1:14449448-14762448 GCF_039877785.1 Chaetodon trifascialis
CCACATACGCACGCACGCACGCACACACACACACACACACACACACACACACACACACACACACGTATTCCCCTCTGTGTGGATCCAAGAAGGCCCCATTATACCATTTGTTCTATGCACTGTTGAAGGTGAGGGAGGTGTTGGAAATTTATCACAAGTTGCAGGATTTTCTGCAGTTTTCAAGTTGGTCTATCCGGACAGACAGCAGCTACAGGACACGCCTGCCACACAGTACACCATGGAAACAGGTTGAGGCAAAGACCTCAGGAGGTGTCGGGTGGTCTGTGAGACTGCAGATGGATCCTCCTCAGATGCTGAGATCAATCTGGCTCTGCAAGGCGAGGCTCTCATCATTCGAAGGGACGTGCAAGCGCATCTGCCTTTTTATAGATCAGCCAATAGGAACACCCTCTCTCTGAAATGACCTGTCATTGGCCAAAGTCTCCCATCACCATCTCTATTTTTTAAAACCTGAAAGCAACCAAGAGGAGGTGCAGGAGTCTAGTTTTCTTTCAGACAACAACAACAACAACAACAACAACAACAACAACAACTTTATTTGTATAGCACATTTAAAACCACAAAGGCAGCCAAAGTGCTGTACATACCACTTGAATTATATTATGCGGGTAGGCCGGGATGGAATTTATTCCTAATGCTAACCAAGGCTTTAACAAGCTAGCACGATAATGATTAAACTTTATTTATACAACACCTTTTAAAAGGAAGTACAAAGATCAAGTAAAACATCGAATAATGGAGCTGGAGAAACAGAACATGCAGGCCTGACACTGATATACAGCTTTTTAAAAAGGACTTGATTTAACACACTTGTGTTTGTGTGACAGCTCAGACTGATATGAGGATTTTGACTGATTGCAGAGCAGCCAGTGACAGTAATGCGTGTCAGAGACACAAAAATACAATCCAACATGCTTGGTGGATCATCTGTTTCTTTCTCATTGACTGCTTTCAGATTTCAGCCTTTATGAGTCTTAAACTTATGAGCTGTGATTGTAAAACGAGAGCAAATCGCTGCTCACTTCTGTCATTGTGAAGAGCCTGATAAACAGACTTTACCTGGAGTTTTGTTGGGTTGTCAGTGCTCCCTGCAGGAGGTTTGTTATTCTGTAAGGAAATCCAGGAACATTATGATGAACATCTATTACTCTTATCCAAACCTGTGGCAGAAGAGCTTTGGCAGTTTTTGTATGTGCGTCATGTGGCGTTAAGACTCTAAACTTGTGCACTCGTCAGCAACTTCATAAGGTCGTTAAGTTACACAGATTTGTTGTGAATAATTATTTACCACTCTCAATTGATCAACAGTTCATTGATCAACAGAAAATATATTTCAGAATAGAAAACAACTCATAATGTGAAGAAACATGGCTTTTAACAATAAGCTTGCTGACTAGCTACCGTACAGAGACGAGTCTTCATCATTCAGAGAGCCACCAGGCCTCCTCTAAAGATGCTCCAGCAGAGCTGATGTGCTCTCATGTAAGACAAGATCAGCAAAGTGCAAGTGTCTCAGGTCACATTGTTTTTGGCTGAGATAAACGAGCAATGCTCCCACACGTGAGAAGTAGCTCACCTAACGAGCCCAGATCACATGTGTATCAAGGCTGAATCCTCACTGCAGCGGCCAGGGTTCAGTTCCAGCCTTTGCTGCATGTCACCCTCCCTCTCTCTCCAGCTGTGTCTATCATAATAATGCAGACATGAAAAATAAGCTTAAAAACAAGTTGACCATGTGAACTCCCAACTGAACGTTTACTCCCTCCAAACCGACATCATCCCCAACCCAACAAACTGTTGTAAGTACAGCAGGAAAACAGGCTAATATTTCTCATTTCAGATACTGATACCTGTCGTTCAAATGATCAGGAATTGTTGTTTGGGCTGTTATTACTTGTATTATCATCTTAACTGTTACTGCTTTCAGTTTACAAGGTTTGCTTTTCACAGCTAGATGACTGAATTCCACAATTTCTAAATTATTAGCGCCTTAATTCAATCAAAAAGGAAGTCACTCTTACTGCGTTTGCTTTTAATTAAACAATGTCTCCCTCTGGTGATGGTTTCTGGTACTACAGCAGTGACCATTAATGTTCTCCTACATGAGGAACAGTGACGGGGGCAGTTAAATATTAAGTGAGAGGCTCCATCTGCTGTTGACCTGAGCTTCCTGCAGGGTTAAGTGGTTGGTGCCTGAGTCATGTCTGTAATACTTCAATTATGTTAAATGTTTAATTAAACTGACAACAAAAGGAGGCAATAAATTCAGATTTATTTAACTTCAATATTGCATACATACAAAGTATCTAGAAAGCTACAAAATATCTACTATTATCAAGAAGGCATCATAATGTTACGGAGCAAAGACAAGACCATATGCAGAACACAGAAACATCACAGAGCTTCTTTTCTCTCTTTGCTCCAACACTTTTTACTGTCATGGATACGAAAAGATATCACACATCTGTACCAAGAAAAGCTAAGAGAGAATTTTGTACAAAGCACCTTTTTACAAAAACAAGTCGGCACACAAAACCCAAATGTGTGTATGATAACTATATGTGAGCTATGTGAAAAATCACTTTAAAGCCACCATCCGAAAATGGTCATAAAACAAAAAGGTACCAGTACCTACTCTTCGACAGAATTACAAATAACAAGAGCTAAACTGCTGATATGTTTGTGTCATGATTCCTCAACTTAGATGATTTTTTTTTTTTTATTATTTGTTTTTTAACGTGTCCATTTTCTCCTCAAATGGTCCACCAGACATTCGTGCCATGGAGGGCATCAGTTTTAGCGTTGAAACGACATGTCAAAATGTACCAGCAGTGCAGCAGCAACATCATTACCATCTTGTTGGGCTTGCAATATACAGACAATGTCATCACAAAACCAAGTACAACCGTATACAAGTACAATAAGAAAACAGGAACATCTACATAATCAATAAATGTGAACAGATACACAGGGTAAACATAAGAAAAAGCCTATTAAAACTCCACAGTGTCCACAGGACTGTGGCAAAATACTGAATGACTGAACTTTATCTGCATCCACCAGAGACATTGTCTGCAATTATTTAGAGCTTCTTCGGTTAAAATACTTTGAATGATTATAATTTTTTTGTAAGAAACAGTAAATGTTCGAGTAGCTATGGTCCTTACGGTGAAAAGTATTAACCTCTACGGCCTCGTCTACATAAGCAGTTGTGAAAAATTAGATCCTGAAACAATATCTCAAGCAGGTTTTGGAAAGAATTTGAGTTTTATCCACATTAAACCAGTTTGAACTGTTAGAATAATTATTAAATAAACTTTCACTTTTCCCTCTGAAAGATGCTAAATGATAAAAGCTTGTCGGTCCCTGCCTCGTCGACATCACAGCTGCGTCTGCATCATTGACGGTAACACTGTGGAAGTGTGATGTTTTCTGTGGTTTTCACATCGTGCGAGTGTGCGGTCGTGGGAAAGAGGAAACCATGATGTCTCCAAAAAACTTTTTTTTCTTTAAAAAAAAAACACTTGAACCTGCAAGTGTGCACGAAGCAGACGGCTGCAGCGTTTCTACGAGCTAACATCCTGCGTGCAGTCGGCGGCTGTAACGTTGTCAGCAGGTCTTTGACCTTGAGCACAGACGTAGGTTTTGATCAAATACATCATTTGTGAAATCAATTTCTAATGTAAAAAAAATGTAATATATCATTTCTTTATTTTACCAGTAACCAGCTTTCCCCTGTTGTCATTACAACCCTTTGAAAAGGCAATGTGGTGATTGGTTTCACTTGCGTCTCATTTTTGGTCTAGCAACATTTCATTTTTAATTTCTGTTTCTCTTTTTGAAGCTGGAAATTTTAAACCAAAGGCACTTCCTTGCTACCATGCAGGACATGACAAAAGATTGACTGAATCTCTGTATTTTTTGGTCTTGTACAACAGGAAAGGCAGTCAGTCTGTTTATAGTACACTCTTTGAAAAAGGCCGATGTTGTAGGACATAAAAATAAAACCTGTATTGTAAGTGGTACTGTTGAGATAATTTAACGGAGGAGTACTGCCGCTTAACAACAACAAAAGCTTTATTTCTAGGAGTGTACCAATTACAAGAAACATGATTTCTCAGATGTGGAGATGTACCAAGTAACATACCGGTGAGTCATTTTTGCCTGTTTCATCCACAGAACTGATTTTAGACTTAAAACAAAGCAAAGGGTAAAGTTAGAGTATATTCTAAGGCACTGTACATCTACACTTTGGCAGATAATATTGTGAAGTTCTTACACAAAGCAAATGTATAAATAGTCTTCCCATGTAGAGATCACAGTTTTAGTGGCATCTTTTGGGAGTTCACACAGCTATAACATGTTTAAGGCTGGGGATCAGTATAGGCCACAGAAACATGTGAACGTAGTGTGAAGGCAGCAACACTCTGGCTTGAGTTTTTACACATCGAGCCCGGGGGGGGGGGGGCATATAGACCAAAGCCTGCGGTCTGCAAGTAGTGTAGTGTTATGATTATTTACGCTGTTGTTCTAAAACCACGGATCTACCAGGGGACAAAAGTAAGCATCACTAAGGCCAGCTCAGGAAGGGGAATAAGCTGCTTCTGGACATGATGAAAGTCAATTTAAGCTGCTGTCACCTGTCAAAAGCCGAATTAGTCTCCTCTCAGCTGTCACAGAGAAAAGACTCATTTGCAGAGTGGAAACGGTGGTGATGGTGCAGGCGACTATCTACATTTATGGAGCAGATGCAAAATGTCTGCAGTAATTTCACAGTGCATTCATTCTGTTAGTATCTAAGACTCGGAGTGCTTCAACAGGGATAAATATACAACTGAAAGCTGAGTTGTTTTTAAAGAAATAACAGTAATTTTGCAATACTCACGACCACTTACGTCCAACTACTGTCTTTGTAGTGTTGTGTTAGTTTTGTTTCTTTGGAAAATCTATTGGCTGTGGGTGCACGTCTGTATGTCGACAATATGTATGCTCACAAAATCATGAACTACAGACATACAAAACACACTCAAACAGATTACACAGACCATGTCAGGCTGCTGAGAGAAAGGCCAGCATCCTTTTTTTTCTTAGTCTACATGACAAAGCAGAAACAGACGACACACACATTTCCATTTACCAAATGAATCTAGTAAATTCCTTAAGAACGGCCACATTTATACCCAACGAAGACCAACTCATCGCATTTTAAACAAGATTTCCCACATTTAAACATAAAACAACTGTACCGCAATCAACAGCTGCAGTCAAATAACAGACACTTTATATTAAAACAAATTTTGAACAACTGACTTCACCCGATACCATGACCAAAAAGCATTGTAGGTGTGACTTTCAGGTAGAGGCACTGCCACTTGTTTTGAGGTTGGAAAGTCTATGAAAAGGGGGGTTGGGGATGGGGGGGGGGGCTCATAGCCTCTCATTCTTTGACCAGTCTGTAGATATGATGCTGGGCACCGTGCTCACTGTTTGAAACTTCAAACACACACGCCATACATAGCAATGTCTCCTGGGTGTCCCTATTCGTCACCACCTGCAAGAGAAGACAAAGTCACTTTCCAGTCGACAAGTGCTGCACTCTTTAAAATAAGTAAAGAGGAAGTGTCGTATTTTACAAACAGAAAACAGAAAAAAAATGTTTACAGGGAGACACTTCAGGTGAATTGAGTAAATGTTTTAACTCAGAGATATCAGCATGAAACATCCCCAGCTGAGACAGTTATTGTTTTGTGTGATAAGTTTTCTTAGATTGGATGTTTCAATATGCAGATGATGCATTGTCTAATTAAATATGCAGCTATTTACTTCTTTCATCTGTAGCGTCTCCCTTTACTTTTTCCTCTATAGTTCAGTTTAGGTTGTTATGGTTTTGTCAAATCTAAACATCACCTTGGACAGTCAGGATGAAAGTTCAGACGCAGTTTAAAACTTGACCTAAATGTGTTATTGTCAGTTCCTCCTGCAGCTTTCCGAGCTTCTTAAGACACCGTTTGCCCCCTTCGAACAGGAAGCAGGCACTCACTGATCCACAATCATTTCTAAAAGCATCTCATGATGCTTTTGGGACACTTGTTAAGCTTAAAAATATTTATAAGATGGATTTTATGATAATCTTAGCCTTAAGATGCTCTTGCGCCCCGGTTGCTATTTTGCGTGCAAAACCCCACATATGCCTGTATTTGTTTTTGCTTTCTCTTTGCGGTGAAAGACCCCTTAAGACCCCATGTGATGGCTAATAACAGGGGTTCCTGCCCCCTCTTATCCTCCCTTTTCCCCTGCAGATAATGAGGCTCCGCACACTGTGTTTCATCCCCTGTGGAATGAGAGCAATGTAGGACCAATGAGAGGAAGTCATCTGAAGACCCTGTCAACCCCCCACACCTTTCTTTTTTTTTAATAAAGCCAGCTGGAGCCACCAACACACCCTGACGGTAAAGAGAAGAAGAAGAATGAGAGTCCGGGAGAGGGCTCTCGGCCACTCAGGTCAGTGAGGTGATTACCAATAAGATCGTGAAGTTCTCCAGCACGCTGTTCATCATATATTTCTCTGGCAGATGTTTTAGCTTATGGATGAAGTTGATCATGTATTCACACATGGGAGACCGGCTTATCCGGTAGACAAAGCGTCCGTTCTCAAACCGTGCATATTCAGTCTGAGGAAAAAAAGAGCAAATTATTTATGAAAGTAGGAGATTAAGGGCAAAACTCAGCAGCGACTTGCTCACACTCACAGGATGGAAAGACCTCATACCTCAACTTTCTCGACCACCTGCTTCCCAAAGGAGCAGACCTTCGTTGAACATGTGATGGTCATGTTCTCTGAGCTCTCGTACTGACTAGTGACTCCGTAGAAAGATCCAGTGTCATCCTGGATGTTGCAGTTCAAGTCAGCCTGGAAGCCAGAGAAAAACAGGGCCTTCTGTGAAGATTAATGCGTTTAAGGTTTACGGGAATAAACAATACACAGAACCATGTAAAAACAGATAACTTTGTTGAACCTGCAATAACTGATTTGTTTTGGCCTTTTGGGGCAGTGAACACAACACTGATATGTCATCACCTTTTAAGTTGATGTGGCATGAGCGTTAGCTTTTTTGGAGTTGTCTCATTGTCTCCTTTTAGCTCAGTTGTGGTCTCCACCAGCTCCTGGGGGAAATATCTGACTCTTTAGCTGCTAAATGCACCAGTTAGTCACTCACTCTGCCTGTCTGCTGTTTGCTGCTGAGGTGAATGACGCTATGACAATGGCGAGAGTGAACTGAATCAGTTAAACTGTGGGCCTGGCAGATAAAAAAACATGAACTGAAACGTATGAATCTACAAGTGAACCCTTTAATATTATCACATCTTCATTTGATGCATGATACAGGACACATTTGACATTAATAATCAAAGTAATTTTCCAATCTTTATTGATTTTAACAAAACATTAACCCTATCCCATTTCTAAATCCCTTGTTCACTACTTGCCAGAGCACTGCAATCATCTGCTGCTGGTTTATTGGAGGTTTCCAGCAACAGCCGAAAGAAAATCAGTGATGCAGCGTTTGTTAGTTAAGCCCCAAAGCTCTGGAACACACTACCTATAGATATCAGGGCAGCCAGTTCACGAAATATTTTTAAGAGAAAGCTAAAAACATCTCTTTTCACTTTAGCGTGATATGTACTTTCCTCATAAAGACTTAAAATTTTTGTGCTTTGCCTCGCACTTACATAGCTGTACATCTTAAAATCCATCCATCCATCCATTTTCTATGCCGCTTATCCCTTTCGGGATCTCGGCTGTCAACGGGCGAGAGGCGGGGTACACCCTGGACCGGTCACCAGCCGATCGCAGGGCACATACACATACCATTCACACTCACACTCACACCTAGGGGCAATTTAGAGTCACCAATCAACCTAATGAGCATGTCTTTGGTCTGTGGGAGGAAGCCGGAGTGCCTGGAGAAAACCCACGCATGCACGGGAAGAACATGCAAACTTCACACAGAAAGGCTCAACCCGGGAATTGAACCTGCAACCTTCTTGCTGTGAAGCACACACACTACCTGCTGCGCCACCGTGCAGCCGCACATCTTAAAATGTTGTACTTATCTTGATTTATGCATTCTGTGAACTGTTTTAAACTTTATCTTATTACTATTAGTCAGTGGTTTTATTTTCCATCTTAACTTATTCTCTTTTCTTACATTCATTTATTAGACCTGTTTTTATGTTCTTTGAGCTGTATTTATTGCATGAAAGGTGCTATAAAAATAACAATTATTATTATTACCATTTTTGTCATTAGCAGGATTTAAACCTTGTATGAAAAACTGTGGGTCTAGAGGTATTTGTATGGATAATATGTCCTGGATACACTCTCTCACTGCTTCCTAGAACTTTATTATTTGAGCACATTGTCAAAGACACTGGAAAAATGTACCTTTTCATAGCATAGCTCTGTTGTATTTATTAAGCTTTTCTAGGGTAATATATTGTTCACATTAGCAAATTAAATCAAGGTAATATTTAATACATTGCCACTATAAAAATATCCATTGTAGAAGCTTTAGGTGTAACTGCCAATGGCATTTATTGTACAGTATGTATAGTACATACAGTGTACAGTTGTATATACAGTGTATTCTGTGGAACTGAGACACATGTCTGTGCCTAACCTTGTATCAGAAGACAGAATCAAGTTTAAACGTGGCAGCTGTAACTCTACATTAAGAATTTCTTTGTCACTGGTCAAGAGCCGTCGAGATTAAGCCTGTACATCACATATCAAATTAGAGGATCCCAGCCACATCTGAATACGCATGTTAATGTGTCCATATTAGAATGAAGATTCTAAAGAGGATTAAATGAAGTTACTGATTTACAAGGTTGAACGGGTCTGCTCCTGGAGGGCAGCCTTTCTATGCCCTCAACATCCTGTTCATTATGGATACAAAAAGAGGAGACATCCTCCTACAACATTCTCCTCCTTCATTAAGCAAAGCAGTTATACATTCATTATTGTGCAGATTCTGTCTTTCATTTGAAATTTAGATTGGCCGGTCACTTCAAAAGGAATTTGAGGGGACTTGGTCCAAGTGCATACGGTCCTACTTTGTTGGCTGCCGCTAGTTAGCATTTTGCATCAGGGAGGAAATACATGCAATGTTTAAACAGCCATTAGGAGTGCAACCAGGTCACTCCATTGTTTGGAGATATTACATTGAATTAGCGAGTGCTTTGATCAAAAGCTCTCCTGCTATGCAAGTCCAAACACAGCAGAGTGCAATCTGCAAACATTAAGAGAGCAGTCTTCTCTGTGTAGACTGATTACAGCCAATCACTAAAGATGAACCTGAACAGACCCTTACTGAACAGGATTCACAATGATATTAAGACTGATGCATGGAAAATACAATCAAGCTGCAGCAAATCCTACTCACCCAGAATTTTATGAGGAAGAAGGAATTCTGGGGACCTTTTCCATACAGCTCCTTCAGCCCTCCTTTCTTCTCTGGGAATTTGTCGTAAATCTGACGAATGTCCACCGACTCTAGCAGGGCGTCACTGTAGGAATGATTTGTCTGTCCAATATGTACAAATAGGTGCTTGTTGTACTGAAAAAAAAAAGAGTACATACATATTCTTAGAAACAAACCTAAAAAATATGGTGCTCTATTTCAGATTATATCAATTTGATTTAGATATATAGTTGTATTATAAACCAATATCCAGGCATCACAAACACAGTATGTTTACTGAAATAAAATAAACCAGTTCTGACAAATAACCACCATAATAAGCAGACGGTAGTTAGAATTAGATTGGTAACAGCACACTCTGATGATGGGAGATAACCCTATGCAACATTGCTTTTTATTTGGCTGTCTGCATGGTTTTAGAGAGCTTTTTTATTTTATGATGTACAAATTAGGTAGCATTACATTCTGCTCCACTAAAGCCAAAAACAAACTGATCCCCTCATTTGTATTAAACCAAGCTGGGAATGCCAGACTGCCTCACCCAAATTCTACCAGCTGAAGTTTTGACTTTATTATAGGCAAGAAAGCTGTGAAATCACAAATTCTGACTAATATTGAATCAAATATTAAACTAGGCAATGGTAAATTAGTTATTTTCTCAAACACTAGATGAGCATAATTAACATGAAATGCTGTATTTCTGCACCAATGGCAAGCACAGTCAAGCTAAACTGACAATATGGACTGAAAAGTGAGTGTTTTGCTGTAAAAAAAAAAACCCAAAACAAAACAAAAAAACATATTTATAGGTTTGCTCTATTCCAAACTGAGAATATATGGATTTGGTTTTACAAAGTGAATAAAAATGATAGCTGTTAAACCTCAAATCCATGATGCAGAGCAGAGAAGCAGAGAGAGAAGCAGCAAAAAAAGAGAATAACATTTGGTTTTCAGAGGTTTGCTGAACTCGTGGTGACTGTATGAAACCCCGTTATGTGGTGCTGCACTTCAGTTTAAAAGCTCACAGAGTAGCCTCTCCAGCATGTAGCCTTTAGGGCAAATGTGACAATTTCAAGCATTAAGCTGAATGTAAGATTAATGGCTGTTGTCATGCTGTATTAATACCAAAAGAAAGTGCAGAGGAAAATGTGGACAAACATTAAAAAAAAAACTTCCAGAGCAAACAAGAAGTGTGAGACAGAGCCTTGAAGCCGCTGATTAGTCAACTCACACTCGGGGAGCCTGTGGAAATACAGTCTTGGCATGCCTTTTAAGGAACTGATTAATATACAGTCTCTCATTATTTCTGCAGGTTTTCATGCTGTTTGTCCCTACAGGCCAGGCTTCTCCCCTCTCAGCTTGTGTTGGCCTCCTCTCAGCTGACTCTGTGCCTTGGAAATGTCCCAGTGTATTCATAGAGGAAAGGACTGGGTGATAAGAGGTGGGAATGAACGCCATGAGATACTGATATTTCATGCTTTAGGATAATGCTCCACTCACTGAGTCTGGGTCTCTCTGTTGCTCTAGGAAGGCGGAGAACTCCACCAATCGGAGTTTAGATGTACCGATGGAGCGGCCCTGCCATGCGGGTGCCGTGGGAGCTGGAGCTGCTGTGGGCTCGTAACCTGCAGTAACACCACAGTAATAAAAGATCCATCCTGTCTGTGGGTTGTTTTACAGTGCAGCATGGACACGTTCATTTTTAAGACACTGTAACAAAAAACTTGTGATGTCATGTTCGAGATATTGTTTTGAGGTTTCAGGGACATCTGTTGCAAGTCAGGTTTGTTTATGTTGTCCTGGTGTTGTTACTGGCAACAGCTGTCATTATTTCCACTTATTTATGGGCAAATTACAGCTGTGCGCCATAGCATAGCAATAACAAACATAAACATATTGGATTGTCATCACAACAAGTATTGATTCATTCATATTTTCTTATTTCTAAAATGTGTGGGGCAAGAAATAACAAACTGAAACTGGGAAAAATAAAAAAATGTAAAAAAAAATTCCAAAAGTTATTTTAACATTTTTTATCCCATTTATGTTCTAGTGTAATGAAGAATAGTCTTTTGATTTATTTGATACAATGACATCGCATGTCTCTGAATTCTTGATCAACAGCCAAAAGATTGGTTTCAGATATAAAAATAGATGATTTCTCATTGAGTTACAATCAGTCCTAAATCATAAAACCTTAACATGGGTAAGAATAAATCAGCTGTCTGTGCATGACTGTGAATTGGACATTGGATTTTCTTTTCATTTTTATGGCAAGTTCTGAGAGAAAGAAGATTTTCCTGCAGTTGATTCCGAATTTGAGCAGCATTAAGTGCTTGAAAGTGCTAAAAATAAACTGTAGCTGTTAATGAAAAAAAAAAAAAAAAAAAAAAAAACTTAACTGATTAAAAACTGTTGTTACTGAAATTGATTCCAGAAACCAGAAACCAGATCCTCAAAACCCAACATTAACTTTCATCCTCCCTCCTGGAGCTTCACTGCACAAAGGTGCTCTGGGGGAAATGTAGGAGGAAGGTCCAAAGTATCAAAACCACCTTTTATTGTTGTGGCCATCTCCAAAGCATTTTCACCTCTCTCTATTCAACATATTTGTTTTACAAAGAGACAAACTGCCAATTCTCACAGTAAGATTAAAGAATAGATTTAACAGCTGAGGAGCTTGAAATGCTTTATACCAAGCAGGAAAATGCACACGAGGAAATGGAGTGAGCTTGAACACAATAAACAGCTGGCACTTGTTTGTGTTTGGCTCTTTGTATGACAAAGATGTTAGGGTGGAGATGGATTTAAATATTTTTAGCTTCAGTGTGATGTACAGTTTGGGCTCATTTTGCCTTGAAAGTTTTTTAAAAAAGGTAATTCTCACTTGAAATGGCTGTTGTGACTGCTGGCTGGATGGGATAGGCTTGCTGGGTGAAAGGCTTTATACTGGAACGGAAAATGACAGACTTGTTAGAAAAAAAAAAAATTCCATAGCACAATATATTGAATTTATTACTTGAAGACAGTGTGAGTTCTCTTTTCTGACACCAAAGTATGATACTTACTCTTGTGAGGATCCTGGCTGACCAGTCGATATCATGCCCTGCCATAACTAGATAAACAGACAACAAAGAACATCCAATTGTGAGCAGCTGTTAGCAACAAGATCAAAATGTCTCTTAGCTCCATGTGGACGAGGTTATCTACCACTCCTTTTGATCATGTGCTTATCTGATAGGGGCAGTTGTGCAAAGCTGTGGTGTGTAATGTGATTTGGCCAGGGTGTCGGCGTGGTTGTCCCCATGGCTGCACTGAGTGAAGCTGGACAGGACGGATCAATAGTGGGGTGCTGATGAGGGTCTTACCCCTGCTCCAGGGAAGGCTGGGCGCGGGATGCCTGGCAGTCCCAGCTTGTTGTGAATAGCCGTGGCAGAGACGATCTGAGCCGAGGACATGGAGGCCATGCTCTGGAGCGCTTTGTCCTTCACTGCTTGGTCCTTTAACAGCAGCCACAAAAGGCTTAGAACTCACACAGAAGGGGGGAGGTGGGACATGTTGCAGAGGTAGCAACAACCAGACTCCAAACAACACACTGAAAGCACCACTGACCTCTCTCACAACAGTAAACAGCAAGCAGTTTAAAAGAAGATGCATCTACGTTGCTATTTAAGTGTAGGCTTTTATAAAGGAATGTGTCAAACAATGGCAATTGAATTCCAATATACAATGGTTGGCAGAGGTATGCACTTAAATGAAAGTTTGCTTGTTGACTATTCTACCACTAAAATACTCATGCAGCAGCACTTCTATCAAGGCTGCGTTTGTCAAAACACATCTAAACATTGTGAAGAATTTCTCAAGTAAAACTGAAGGACATAAATCCCACTTGGTTAAGAGTCTTTCATCGCTCTAGTTACTGGTAGTTCCTTTTCTTTAATCTTTGGACAAGAGGTTTTTAAATGATCACCATATATCTACATTAGTTGTGAATGGCAATGCTTAATTGATGGAGCAGTAATAGTAATACAGTAACTACAAAAGCCTGCAGAAGCGCACTACACGTATGTTGTTTTGGACAAAGTCATTTGTTAATTTGCATTAGCAAAGTCATACTGAACCCGCTAAATTCAGTGTAAACACTGTATCAGAGTGCACACTTGGGCAACCCACACGCACGAGCAAACCCATGCACACTCACTGGTGGCAGAAGCTAAAAGGTACGCATGCTGGCAATAGATGCTGGTGGAGCAGAGTCAAGCTACAGTATGATAGTATGATGACAAAGAGACACGGATAAACTGGGAAAACACTGGGCAGCAGCTATTGTGTCACTATGGCAAGAGCAAAAATGCAAAACTAGCAGCTGAAGGACGAGGCAGCCCCTAATAAAGGCAGAAACAGTGTCACAAACAGAAAATAAATACTTACCATACTTGTAACCTAAATGCAAACAAACATGGTTTTATTGTACATTTGTGATACATTTACTCAGTAATTCAATATTAATAAAACGGTTAAAGTCTGAGCTATGCATGAAAAGGTCTTAGCGTTACAAGTCCCAACATCGGCAAAAAAAATACTTTGAGAATAACAAGCGTTCTTCACACATCACAGACAAGTAATGAACACTGAATAACAAAAGGATTATGAAATATGTATTTACAAATTATCCTCAGTCTCGGGGGGTCTTGCTCTCTACAATTAATAAGTAACACAATGACTGTTCTTTCACTGAAATGCCAAAGACAAGACCAGAAACAGCAGGTTTTCATTGATGCCCCCTTAAATGAAGGGCACACTTGTATTTCTCTTTGCCCCTGAACTCCAATTTGCTTTAAATGAGAAAAGACAGGGATTCATACAAAAGCTGTCTGTTTTTCTTCAGACAGCCGCCTGTGCCCTTGAAAGACCAGGCATTCATGTGGCTAGCTGCCTATCTGACTCGTTCTGTTTCTCAACACACACACACACACACACACACACACACACACACACACACACACACACACACACACACACACTCTCTCTCTCACAGATTAATGAGGGGTCATTAATTCATGTTGAATACTGGGAGTCGAGCAAAAGTGTGAAAGTCAAAACCTATAGTCGGCTCCCCAAGAAAAGAAGAAAATGGCACATGGGCAGAGTGTCCTTTGATATACAAGCATTACTTCATAAAATACCTCAAATTACAGGTCAATATTATACAAGATTACTTCTTTCACAATGCTTTTCTCCCATTTTAATCTGTCATTCTGAAAAGCTTTCTTCAGTGATTTTAACAGATTTCACTATTGCTGAAATAACTGACAAGAACGCTCTGAAATGACATCTGAACTAGGAGGAAGGAAGGTGGCCGACAGCCATGGCACTGTGAGACTGAGTTATAAACTGATTGAAGGGAGGAAAAAGAGAGCAGAGAGGGCATTTCAGAAAGCAGCCAGCCACCATCAGTCCGATTTCCTCGGACCTCAGCTCTCAGCCACTCACCAACAGCCAATGCCAGCATGCTTCCTGACATTTGCGCACTCTGATTTTGTTTTTTCTAAATTATTGCAAATATACAGGGCCACTTTATTGGTGTTATTGGTTATTGGTATTCACTCATGTCTGGTATTGGTGTACATGTAAGCCAGTAGGGAACAAGAAATTGCAGAAAGAATATTTTGGATGTTATTTAGAAGTAGTTTTCTCTACCAAAGGGCCAAGCTGGCAGCAAGTCAGTCAGTCAGTCAGTCCACCACTTTAGACTGAAATATCACATTTTAAACAGATTGCTATGAAATTTGGTACAAACATTCACATTTCCCACAGGATGAACCCAATTGACTTGAGTGATCCATGTGACCTGTCCTCTAGGACCACTATGAGGTTTACCTTTGTGGTTTGAGAGATAAATATTCTCAACAGCTATTGATGTTTTATTGATTGTTCTGAAATTTGGTCCACACCTTCATGATTCCCTGCAGAGAATTGTAATTACTTTGGCGATCTCCTGACTTCTTATCTATCAGGTCAAAATATCAATTTGTCCAGTACTTTGGTTGATGACCAAATATCTGCTTAACTTCATCTGTACTTAATGTTTAGTATTATTTAACAAATGTTAGCATGCTAACACACAAAACTGAGACCGTTAACATGGTAAACATTATACCTGCTTAACATTAGTATATTATCATTGTTATTGTGGGCGTGTTAGCATGCTGATGTTAGCATTTAGCCCAGTACATACTGTAAACTTCTTTAAAAAACTTGAATATTTTTTGCACATTATTGGCCAATATATGTTCATTTTTTTAAACCCTCAATATCAGTATGGGACTCAAAAATCCAATACTGTCAGGCTGTTTTATAATTAAAAAAGAGCTAGTAGTGGAATTTTTTCTTTGGCATGCTTCATGTTAATTGATTTTATTGTTATTTTTATTATTATTTTAGTCATGGAAATGATGAGCAGCTGCTCTCAAAGCAAAGGTCCATCATGAAAAGTAAAGAGAAAAGTGAATAAATGTAAATGAAAGTAGACAGGACAGTGACAGCATGTCTGAGTACGGGTGAGGGATGGACTGAGAAGGTGTGTGTGTGTGTGTGTGTGTGTGTGTGTGTGTGTGTGTGTGTGTGTGTGTGTGTGTGTGTGTGTGTGTGTGTGTGTGTGTGTGTGTGTGTGTGTGAACAGATTTCAGTCAGCAGAGGATTTGGGTTACGGGGAGTCAGAGCACCAGGCATTCACTCTGTCACCACGGGAAACAGGAAGTTAAGAAGCACAGCAACCAACAAGCCCAAAAGCAGAAAAGCGCATACCTTTAGCTTGGAATGAAACTCACGAGATTTCCTTCTGGCAAGAACCTGAATGTGACTAGACACCTGCAGGGTAGGGGAGGGGAGGAAAACAAAGGAAGAGCCTGTAACCATGGCAATGAAAAGCCCCCTGCAACTGGGCAAAGCCAGACGTACCTTAATGGCAGCTTGGATTTCTCGAACTTTCTTTCTTGCTAAGACCTGTATGTGACTAGACACCTCCATTAAAAAAGAGAAAACGGAAAATAAAAAAAAAAAAAACAAGAAAAGTACAAAGTGGATTATACATTTCCGTGTTAAAAGAAAAAGAACACACTTGAAGGAGATAATGTGCATGACAGAAGCATCTCCAAACCACACACCAAACTAACAGCCAATAAAGCGTTATGCTGTGTGTTGTCGTCGTTTAAGTGAACTGATTAAGGAGGATGCAGGCCCCTTTAACACACATTAAGAGCACCCAGATGTGATCTGCTGTGTGCTGAATGAGAATTGGCTGGTCTAGTAGTCTTATGGGAGCTGGGCGAGTATTTTCACGGCCAAGTTTACCCCTGATGTTAGCACAGTTCAAAATTATTTGATATCTCGCATGGACCGTTCAGCTGTGCTAGAAGTAGTTTGGAAGAGAAGTAATGTGTGTTGGTGACAGTTGTGAGGGTGGATTTACGTTCTCCTCCAGCACTTTTCACACAAATCACACATAAGGGGATTTTTCTGGCAGAGATGAGGGTATTTAACAGAAAGGGCAGCATCAAATGATTCTTCTGTGGGTGAATATTCATATTATTTACATATTTGCAGGTTGATACATAATCCAGAGCAGAGACAATTTTTTACTGGTTGTCAGAATATTAATCTGCAACTCTTTTATTTTCTGTGTTTGTTATTATAAATCTGACATTGTTGCACTTTGGACTGTTAGTCTGACAAAATAAGACATTTAAAGACATCATGCTGGGCATTTCCCACTATTTTCTAGCAGATATTATTATTTTTATTTTCAATAATAATTCAATTAACTGATTAATTGTTTAGGCTATCAATGGCAGAAAATACCAAATTTCCTAAATCCCAAGTTGACATATTCAAATGGCAGAAAAAACAAGTGAAAAGCAGCATTTGAAACTAGACATTTTCTGCAAAGAAGTGACTTCTACTATTTACTATTACTTGATTATCAAAATTGCTGCTGATCAATTTAATCCTGACCAATTTACCATTTTAACTCTAATATACTTATTACTTTTAGCCGTCACATTAATAACTGCAGTTCCACACAACACACATTTAAAGTAACAGTAAAAATAGGTGTGTTTCTTGGTGTAGCTGTGAAAAACAACTCTCTCTACTCTCTTTCTGATTCTCTACAGAGCAGAAGAGTCACAGAGAGAGAAAACATACGGCCTTTCTGGTCCAGACTAATCAATTCACGCGCACACAGTGATCGAATGTCGCTGTAGACAATGGCTTGTTTATCACTGTGACTCAAATCAGTGGTCATACAGGGAATTTCCTGTTTAGAGGGACGATTAGTCAGTGGATTAGTGAAGCATCACCAGGTCATTTAAATACAAGAATCAACTGTATCCGCTGATTTATTGTAGTGCTATAATTCCTATGAGATACACAAATAAGAGAAAGAGCCCTGAATTCTAGATTATTATATTGCATTTACATGATATACACTATCAGTTTGATTCAGGGATCTGAGCTCAACTCTGTGGTGAGAGTTGTGTGTTTGCAGTGCACGTTGTGTGTTGCAGGTTACAGGATGCACTCTCCAACACTGACTGAGGCAACTACAGAGACAGTGCCAATCTATTAATGCTTCCACCAACCTACTAATAAAGGCTTCCACTCTGGCCAAGTGCACAACCTCCATGATTAAGTCATGAGGTGGAATACTTGCATGGCAGAGCTACAGTGGATGCTCTCTTTTCAAATGACAATGATGCTGCATTACATAACTACTCTATTGTAGAAAATGAAAGGCTGAATTTTAAGTGAAAGGTTGGCAGCTTGTATGTAAAAGCTTTTAAAAATGGGAAATTAAAGAATCAATTTCTCCTGAACAAACCGACTGCAACTGCAGTTTTTATATGTATACAAAGTGCAAGTAAGAGCAACGACTTTGGGAATGTCATAATCCAGGGACATCTGAACACAGCAGTGACAGGGGCCTTCTCAGCCTCAGGTGTCTCCTGGACAGCTAAGCATTGTGTGATTCTACATCTTTGTTTCTCTACTGCAGAAACAAAGGCAACACATTCACATTTGACAGTCCTCTGATGCTCGTGCAACACAGACGTCTCCTCTCTTGTCTTACCTGCTTCCGAGTCCTCGTCTTCCCGGTCCGAAGCTTGATGTATCTGGCTATCAGCTCATTCCGACCTGCATGAACAGGAAAACACGAAATGTGTTTTAAATATTGACAACAACAGGATATTTAGAGATGAAGTCAAAATATCAAAGGAGGAGTGGGAATCTTTAGAAAATAGGGAAAAAAAGCCATCCAGGTTCGTAGCTGTGTGTGGGTCAGATACTGTGTGTAAAAGCCTCAATGATTCCTCGGTTATAAGCTGTCATATAGACTGAATCTTCCTGTGAAAACTCTGATGAAATGTAGGAGTGATTAATTAATAGTGTTGATTTTTTTTCAACCACAAGTCAATAAATTCTGAAAATATGAATTGTGAGAGATGAGCTTTTAAAGCTGGTTCTGTGGTTCTGTACAACTTTTCTAAGTAGTCGTACATTCATTCACAAGGTTTTCTGTGAATGTAACATAGTCATGGAATCAAACACAAAGATAGAAACTATAAGGTCTCTAATCATATTCTGAGTGGATGAAAATCAGAAGGTATGTTTGTCTCCTAAACAAACCAGATGCAGTTTCTCTGTGAAAACACCACATTGCATTAGCATGAAAAAAACCTACAGCAGCACAGCCTTTCAAATTAATCTAATTCAATCTCATTCTCTTCAAAGCCCGACGCTTTGAAAGGAAACAGACCTAGCTGTTCATACTATTACAGAAAATAATGGCAACTGAATATATTGGGTTTAAAACAGTGCAGCTCTGACTAAATTATAATTAAAGCATAGCTTTGTAGAGATTTCCAATTAACAACAGCTCCAAACATTCTTCTGCCCTCAGCTCTGCTCTAATTGCTGTAGCAATGCACATGACCCCTGCTTAGCCCTTTCATATGGTAATAACATGCCGCCAACCAAAACTATTACACAAATTATAGGTAAGGAGGCACTCTAATTATGTGTCCAGCTGTAGCCAACCAATGCCATGGATCTACAATGCTGCTGTGTGAAATGCACTAAACCATCAATATAATGAAGCATTTTTCTACAGTCACTTCATTATCAATTAAAGGCCTTACTTTTGTTATGACACAATAGGACCACAACGTACCACACTTGTTAACGAGCTGTTTCTTAGGTAATCAGAAAAAAAGGCCCTTTCTTTTTACAACCAGGACAAAGAATGTGACAGAGCACAAGAGGACGTCTCAAAAGGTATGAAAGAGCGGACGTGTTGCATGTTGTTTGTATGATGGAAACATGAGGTAGCTAGCGTAAACCGTCATTGTGATCGCCAGCTGACAAACATGGTTGGTCTGGATACAGCAAACCCTTAAATCCCATTATGTTCATATAGTAAGGGCATAATTAACGATCAATCTGTTTACTCGTATGGTCCATAAAATATCAGAAAATACTGAAAAATAACTTCTCCATGATGACTTCAAAAGGTCTTACTTTCCCCCGCCAACAACCAAAAACCCCAAAATATTCAGCTTTCTATCACAGAAAACCAGAAAATATTTACATTTAAGAAGAAATTTGAGAGAAAAGTTGTTTATTTCTTAATTTTATGTCCATTGACTAATCAGTTTCTGAACTGTTTCAGCTCTACCACATACATTACCCTCACACCATGTCCTTTTTTAAACTACAGGTCAATGGATGCAAGAAAAGTTTACAAATTAATTCCTTCCAAAAACTTCCATTGATTTTAATCACAGGAAATGTATAGAAATTTGCTTGAGAGCCATTTAACATCTTATAGGCTCCTGGCCATCACAGTAAAAGGTAAAATCCTGTGAGCTTAAATAAAAAGCAATATGATTATAGACTTGTGAACAAGAGAGAGATCTAGAGATCTATAACACCTGCAGCACCTGCCTGCCTGCCAAACCTACGCATTCTGTTGTTCCGCTGAGTGGAGAGGGGTGGGGCGGGCTTTGACATCTAGCTACAGTTGTTTAAGGTTGACTCCAAAGCTCATTTGAACATGGACATTTAGGTGAGGCCAGCAAAAGTGAACCCAGTCATGTGACCTCACGGGACAAATAAACATCATGTGGGGATTTACAATTCCAGCCTGCCTGTCCAGAGCGCCTGCAGTGTAAACTTAACCAGATGAAGCAGGGGCCTGCACTGTTTTTAATAATTCACACAGTGTGGAAACATAACATGACAATACAGGCATTCATGCAAACTCCTGATTCCTAGATCAAAGCACACAAATGGCCAGCTGAAAGCTTGCTTACTGTTGAATTATTCATTCTTTACACCAGGCTGAAGAAAAAAAAAAAAAAAAAAAAAAAAACCTCAATGGGTCCTGGCTACCCTGCATTTTTTCCTGGCCAGTGTTTGCAACAATTGCTGACAAAAATGTGACATTCAACTAAACAACTATATATATATATATATATATATATATATATGTGTGTGTGTGTGTGTGTGTGTGTGTGTGTGTGTGTGTGTGTGTGTGTGTGTATTTGACCAAAACAGCAAAAGATTCAGTGTGTCTATGGATAAATGTACTAAAGAATAGAGAAACGGTAGTAATAAGTCATAATAACATAAAGTAAATTTGTTGCATTTACATCAATAAGGCTGTAATGGGTATAAAAGATACATTATTTAAAGTTTCTGATCAAAAAAGCAAAACAGATTTAATCTATTTTAAGATAAATATATAACATTTACACATTAAAATGTCTAAAATGACAAAACCTCCTGTATGATATTTATTTTGTTGAGTTGTGTCCTACATTATCTTAAGCAGTGCGTTTCATTTGGTTAGTCGTTGCATTATATCTCCTTCAGTCCCTCTAGTTGCTATAACTATAACACAGGAAACACCAGACAATCCGTCAGACTGAGGAAGGAAGTCGACGACTAAACGCCATATGAATAAAACTTTAACACAATTCCTTGTCCAAGGACATTTCTGCCATTTCTGAGTCATATCAGACAGATTTTCATCGCCGAAGGTGGTTGTTCAACAATGACGACAACAACTCCCACAATTACATGCTCCTTTACGACGTCATTACACTCCATCTTTTGTTTTCATTGTGTTGACTGAGCAAAAAATAGTTAACAAAATTAACACTAAAAGATTCTACTTTTAGGGCCCATCCATCTCAGCAGCTCAAATGCATCATGTCATTGGTATGATTTCTTATGGTCAGTCCTGTCTACTTCTTGCCTTGATGGCTTTTTAGTTCTGAAAAATCTACACTACGACAACATTCAGTCGGTTTCTGGATGTTCTAAAGTAAAGTCCTGCAATTGCAGCAAAGGTCTGCAGAGGGTTGACAAAATTAACTCTTTATGGGATGTTCCTGTTACTCAAAGCAGCAGGAAAAGGATTAAATATTTATAGTCTGACCCGTGAGTAGATATGTGCTGTTGCAGCTGGAGAAGCCCTCCACCAGGCCAGAGTGAACTCTGAATCTCAATGACTCAGGAGGATCTGCCACATATGAATGGCACTCCAGCAGCAGCCCCACAAAGACATGGCAGCTCAACTTTCTCCAGACCATCCCAAAGCAGATTCCTCATTGATACAGAAATCCAATTTGGAGCTCAGCATCCATCCTCTAAGGAACCTGGGACAGGCTCCCTCTGCTGCATGTAACAATGGGGTATATTGTCACAGTCCACTGTGGACCAACCTCTGAGACACTTTACTCACGAATAACTTCAATCTCATCTCAGTCAACTTTTTTGAACTAAACTCTACAACCACGACAACACATTAACCAAGGAATAAAGTAAAAATGTACCTTCAGACATACTCTTTCTACAGCTACTGTCTGTCTTGTTTCTGCTATTCTGCCTCTGCTCTGCCACCTCATCTCCATACCTTCACCCGACCCACAAAGAACCATTTAAAAGGGAATATTTCTATATCCATTTACAGTAGGGCTGCAACTGACAATTACTTTCATTATTGATTAATGTTAATGCTTATTTTTTTGGATTAATCAATACATTGTTTGGTGAATAAAATAGTGAAAAATGGCAATTACAACAATTACAATTTTCTAAAGCCGAAGATAAAGGCTTCCAATGGTTATTCTGTCCAATCAACAATTCAGATCTCAGCGCAGGGCTGGACAATAAATGGAACTAATTCAATTCATTAAAAGTTCTGTTTTTGCACCAGTCGAGTTATTACAACATGCACAAAAAGGTTATTTTCAGTCAAAAAGAAACAGAAATTATTGCCGACTACATTAGCTATCTTGAGTCAAGGCAGTCTGGTAAACTGAGACATGAATAGCTGCACTATATGCATTACCCTGGATGTCCATGACTTAGCTGAAGCATCTAGCACTGACAGTACATGGTAGCATGGTATAACCTGTGCTTTTGATTTTGCATAACTGACAGCCTTGCATGCAGGTTCAAGGCTTTTCATCCTAAAAATATAATGTTTCAATCATGTTTAGTCTTCCAGCACTTTGTATGAAAAAAAAAATCTAAAAAGTGAATCATCCTCAACCTTGTGAAGAAACTGAGAATTTATTTCCTCACTCACTGATGGTCAATTTACTATCACATAAGACAAAGAAAATCAGCAGATCAGTTGGACCTGGGGAATGTCTGGGAGTTTTGCTGAGATTCATTATGTAAACAACATCTGGCCTCCTTCTGCCTCATATGACAATAAGAAAAAACACATGAGACAGTTTCATTTTTCTTTCCACAGTTTGGCTTCATATTATGTCAATTATAATTCACAATTGTGGGTTACTCAAATAGCCTGTCAGAATCCATGGATGATATCTGTAGTAATCATGACACCATGTTTTGAACATTTACAGAATTGGTCCACACTGAAGACAGCCAAGACAACTAAATTGTGTTCTTGTCCTTGACTTCTTTCCTCCTTCACTACCACCTCACTTTACCACAAAACCAAATGGGATCATCTTCTGTACTGATGAAAGTGTGATTCAGTGCAGTTATTTGTAAAAACCATTTATGCCCTCAAACTCAAAACTGTGTTCAAACATTAGTCAGTTCAACTGTAAGTGCTATTAGAGCCACTACAGGGCTTCTTGTTCCATTACACTTTTCATTTTTTTAAAGCGATGCCCTCCATCAGCCTGTTGATGTAAGGAGCATCGCAATAGAACAGAAATGTACAAGAGAACGTGGTTTTTCAATTAAGGAAAAGTAACAGTCATGCCATTTACTCCAGACACAGCACAGTTTAGGTTTACATTTCTGAACATCTGATTTCTGAACATCAGTTCAAGCAGTGAGTGCTAACAGAAGCCTTTGCTCTTCAGACCTAAGGGACTGACACCGAAATATGACCTTTCACGGTTGATGATTTCTGAGAAATGCTCTGTTATCAAACTATTGTAGCTGTGCTGGAAATATTCAAAGGCCCTGAAACCATGCATTCCCAATCACTGCCCTTTTACACCACATATGGATCTGTAAAATGGATCTGTATCCACATACGTTATCCTCCTTGAGATCAGATTTCCATCCTAAAACCTGTGCATGAGGAATCTAAGGTGGTGGCAAATCAGCCCCAGAATCCCTTTAAAAATCAGTGTTGTGAGTTGCTAAGTTGGGAAAAGCCTGTTGTAGTTTCCCACAGCCTGCGGAGATACACTCAAATGTCTTGTCTGTGAAGATTCTCAGTCATCCAGGTCATGGTTACATAGCCAGGATTACTGACAACCCAAGTGGCATCAAAGGACTTGAGAATGGCCCCACAGAGGTTAAATACAAGGGAGTCCCCACCACTGAACCGAAGAAGCCCCTTGGATAAGAGGTGCAATGTTTTTAAGTTTCTACAACCAAGTCCTGCTGCCCTTGATTCAACCCTTCTTGGATATTAAAATGTCTTCTTCTGTTTGACCAACTGTGAAACACCCAAACACATTCAGTTTACAACCACAAAAGGCAAAGACATCCAACTAGTTTTCATATATGTAAGGCTGGAACCAAAAAATACCTTGTTTTGTTGCTTAAATAAAATGACTGAAACAATTAATAGATTCTCAAAGGATATTTGCATATTAAGCTTTTTCAAATCACACTGAAAGGTTTGAGGGCTTGTAATTAATTTGTCCACAATCTAACATATACTTCTAAAAAAAATCTCCCAGCTTTTGAACATGTGCTCAAATTAATAATAGAGATTATAAAGGTCATCATTCAGCCATCAGACACGGAATAAGAAAAAATGTCATTTTACTTCTAACAATGGTCTGTGGTGAGAAGTCAACAAGACCTTAAGTCAGCGTTCCACTTGAACTGCTTTATCTGTGCATTAAAACAGGTTTTACAAAATCAATACCACAGATGGCTTGTTTTTCACATTTTTAAATTTCCATGGTAACTTCAAAGCACCAATCATAACTAAACACAAAGACTTGTCTTTGAATTCACCAGCAGAGCCTTTGTGCACCTGTGTAACATTAACACTGAGGCTAATTTAAGTAATGGCATATTAAACAATTTAACTGGCTTGGTTACGTCCTTTGAGCAGCAAGAACAATACTTTACTGCTCTGCTCAAGTTTTTTTTTCTTCCCCCCTTTTTAAAAGCATCCATTTCCTGTAACAGCACTTTTTTCTAATGCAGGCACAACCACAGTCACATCTGGCCCAGCACTCTGCCATGAGACGGCACTGGGCCTGGCCGAGAATCAGTCGGCAGATTGCCTACATCTGTGTGGCTTCTACCGCTCGGCTGTCTCTCTCTGCAGGGCCTGAGAGGGCAGCTTCACAGAACAGAGTACACATGTGATGCTGCCCGGACTGTGAGGACAGATCTATCATTAACCCTTCATTCAATTCATCACTTGTTTTCATTTGGTTAAACAGTGCTTATATTGGAAATGTGAATGAAACAGGCTGCAGATGATCAAAATGATCACGACCAATAACAGTAACATGCCTGGCTTTCTGAGGACATCTCATATTCTATGTATATTTATATCTAGATGTAATTTAATGCAATTTAATACCCATTTTTCCTTGATAAATTATAGTTTAAGATGCTTCATAGCTGCTTGGGAAAGGGAAGGTAATCCAGTGCTCACTCTTCTCCGCATTTTGAGACATATACTATAACTGATTCAACAGGCTGATTCTAAACGGAATATTTAGGGGAGTTTGAACTGTCGCTCAGACAAACAAGACGTGATGACATCACCTTGGGCTTTAGTAAACTGGGCCATTTTTAATTTTTTTCTGACATTTTATAGATGAACAATCATTGTAGGGCCCTATGAAATCCATCTTAGCTTTTTCCAGATTCCACTGATTTTTACTCTGAAAATATTAAAAATGTAATGAATATCAGTGAATTAGTTGTAGCACAACATGGCACTATTTTTCACCATGGATCTCTCCCTCTCTCCCTCTCCAACATCAGTGTGTGTCAATGAGACTAAAATATAGCAGCATATTTTTTTTCTGTTCATTTGGCTTAGGTTCTGTGAAAAAAAAAACACAACCACTTATAATGGTAGGGAAAACTCAGATTTTTATACATTACATCCACATTTTGTGCAATTTCTGCTGTATTCTGAGTTTTACAGTTGATGTTATTTTTATTATCACATTCTGCTCTTCAGTTTGTGTTTTCTGCATCATGGAAATCATAGGGCGCTACATTAGTTGCAGGTCTACTATACATCACAAAATTCTGAACAATACTAGGTTCTAAAGTAACAACCAATATCTAATATACTGCTGAAACAATCATATAACCATTTAGTTTTTGAGTTTTCAACTGTTGGTAAGGCAAACAAGGCAAACTGAAGATTTTACCTTCAGGTCGTGAAAACAGTGATTGGCAATTTTTATATCAACTAATCATCTTATCAAAAAAATTATCAAGAAATGAATCGATGTTTTGTTGCGGCGTGAAATAAATCACTTCCAACTGTTCATAATAACTCAAGAAATATTTCTGCAAGATCATTTATCAGTTTTTAATAAACATTTGATTTAGGCTGTTGGTACAAACTCATTTGTTTTCTTCCACTTTTAAAGTTATGTAGACCACAGCCCAGTATGCGTTTGTGTGTGTGTGTGTGTGTGTGTGTGTGTGTGTGTGTGTGTGTGTGTGTGTGTGTGTGTGTACATGTGTGTTTGTGGTAGGCCAACACAATGGCTCCAGCTTTCCTGTCATCCATGATAGATGACTCAAGGGTCTCAGGCAGACATTAGCATCACAAGAGACTAAACCAACAATATGAAGGCATTTGTCCCAGGTTTTGGGAATAGCAGGGGCAGGAAGCCTTTTACTTGCAATATCAATGGGAAACCACTGCTTGCCAAGTGAAGGAGAGCCTGTGACTTGAAAGAAAATTGACAGTTCCCTTTTTGGAGGGAAAACACCATGCTATCAGTTTAGCTTTATGTTAGCCCTGGCTGAGAGGCCAAAGACCATGCTGACAACTAGGTACCTGCATGGTGAATGATTTCACAGGAATATAACACATATAACTGGTGTGGTGAGAACACAATATGTTACTTATGTAACTGTAAGCTTAAACAATTAGAACTAAATATAAATGGTCCTCAGCTGTTCTTTACAAGTCTTTTCTCCGCCTTTTCATAATAATACAGGTCAGAGCTTCAGAGCACTCTGGCCTCTTCAGCAGGCAAATCTATTGAGGAAAAAAACAAGATGAATGTCTGCTGATCATAACACTTGACTACAGTCCACCATCTGTTCATTACAAGTGTTTTAACTTCCTGTATTGTTGGACTCTCGCACTGGAAGCGTGGGTCCATAAGAAAGACTTCAAGGCCAGACGTCGCATGCGTGACGCCACAATGATCACAAACACTAAAGCTATTCTCTGAGACACAATAGAAATCCCTCCTCCTCCTCCTCCTCCTCTTCCCACACACACACACACACACACACACACACACACACACACACACAATGCCTGTGGGCTAAAACGGAAAGGTTCCAACCCATATATGTTTTCATTACAAGGGCTCTGCATTTATGTATCATGTGTTTGATTCAGTTCCTATGATGTAAATATTATAACCAGGAATTATAGCATACACATAAATACATCTTTTCATTCTTCTAGCACTGGTGGTTTTGGCTTTTAACTTATCAGAATTAGAATTTCACACTTTTATGAGTTAGTGGAAGGTGATTATTATGGTAATCTGTTAACATACTCTCATTTACACATAGCAGTCGTTTTAATGTCTTGTAAAACTCTCACAGGCTCTTTCAGTTGTGGCCTCACATGTTCATGGGTGTTCCTCCCACATCCACAGGAAACAGCTCTATTCAGTCCTCATTTAGACAAGAAAAGCAGGGACACAGAAAAATGAAAGCCTACAATTAGAAGCAGTTCATTTATTTCAAAGCCTGAGAGTTTCTGAACTGAGGTAAGAAACAGAGTGTGGGTTTTCTGCTTCATGTCTATCTATTATTTTTTTTTTTTTACCTTTGACAACACAACATTTACCATAAAACTTGTCTGTATTTAACAGCCATGGCAGCATTGCTTAGGTTTTTTTATTTTTTTGCCATATGTGCTTTGATTTGCATAGAAGGCCACTGTCTTAACAGTACTGACCTTGTTAAGAAAGCATAGGTACACATTTCTGGTGAAAAGATTTTTTTTTATTACATCAGTATTTATCAGTACACAAATACAAAACAGGACAAAAAGGAGCAAATCTGAGCTGCAATATCTTCAAAGTCATTTTGTTTCACTGGCCTAGTTTCCATCCAAATTTGACACAAATCTAAAAAAAATGGCAACAAATATGCAAATTATTAATTTCCTTTGACTATTGTTATTCAAATATTAGGACTTAATTGAACTGATATAAAGTTAGTGCAGCTAATTACTTCAGTCAGGTGCCATTAAACCACAGCTGAAGAGGATACAGCGAGATGTGTGTTTGTTTCATGTACTAATTCGAGAAAGATTACGGTTTCCTCATTGCTTCACACAAATCTTATGTTTTGGTCTGCCATAATTTTTCATGTCTCCAGTGGAGCAAAAGCTTTGGTGGACAGTGAAGTCAAACTCTACACGTACGACATGATTAACTGGCCAAGTCTGTTTCCATAGTACTTTGCTGTGTTTTGGTTTTATTGATTATTGATTTCCAATATCAATATTTCCACATTTTCCCCCAAATTTCTGGTATTTGAACTCAGGATTTTTTATGTACAATTAGAAAACATGCATAGAGACAGGTAGATGGAAACACACTTACTGTGACCTGCAACTTGTGATTTAAAAATCCAGCCATGGCAAAACTAAGTTCTCTATATAATGCAGTGTGCAGCGGTAATTAACAGCTCTTTAAAAATCTATTTTTTTTCTCTGGACACCAAAAGAAATCAATAGTTAACTTCAAATGACCTTATTGAGCTGGATAAAAGGCTTTATTGCAGGGGCTGGGTCAGGAGCGGTTGAGCTAATGTGTTAGTTGAACAGTGGGGGATTAAAGGTGAGGTGTTCTCTCAAAATCTTACAAGACATCACAAAGCAGCAGGTCACTAACCTGAGCCTTCCTGGAGACACTGAGAGGATTACAGCAGCCAACCTCTGCTGAACTGTGCCTGTATTCAGACGGGGCTGAGGAGGCAAAGACAGCCTCTTTATCACTCAGCAGGGTCCAGCCCATTCTATTTCCTCTCTCCCTGCTGTACACCTCAAACAAGACCAGAGCTGAAACCTGCTAGTCCCAACTCTGTGCAATATACTCACAGGGGACCAATTTGCACAGGCAGCCCTTGTCTGAATCACTCTATCAATTAGGAGCCACTGTGTTTATCATCACATACATTATTGTAGAGGTTGGCCTGGTCATTGTGTTGAGGTGTGCCTCTCAGGAGAGGAAAAGGGATGAAATAAATGACCAGGGAGTGAAGCCACAGTTGGACAGGCTGCTGGACTAATCTGAAAGGACGGCTGTAATTATGAGTCTCCCGAGGAACTGGCTGTGTGGCAAGTCCAATGTGTGAACACAGCGCTAACAGTCAAGGAAGGTGCACTGCCCCCCTTCTCCACAACAAAGTAAGACACTGAGTCAAATCAATATTTTCAATCTCTCGGGATCAATTCAGCATCTGAGCACAAAGGAAGATATGTTGACTGCGACCAATATGTTTAAATGAAAAGCCAAACTTTGTGGTCATGACGGGCTCTTGTGCCTCACGTTCTTTTGTAATTGTGAGTGCAAGCCAAGAGAGTCTTGACAGCAAGTTGCAATTGAATCCAAGTTTGGAGAGAAGCAAAGTCTCAAACAGTTAATGGAAACGCTCCTGATAATCACAACCTAATAGACATGCACTTACTATTACATTACACAGATAATGATAGGATTGGTCATATATGATATGGGAGTCAGACCATAACAAAGCATTGAGTATGATAATTTTATGGCTGTGGTTACAGTCTTCCTTTGTTTCCAGAGATGGTGTTCAGTGTTGAGAGACCTTTTTCTTTTGCACAAACCGCAAAGGAAGAGATGAAGGTCTCTGTTCGCCGTGGAGTGAGGGTCCCTGCGCTCTGGACGAGAAAATAACACTGGCATTCAGATTCCATTCATATGCTGATTACACAAAATGGCCCCATCCGTATGAGATGACCTCATCAGAATAAAAGTGTTTCATCAGTGGAATATGATGTAATCAGCACCAAACAGATGATTTCTTGAAGAGAACACAAAAGTGACACTGCAGCTTTAAGAAGCTCAGAGACTCACTGTGTTTTAGTCAAACAAAAGCAGCCAATTGGGAGCATGCAACTTGAAACCAGAAGCCCGCCTCAGAGGGCCTCACACAGACCTCAGAGCAGGGACACACCCCATGTACTCCTGATTCAGGAAGGCAGAGAGCCACAGCCTGCTATCCAACCATTCAGGGCAAACACTTCCACACAGACCGACAGAAAATCACAAACAGACACAATGAGCATTTTGTTTGGCTTTTTTCTCAGGCTGTTCTGGAAAAAAACAGAACTAGGACTACATTCCTAAAACATTGAAACAATCACAAATGCTAATTTGGCATTTGCATTTAGGGTGTTGCAGCATACCATTTGATCGAGAAAGCAATTCTCTCTGTCTCACAAAGTCAACTCTTTTTGTACTATCCAATCCTTCCTCACTGACATCTCATCACAGTCTGGGCAGCATCAGTGCTGCTTACACCTTGAGCCCCTCTATCATCACCACTGTTCACAGTGAGCAGCCCCGTGAGCCATGAACCGCCAACAACACAAGGCTGTGGGCAGGAGACTGGAAGCTCACATCATGTTATGCTTGGTCACCACATCATGGGTATGAGTTAGAGCTGAAATCTGCCCTCTGAACAGACTGCCATGAAATAATATGCACTTCAAAATCAATTCTGCTGCTCAGCAACAGGGAGCTCTAAATGTAGATCCATTTTGGGGCTGAGTCTCATTAACTGCATGTTCTCAGAGACACAGAAACACACATGGGTCAAAGGCTGAACATACATTGGAATTGAAACAAACAAAACAAGTGAAATTAAGATCTCAAATCATCTATTGCCTTTGTGTTTCTGTCGGCTGTTGTCCAAACACTCTGACTCTGGCATTTTGGATCTATGTGTGCCACTCATTTGCGGCGCAAAACAACAGGTGCAGAAGGGTGTCAGCAAAAGGCGTGTTGACAGGGACATGAAAAGATCACATAAAAACATATACTATTTGACTTACACAGCTGTTGTGGGTGCCTTGGAACCCTGAATAATTCATCATCCAAATTAAAGAGTGTTTCACACCACTGGAGAGAGAGGAGGACAAACTGATACATCTTTCATACTTCATGTATGATGCTCTCTAGTGAACATGCTTTCAAATGATGCGGACCATTCATATGAGACCGCCATCACTGGTTAATCCCTGGCTGTCTGTGACTGTTCCATACACCTCACTGCTAGATGGCAGAATTACATAGAGTTCCTGTTTATTTTCTATCTCTTGCTCACAATCTCTTTATCTCTTTTTCTTCTCCTTTTTAATATACTGTATTACATACTGTATTAACATCAATAACATATTCCTATCCGCAAACCTGAGTACAGCAGTGTCTGAGAGTGTTCCATCCTGTTCGAGAGAGGACCACAAAACCAGTTCGATTCATGCTTGTTGACCCATTCGCATCGACTGTAGGCGCACTGTTTGATCCTTGTCACTATTTAAGGTTGAAAGACGTCATCCCCATAGCAACCCACGGTGGCTAAATAACCAGTTTGTCACAACCCTAAAATCTGGAATCATAATTCAAAAAGACACTTTTCTTTCCCTCATCATACCTGCATCAATACTATTTACACTTTCAACAGTTACTCCTTTTGAGGAAGACATAAAATAATTGGACTTTTTTCACTACCATGTGTGTGAAAACACAGTAGTCTTACACTGACAATGGCAGGGGAACAAATGAGGGATTATTCTGGAGGTGTGTGATGCCTCTCCTGCAATGAAGTTCCTCACACTCCATTCTGAGTGAATGTAGGTGACTCGGGGAGCCTGAGCTGATCCCAAAATTCCTCATTATCCGCCCAGCAGGGAGGAGCAGGTCCGCTCGCTCTGTCTCAGAGCATTCTCGGCCCGATGAGACAAGCCCCAGAGGAGCACAGTGCTGGGCCATCGGGGGCAAGCCAGGTCTGCTCATTATATCTAACTCATCCTTGGCATCTCTGCAAACCAAGTGCCACTTAGTTCCCACAGGGGGGGTCTGGGCTGGATCACTGACGAGATGGCAGAGCAAACAGCAGAGTGGTAATGCAAAAAGCTTTAAATCAAAAGAGATGTGCGGACAGTAGCATAGTGTCCAGCAGTCCATCTACAAGGTACATATCACAAAATAAACGGGTGCTTCACTTATTTGGTGATGGCATTTCTTATGTTTAGGATGAATGTGTGCAATTAATGGTATAACTGCTGCTCGTGTTTATCAGAAACAGACTTATAGCAGGCAAAATGAGATGTTTAAAAAGCACCTGAAAGGACGCCACCATAAGCATTTGAAAAGACTTTCAGATACAACTGGTGGCCCTGTCTGTCGCAGAAATAACAAGAAAAACACCACATGGTTATGGTATAGCCTACAAGTACAAATTTACATATTTTTTGTGAGTAGATGGAAATCTGCGATTCCTTTTTTTTTTTTTTCAACAGTAACTGAGAAAAATTCGCCAATGTCATTTAGCTTGCGGGGCAAGTGCAAATACATAACTCAATGAATAAACATACAATTTGAGTGAAGCGTGTTGTTTCATTTATCAACTCTATTTCTGGGATAAATGAATGCAGCCTAGCACAGCAGGTGCATTATGCAACTGCAGAGTCTTAGGCCTTTGGCTAGGGGCCAGTGCCCTCTATTTCCCTTTACTTTTTAAAATATTCTCCTAAGTAAACTCTGGGGCCACGGCAAGTGCTGGTTGATGCGGTCTATGCAGATACGGTGTCTTCTACCGCCTAAGACAACGGGCACAGCGCCAGCTAACACTGGTCTCAGCATATCCGAAACACTTCAGGTAAACAGGACAATAAGCTAAGAAGAAGAAATTAGCAATTGTTTTGTACTGCAACACAGTTGCTATAGAGACTGTTGCTAATTAACTGCACTCTACCCCAGGATAACAAAGGGCTTAAGGGCACTCAGGGCGGCTCCTCTTGTGATGAGCTCTGTGTATGGAACACTATGCCATCCCCAGGGTCCCTCAACTACAAAATACCTGTCTCCTTGTAGACAACTCTCATCTCAGATGCCACGAGAGGTTTTGTGTTCACCACACTGTCTGTGGCTGTAATAACCCCCATGGACCTGGATTTAAGCCCTGCGTTGGTTAGTTGAACCCTTCCCTTCTTCTAAGGCGAATCACTGGATATTTTAAACAAATCAATCCCTTGTAGCAGCATGGAGGACCACTTCATTGGTTACTTATCATCTCTGATGGTATTCAAAAGAGTTGGCGAGGGGCACTTCAAAAAAACTGAGGCATCCTACCAAGAATACACACTCACATGACAAAGACAGCATCTTTGTTTTTATAGAAGGCATGCAGCCAGGGTTTGGGTCTCATTCAACATTTCTAAAAAAGCTGCCTATTTATAATTGACTCCTGCATGCAAGACTGTCTTTGCATTAAATGTCCTGCACATAGCAGGCGTGAAAATTTATTGGATTATTTTGACATAAAGACGAATAAGGGAATGTACAGCTGCACCAAATCTGCATTAGTAAGCCTTTTGTGAGATTTGCACAAAAAAACTGTAAATGCACTGAGTTCGTATATGGCCTCACGTCATGATTTCTGGGATGTAGCTGCAAAACATTTCTAACTTCAGAGTGAATGTAGGCATCAGCACTTATTGTCCTGATGCCTCCAAATGTCACCATTTCTGGTGCTACAATGACAATTTGACTGTGTACACACTGCATACAATGTAATAACGCCATCCAAAATCCACTCAATTGTTCCTAATCTAATTTTACATTGTGCTCTAATAATAAACTGTCTATTCAAAATGAAATCTGGCTGCTTTTTTTGTTCTTCAAGAAAGACTCATGGCACCTTTAATGCCTTCCTAGCTTTGGGAGATTGTCACAGTTTATGGCATGATGGGATTGGCACTGGGATGCAACCACAGTTGCAGGGCTGAACAACGAGCCCCTGAGAAAGCACCCATAGATCAGACTGATACCAATCTGTTGTCTGTTACAAAAGTCCCAACAAACTCTGATATGTTAGGAGAGGGGACTGCATGTATGATTCTACCTTTAATCTCAAAAGAAAAGATCAAAAGAAGGTACTTCCCTGTTTTTCTACAGCTCTTTGCACACACAGCAGCTAAAAAACAGCAGTATTGTCATCATTTTGCAACATGGAACCATACTCTAGGTTTCCCAACTGCATCCTTTCAGTGTGCACACTGGAAGATGAAAGAAATTCATTTTGGTATTGTGTCAAACAGTTCTGACTCAGTAATGGCAGAAAAGGCAGCCCAATGATTCTGCTACTAGTGAGACAATGTGTAACCAGATACAGAGCACATCTGGCAGGACGAAGCTCTATTCAACACTGCAGTTGTCCCTTCAGCAGATTTTGAGGTAGATTCAAGCCCACAAAAACAAAGCCATTTTTTTGCGTTTGTTATTAGGCTTTTAAATCTATCTTAAGCGACAATATCCTGAGAGTCCAAAGAAAGAAAACTTGAGAGCACTCAGCACTGCTTATTTATAACTCTAGAGAAACCAAATTGTCATGCTCTAATCCAAAGCAGAGGGGCAGCTTCTCTGTATGGGGATGAGGGAATAGGAGGAAGGGACAGTGGGGAGGGTCCTGTTGTCTGGACCCACATCTTTGCAGTGGCAGCTGAGAGGTTTCACTGCAACTCCTAGAATTTACATTTTGTTTGGCCGGAGGGGTCACATGACAGCTGCAAGCGAATGCTCTGAGGGGCTTTCTGCTTTCACTTGACACTGACAGGCTGTGAGACGGTCCAACACCAGAGAGAGAAAATATTCCCTCTTTCCATGACATCACCCAGCCAGAAATGGAGGGAAATGGAGGGGGGAGAGGGGGCACAGCTGGTGGCAGTCGCAGTACCATCTGCTACTGACTAATAGTTCATGCTGCTTTACTTATAAACTTGCACTTCTGCGAACCAGACTAGTGGCTATATGGTGACCATCACAGAGCCCACCACTGATAAATTTGAGATGGGAAGTCTTATAATATTACATTACTCGGCAGAGTTTTTTTTTTTTTCTTTCTTTTTAAAGGAATTGTTCACCAACTGGGCTTATTCCCATTTTTGTAGCGATATAAATGAGATGAATACCGCTCACTTGTCTGTACACGAAATATGAAACTACAGCCAGCAGTGAATTCATGCAAACACATACGAGAAAAAAACGAGAGGTTTTGCAGGGGGTTATGTTTCAGCCTCTTGGCTAGACACAGTTATTTCCTGGAAGCCAAGAAATAGTCTCATTAACGACCCCTTTTACCTTTAACGGTTTTAACTTTTTATGGTTTAAACAAATGAGATGTAACATGTTAATTAGTGAGCTTTAGATGTGCTGGCAGGTGTGTTATGTTACCTTCACACAGAGCCAAACTAGCTGTGTCCTCCAGCTTCCAGTTGTCATATTAAGCTTAGCTACACACATAAGGGTGGTATCAAAATTCTCATCTAGTTATTGGCAAGAAAGTAAAAATAAGCATAAACCTCAGAAGGTTCCTTCAAGTGCCTTCAGTTCTCACCTATCAGAAAAACATGTTACAACCACCACTCACACACATCTGTACTCACCATACATCTTTCCCTCATCAGAGAGGATGATCTTCCTACGTCCACAAGGAGGATAGATGGCCAGGGCCTCCTGGAAGCTCTGTTCAATATCAGGGCTCCACACCCCCTCGGCATCATTGTCTATGGGCTTATCTGCCGAGTCGCTCATCCTCTCCATGTCCTCGGCAGGGCTCTCGCTGCCGCTCCAACTGCTGGGATCAATCGTGGCGGTTGGGCTCTCCAAGCTGAAGCCTGGAGCAGACTAGGGAGAGACCTGGAATTCCCAAATAAACAAACAAACACAACCAAATGGTCACTCTCCATAACAGGGGAGCAGACGTCTGCGTCCAAGAAAACAACACAGTACACAGGTTAGTTGAGAGTACAATATGGAGCAGAAGTTGTCAAACAAGCTTGGACATCACCAAGAATGATTGCCATGAACATGTTCATGGACTTGTTCCACTTCCTTCTTATTAAATGACAGGACACATCACATTTCAGGCTTTTAGAGACCAAATCAATGCTTCAGACTATGATGGAAATGCACCCCATGCATGAAAGATGACACAAAACACCGCACAGGTTAAAACAGTCATGGAGCAACTACAAGGTAGTCACTGGTTAATTTGTACATAACCTGGCTCAATATTTTTGAATTATATTCTGAAACTTACATCAGCACCTGTGCAGTAGCTTTTACTTTTATATATTTTCACAAGCTGTAACATGAATCACTTCAGAACTGTCATCCTAACGTTGCTGGTTTGATTTCTGGAGTTATAAATCTAGGTAGGGAAATGAGAGAGCAGCGTATGACTCTCTGACGCAAAGGCCCAGACTGTGGTTGTAGTTGGCAGCTTCCACGTGTACACGTGAAGTAAGACATTAAAAAAAAAAGCATTTATGTTCAGCCAGACGATGCTGCATAAATTAAATCTTGGGGGAAAGCATGGAGGCCACTCATCTGGAAAGCTAATGTCCACCACAGCAATCACCTCATGATGACACATAGAAAGCAGAAACTTTTTTCTTTTTTGAGAGAAAGAAAGGATGCAGGCATGACAAGAAAACTACTGTTTACAGACTAGGGCACAATCCAAGAACCAGCCCCCTTTCTGCATCTTACTGAGCGCTTCACACAGCTGGAGAAAGTCTCATCTCACCAGCGGCTATTGACAAGACCAACAAGCTCCTGGGTGAATCCGCAGCTAATAAACTGACGACTGCATCATTATGCGGTAACACAATCTGGAGCAGATTTGCTGCATGTCCAGTAACATAAAACACCGGACTATTCCTCATACAATGGGAAATGACTATTACACACTACAACTTCATGAATGTACAGATGTGACTAATCGTGGAATTTCACTGGGCACCAGCGGAGCATGTGTGCGGTAAAATGAGACTGAGCAGCCCTGCGGTCAGTATACACTGTGTGGCCATGAATGGAAAGCATTTTGCACATCAGCAGCCACAGAGTTTGACCCAGGACTTAAAGTCATTTTGAAAGAGATTATGAAGATAGTTAAATTACATTTGAAAAGAAATTACCTGTGTTGAGATATGCGGTGAGAAACATACATCCTTTGTTATGAGTTTATACTTATAAAATTTGTGTGCTGGCCTAAGGGGTGGACAATAGACATGCACAGGGTTCTGCTTATACTCCATTCGGTACGTGTATAAGTGAGTGTTCATGCACTTTTGTCAGCATGCGCATACACTCCACACAATAATACATTCTGAGAGCAAGCAGGCTTTTGGGGACCTTTGATGCCACACAGATGTAGAAACTATAAATTGGACTTTACAAGGGAGTAAGTGCTATCAGAAAGAAAGTTTTTCTAAGAACTTGCCAGTCCTCATCTATTTGTTAAATGGGCTGTCTTTCAAATGCTGATACACAGGTTAACACCTTGCATGTGGCCATGCAAGAAAAAAGAAAACAGTTCAAGCTAACTGGTAAACTCAAAGCATGCAAGACAAAACATCTTAATTAGAGGTAGATAAATAATGTCTACAGGTGAGTGAATGTTAGAGCTGAACAAAAAAGCATGGAGGAGTACAAGGAAGGCCCGTCTTCTGCTAGACAGGCTCTCTGACCAGCTCCCCGAGGGAATTGGCAAAGCAACAAGTGGATGAGACATCCATGAGTTGGAGTACTTCTCAGCTGACCACCAGCCAAAAAGGAAATTCTCCAACAGGCTGTATATAATAGACTGAATTCAGCTGCATGTCTTAGCTTATACTGCTTCATTCACACTGTGCCACCTGCCACTGTTATTTTTTTACCTAAACACAATAGGATATGAGCCGTTTCTGAGTGCATGGCAGTCCTGTGGCTGATGGAGGTCAATGTGTTCGGTGAGTTCACCACACAAAGCGACACTGTCCTCTGTTTTGGTTACATGCAAACATTCCTTAACATGTTTACTGAATGTTACTGTCATTTTTTTTCCTACAGTCAAACTCAAGGCCAAACACAGAAACAGACTCGACATCCAATATATAGTCTTAGTTTGCGTCAGCTATCAAACTGTTCACGTCTTTACCTTAATTCATGATGAAAAATACTTTTATGTTTTACTTCCTTTACTAATAATTCACTGGCATTTCTCTCTTTTCTTAATCTCTCCCCTTTTTCCAGACAACTGCTTCCTCCCTGAGCAAGATCCTATTCAAGCAGCACAAGCTGTCAGGAAGTGGGAATCGTAGCATATGTTTCTTCCAGCATGTCAGTTCATGAGGGGGAAAGGGGGGATGGGAGCAAGCTGTTGGGGGAAAAAAAAACTCCCAGAGAGCAGAGAGAGCTTTTACTGAATTCCGTTTTTGTGTGCTGACTGCTGACACTGCAGAACGAACTCACAAACTGATGAGGGAGGGGGAAAAAAAAATTCCCATTTCAACCACTAAAAGCCTGGGACTCTTTCTAGATGTGCTCCTCTCATCCCAACCAAATGATGAACTGTGCTCGTAATCACTCCCAGCTTTCATTTTCATAGCGAGATGGAGTTGTGAAGAAAATATTTGTTTCTCTCCTCATCAAGTCCAAACACTGAATTACAGACGAATTTGTAAAAGCTGAAGTACTGTTAAAAAATTCCATGACTTCGTAAAGATATATTTCTCTCCAGTTGATGTTAGTATGTTTCAATAAAGCTTTCTAATATCTAGTCCACTGAAACATTCTTTGTAACATTTTAAAAGCACAAACTCGCTCATAACTTTATCAAAACATACCAAATAAAAACAAATATTTCAGATGAACGATCAATCAAGAGGTCTTTTATCCATAAGTTGACTAACATTTTTTGTGTGTCCTTCTAAACCTCTTATGAAAAACATGTGTTTTTCCTGTGAGCGCTGTTGTGTACAATGAACTGATAAAGTGACATGTTGAGCAGTCTTTAGTGACTTTGTGGCTCTGTCCATCACAACAGATTGAGTCTTACACACTGATGTTTCCCTCCTCTGCGGGTCCTTGGCTCTGACCACACCAGGAAATGAATAGTTACAGTAACATGCAATTAATTGTTAAACCTGAACTCTACTTACTATCCTACCTGACAAAAAGACACTTGCGTAATCACATAATCAATTTAGAGCTGGAATAATGAATCAATTAGCGGATTGACAATTAGTAATCAAATAATAGGCAGATTAATCAATAGTTAAAATAATCATTCATTGTAGTCCTATATCAAACTATTGTTGACGAATGCTCTCCCCTAAATTATAATGGAAACACTGTGGTTTTGGTTCATTCAAGAGCACAAGCCAATATATTTCCCTAGCAATTATTTGTCCTGATCCTACAGGCAGATGTGTTATAGATATTCCAGAGAGGGAAGAGAAACAAAAAGCCAAGATCTTGAAGTTACTAGATCACTGAGCATGTCTCAAATCAGTCAGCTCAGATAAACATTAATATGTCTTTTCTACAAAATGACCCCATAAACAATGTTTCTCCAGAGGGCTTTTTCTCTAATATGAGATCAAATGTGTCTTCAGGATGCTGATCATTATCTGTGGGAAATGAAACAAGTCAACCGAAACAGATAACACAACAGCACAACGCTGAATGAACTGACTTTTAACTTCGATCCTACTCCTCTTACAGCAACAATTGTTAGATTTGTGTATCATCATATAATTTCCCAATGTGTATAATAATCTGACATGGTTGGGGGCAGTGGTTCAAGTGCTCCTGTTAGGGTGTCAATACATGGCAACAATCCTTTAGACCTCAGGGGATTCAAGATTTCCAGGAAAGTAAGTCTCACTCACAAGTGAAGCAATAAAAGTTAGGCCTACAAGCCGCACAGAGGTTCTAAAACAATCACTGTAGCCTGAAACCACCACGCTGTGTTACACAGAATGCTGCATCTTCCTATTCTCTCCAGTCATCCAGAGCTCCTGCCATAGGCTTCATGCACATTCACACCGAGATACATTTTCTTCAAAAACTACATTTGCAAGCTGGTCCTTCCAATTTTATCTAAGCAGCACAAAGCCTCAAATGTTTCAAAAGTACGTTTTGCGTACTTTTTTCCAAACAAACTGGTTGATTTGACCTGTTTCTATCTTGCATTCTAATATGGCCGACTTGTGAATTAAAAAAATTCGCTTTCAGGGAATCACGCTTCTTCATACAGATCCTTTCTAAAACACTTTGAGACTACATTTTCAACAAATTCAGAAAGCTGTTTGGGCTGAAAAATGTCATTCAACTTAAGCTCGGTGGCTGCAAATAGCAGATGTTTGGAAAATGTGCAAACTAATCATTTATATGAACATGAATAAAACATGGGTGCAGACTAATGCAACATTTTTCCAACCATAAATAATTTATTGACAGATTCAAGAATTACTTGTTAACAAATATTACATGATTATAAATTATTAGCAGCGTCATGAGAACTTCATGGCTTCTTGCAAAAGGTTATGTGAAGCTGCATGTGGTAACACTGGATGATGTTCAAAATAATGGTATTCCTTCATTATGAACTGACAGCCTGTTTTGTGCTGCAGAACCAGCTCTTATTTGTTGGTCCAAAATATTTTATGGTTTGGTTGATCTGTGGAATTATTACCCTTTTTCATTCATTCATTCAGTATCAGGAAACTGAAAAATCAACCTATATATTGAACTATTAAACTGATACTTTATTTGTATCCTCTAATGTCAAATGGGGTTTGTTGACTTGCTCTCATGCAAACAAAGATGAAATAATACAGGATGAAAGACATCCCCATCCTTTCTATGCATCAGGCGACATCAATCGGATGCTTTTGCTGCGTGCAGCATGTGAATGACCTGGCAGAGTTGTCATCGAAGTCAGTCTCTCAGTGCCGCAGCATCTGTGGACTAATTATGTCCATCAAAAGAAGGTATGAATGTCACCCATCAAAACAGTTGTGTCTTACAGATAATTACATACTTCTGTCTTTGTAGAGAGCACACCATAGAAATGGTCTTATTTGTGAGATGCAGGGTGGAGATGGCCTGCAAAGCAATAAGTGAACATGGTAGCTAAGCAGACTAGTAGCTGTGACATGGCATTATGGGAAATTACACTTACTGTGAGATTGCATAAACCACTCACCAAGCTGGAATCCAGCTCCTTAAATTAAGAGAACCCATTTCACCCATCAGACAGAGCAAGGTAATGAAATAGCAGATGAGAGGTCTCAAATGTAATTTTCCATGTGGAGTTCTTTTGTGCCGTTATCTCAGAGGGTGCAATAATGATTCTGTGAATGACTTTTGTGCACCCCATAATGGCCCACAGTAGAGGCCACAGTGTGCAAAACTATAATTACCATGTGATTTCAAAACTCAACATTTTCAGCATGTTGTAAAGACATCCTGGCCTTTGCATAATTGTAACAGCGATGTCAAAAGTATTCCATTTTGAGCAACACGTAACCTACTATGAACATTTACAATGACAGGTGATACTGAAATTCCGTTTAGTTTTTTGTCATTAAAACAAATTAATTACCTTGTGAAACGCATGTTTATGGAATGCAGTCTTTGTCAGCAGGTCTTTGGGGACCTTGAGGTGCAGTTACAGGCAACACGCAATTAACCAAAAATCTATGGAAATACTCTTTGAATTTAATTTATTTACAGAGCTTTACCACTCAAAATACAGCTCAGGTATGAATCCACTGTTTAAAATACATCAAAATCAACAGGTGCAGCAATGAATATAAGTCTTAGCAGTTAAAATAAAAAATAAAACTTGGAGCATGCATTTAAAATACTGCAATTTCATTTTAGAAAAGAAAATGGGGTGAATAGCAGGGGAAAGTTTAACTACCCCAATCATCTCAAAAAACATACTAAACAGATTTGAGTGTGTCACTAAACCACAAAAGAATGTGAGAACAAAACTATTGATTCTGTATTGGATTTTCCTTTAGGTTTCATGAATAAATCTACAGATGTGGAGTACAGATGAATGAATAAACAAGGTTTTCAATACCAATTTCCGAAGGTCCGCTGGAGAGCCCAGAAAGCTTACTTATGCTGCCTCTGTTATTGGCAATGGCCTTGTGTTTATTTCATGCCTCTTTGAACCAGCAGGCTTAGGTGCCGTGAATCTGTCTGATATCATCCCACTCATATCTGAGGCCTGGATCCCACCACCCAGCAACCATCAGGCCACTGTGGGATCAATCTTTGTTTGCCAGAGAATAGGATTGATTTACAGGTTCTGTCAAAGCAGCCCTCTCTACCTGCCTCAGACTGAGAAACAGGGAGCAACAACATGACCTGGACAACATCAGATACGTCGGCAGCCAGAAAAGAGGCATAGCTAAAGGTCTGCCCCTCTGAACAACAGAGGGAAAATTGACTATGAATCTAAGAGACAAAAAAATTCTCCTTCTGAGGATGCATCCCTGTCCTGCCAGTAATACTAAAACATATAAAAAAAATACAATTTCCCATTCAAACATGAAATGTAATGAAAGCTCAGAAGACATTTGCCTATCAAAAATTTGCAGTGCATTCCAGACGGCATGTCACAGTGGTGTGGAGTGTGAGTGGAACACATAAAGCTCAGGAAATTAAAGCTGTAAATAAAGGTCCGTCAGATAAAGGATCTCCTGACAGTTATGAGAGCAGAGCAGGCCGAGGGCTGGCCGCTGGCTTATTCAGGACGCGTGCGGATGGGCATGAAAAAACAAATCACGGTGATGAGCATGAAGGCCACCATTTGCATTTGGCTTTGCCAATTCACGCTGACTTTCATCTCTTTTTCTTCTTCTTCTTCTCCAACCATCATTTGTCCCCACGTATACTTCTTCCTTTCCTGTTTCTCCGCATCCACCTTTTCCTTTCATTCTTTTTTTCTCTTGGCTACTCCTGTTTACACCGGATTCATCTGTCATAAATAAAAAAACCTCCTAAGAGGTTCTGTGCAGCCAGGTGATATTGACAAAAATCAAATGTGATTTTTTTTTGTTGCTGTTCTTAAGAGCAAATATGTATAATCTGACTTTCTGATTGTGGGCACATGAAGAATATATTTAGACACAAATATTTTTGAGATATCATCATGAGCAATGGAAATATGCTACCCACCAGGTAAAGGCATTCATTGTTCATATACCAACAGACTGCGTAGCTCGAGGAAGCTGAGCAGGATTTTTTTTTGTCATTTACCGGTCGAGTGGACAAAAATCTGCCATTTTTATAGCAAAAATCTTCCTAAGGGGACTATCTAAACTTTTTAAGAATATAAGCTAATGTAATGTTTTTAATAACTGAACATTAAATTCTAAGGAAATAAAGAAAAAATAAATAAATGTTGTCTACAAGCAGAGAGACAATTCTGTGCTGAAACAATTTAAATTAAATTTAACTAAATTTAAATTGTTTTTGCATTTTCACCTTTTTGGCCATGTATAGTTACATAAAATACACAAAATACTTGGATACTTTCTGTGTCAGCATTGAATGATTATCAAGTCAGTTACGCAAGACACAGTCAAAAACCTGTGACTTACTCGTCTTAAAGATGCCTTACACTACACTACACCAGGCTATTGGCATGATCACAAAATTGTAAGCCAAAGTCAAGCTAAATCAAAAATATTTCATTTAACACAGCAAAATGGAAAGAAAGAAAGATATTTAGCCAATCCTCTTTCATCTGGTTCAACAGCCGCGTGAAGACGAAGGCGCTCTGTGTGGGAGCAGAACACACAGATGAGAGGAAACAAAGATCCCGCAAGAGTAACAATGACTTTATTATTTTTATGACTTCTTCTGGACCATCAAAAAAAAAAAAAAAAAAGAAGAAAGAAAACAAGAGAGAAAGAAAAATCAATTTTGAGATCACTGTGCTTAATAAAAAGCAAACAAAAACAGTAAATTTATCTTGGCCCACTGTAATTGGAAGTTTTGGGGCATTCAGTGGGTAATGAGATATAAGAATCCAAGACTGATATTTTTTGTGCGACAGGTAGTTATTAAGTTCGACAATATACTAAGACACTATGTGAGGTATTCAGTGCAGCTAACACTGAACACTGAATTTAATGCATGTTTTCTAAAATATTTGTTGATGGGTAAGCAAGAACTGGTTGAAAAGCCAATCACCTTGATTTATAACATACCTGAACATTTGCAAGCTTGAAACTGCAGTTCCACACAGCTTTTAAAGAATAAGTTTGCCAATATTCTATATCGTTCTTAATGTCAACAAATCCTCTTTAAAGACTGAAATTGATAGAAATAACTTGTGTTTCGTGTGACGCCACAGCCTGATTTAGCTTATTCTCCACTGTTGTTAGAAAACTTGTTAAAAAACACATCAATGAGCCACACTATTGCACTGGGTGAGATATTCCTCTATTACTACTGTACGAACCTCTGCACGGTAAATTTTGATGTTGTCCAGTACATACGCCATTCTGCCAGCTTAAATACTCGCAAGAGCACTAGAGCTGTTTTAGAAAATGAATGAGCATATATATTTGCAAGCATGGCCAGAACTAACACTTCTCTGGTTTTGATCTTTTCATGCTTTTGTATAGAATATCACCAACTTGTCTTTTAATTTGAAAGCTTACATATGCTCTAAAAAAAAGGGGGGTGGGGAGGTAGTAAAAGATATTGTTTTCTGACAGCACAGCTAACCCATGTGGATGATGCAATTATAAACCAAGAAGACTCCCAACTGAAAACGTCTACTATTTGGGTCTATTAAATAGGGCTGCAACTATTGCCTATTTTGATAATCTATTAAACTGTGGATTATTACTTTCATTAATCGATTATTAATCTGATAAAAAGAAAAAAGCTACATTTTATGATTTCCAGCATTGTACCTTTCAAACAACTTGACAAAGCAAGTACAGACAAGTTAAATAAATGGACACTGGGGATGCAGCCATGCACTGAGAATACAAAGGAAATGTAACGAACATATATTTGACTAATACTGCTCAAGTTTCTGTTGTGACGAAATTAAATTATATTAGGGAAGTTAACTTTGTCAAGTGTTAGCTTTAAAATAGCTATATATAAGAAGTCAGCCTTAACGAGCGTTAGCTTTAAAATAGCTAACATCATAACAGGGACTGTTCGCTTTATCAAGGGTTAGCTTTAAAATAGCTGTACCGGAAACCCAAAAAAAATTAAATTAAATCTAAAACCCGTCATTGTGTGTTTCTCTGCTGTATAGTTAGCCTCTGCCTCAGCCATTTTTCAAATGCTCACCCCTGAGACAAAACAGACACCGTCATTTCCTGTAATTCATCACGTGAGCTACACAAGGTGTGGCATTGGCTGGTTTACTGCCCCACCTTAGGAGACGTTGCTACAGTGTGTGCCAGGCATCATAAGGTAGCCCCAGCTAATCTATGATGAAATTCGTTGCTAACTATGTTTAAAATGGATTTTAATCAATTTGAGTGAATAGTTGTTCCAGCTCCACTATTAAACGGACCAAACAGAGGAGGTAAAAAACAGTTTGGACAATAGAGCTCTGCATTGCTGTGTCCTGGATCAGATTCCAAACTAATTTACTGGGCACGGCCTGCATATTAATGTTGTGAGCTTACCCTCCAGTATATCTGTGCCTCCACTGAATCCAGGGCACCTTCAGGGCAGAGAGAGCCTGCCTGATCTGTGTCAGCCATGATAACAACACAGCGACCATTGATGAAAGGTCTTGTGGGAATTTATTACAAGCAACGACTGGGGAATACGGTGCCAGAGAGACTGAATAACCAACATTTGAATACAAGCCACAAATTATACACAGTTTCAGTAAATGAAGTGACTGTGTGCCTTTGTTCCATGGGTTTCCTTTCACTAGTGGGAAGCTGAACACCACTACCGCTACTATGGCCAGCACTGAGAAAGGAAGTTGTTGAAGCTGAGATTTCCTGCTTTCATTGTGGTTAAGAACTCAAAATGTTTATAGTGGTTTCAGAAACTGACTCATCTAATGATTCATGGGCTGCATATTGCTTTTCATCTGTGTGTGACCATGAGGAAACTCATTTATTTGTCTTTTTGTTCAAATAAGAATAGGAAGAAAAAGTACATGTTCCAGCATCTAAATAACTTCTGAGGTATTAGCCGTCAGTAATCAGCGGTTATGGCATTATGCGGTCTAAATGCCTTTTTTTCCCAGCACACACAACTGACATTTCCATATGGTAAAATTTATGAGACTGTAATATTAAAGTGGTGTGACTTCAAAGGGTCAGAGCAGCTCCATCACTTTGAGCTTTGTGTAAAATTGGTAAGGTTCAAACATGACTTTTGAATGAACAGAAAAGTCTGCGGCTACTTGAGCAAAATAGCAGTAGACTTAAACACAGCCTGTCTTCCATATGTATTCACAAGAAAAAAAAAATGTGTTGCACTTACTAAGGTGGCTGACAGGGCCAAAGTGCATTCAGTAGCTGGCAGTCATTTTATGGCTGCAGTACTGAGGCAGATTTACTTAGATGACGTCAGTGGCTTTGAGCCAGCTTTTCCTTTTTGGTGGCACTCTCCACTGGCCTCAGTGGGCCCTGCTCAAACTGCTGAGCAGCAGTGCATACTCTAAAATTCCCTTTCTAGACCAGGGTTTACCTCAGGGCACACACAGTCTGGAAGCCTGCAGGAGTGTCCTCTTTTTAAAGCGTGCTTTGACCAGGGAGAACACTGATGTTTTGATGTGATTCTACCCCTGCCACACATCACATCTAATTACACAATTAATGACTCTGTGTCCAGATTCAATTACAGATCACAGATCTTTTTCGAGCCCATGATTTTCAGAACAAAAATAATATTGTGTATTATCATTTGGATTATAATGTGGGACACGTAATGTGTTCACATTCCCATGAGGAATTTCACAGGCCCTCACTCCAAATAGAAAACATGCCTTATTGCACGTACAGCTAAATTCAGTTGGGCAAAAACAATGTAAAAACTGAGAACGACCAAAGCTTTTCACGTTTGATAGCACAGATAAAATATTATCAACCAAACTATGAAACACAGCTGTCAAAGACCTGACAACTAATCCGTTTTAACAAAGGTGCAACCCACAAAACAAAAGTCAAGATAGAGACAAAGACATTTATTCCTTTTGAACCTGCAGAACATATCTCGCCATCCATGTGGACAAACACAAGTGACTGCTAAAAGTTATAATTGCATTCTAGTGCAATGTCAAGTTCACTGATAACTTTCATTTATCTGTTTAACCAATTTCTATTCTAAGACTTCTGCATAAAAAGGATATTCACATGTACCCTAAACCATCCACCGTCTATACCCAACTATCCCTTTTCGGGGTTGCGGGGGGGCTGGAGCCTATCCCAGCTGTCAATGGGCGAGAGGCGGCATGAACCGGTCGCCAGCCAATCGCACGGCAACATACACAGACACACAACCATTCACGCTCACACTCACACCTAAAGACAATTTCAGAGTCACCAATTAACCTAATGAGCATGTTTTCGGTCTGTGGGAGGAAGCCAGGGTACCCCGAGAGAACCCATACATGCACAGGAAGAACATGCAAACTTCATACAGAAAGGCACTGCACGACCCGGGGATCGAACTGGCGAACTTCTTACTGTGAGGCATGCGCACTACCTGCTGCTCCATCGTGCTGCTCTGTACCCTCAACATTAAACCCAAATGTATGATTTGATGTGATTACATCAGAACAGGGTGTGAAAATGGCCTATCTTTGAAGCACTACTTGTGGAATTGATATGCCATATTTTAAACGAGGTGTCACCCTGACAAAATAAACGCATCACTGCTGTACGGCACCTGTTGCATGGGGCACAGACTACACTGGTGCTTCTCTCCAGCAGTCACTTATGAGACTCTCAGACACAGACTGTACCTCTTAATGTGCTATTAATCAAAACTGTCAGGAACCATTTGAGGTTATTCCAAAATTCAAGCTAATGATGATAATATGAGTAGCTGAAGAAACAATGTGGATTCCTTCTTCATTCTGAGATTTTAGCACACTGAGAGTCTCGGCGTGTCCTGGTCAGTCCAGGTTTCAGGCCTTACTCCTCCACTATGCTAAATGGCACATCTGGTCAGTGTGTCTTCAAATGTCATGCGTAAATGTGGTCATATTGATTATTGTGTGCACAAAATTCTGTATCACTGCACAAACAAAGCACCAGCTTTAAAAAACATGAATGCTTGAAAATGTTGTACATGGTAAGGAGGCTGTTATGTCTATACACATGATGCCAGGCTCACAAGATGCCGTGGCTGATAGGGGAAAGTAAAGTCTGCTTTGCAAAAACGAAAGCAAAAATGTATATTTGCCACATTTCCTGAGCAAAGGGAGCAAAGGGATTTGACAAATGTTTAGCCAAAATATGGCTTTCTGAGAGTGGATAACCCTTGAATAACATCCAGTTTGGACAACTGAAGAAAAGAAGAGTCTCTCTCTACGAAGTCACACAGTCCATTCTGGGCTTCTCAAAAGCACATTATTCTGTCCACACTTCACAACAGATAGACTACACTGTTTATACACATCCCCTGTATCACCCTTGAGGCAACGTATCCACAACAGCACAACCCTTTCTCATCAGATATTTATCAGCATGTGCTATAATTTCACTTGTGTCGATCACAATACGATGACATAATTTTAAACTTTCTAAGTCTGTGCAAACGACCACAATGTGTTAGTAATGACTAATTCTAAATAACCTAAAAACAGACGAATCATAATACGCAGAAAGACATAGGCTCAGTGCCATCATAGCTGTGAACAAGTCTCTTTCACAAACTACAAGCGTAATGCACTGTGTTATGCTCTGTCAGAAAGCAGAGAGTTTGGAAACTCCTAGTTTCAGAGGTAAAGTCTCATGCGGTCAAACAAAGACAACATCCTATTCTTGCACAAATGCTATGCAGGCTTCCATCCAACAGGTCCACTGGTTGCATAAGCTGAAAACAAAGCATCTATTTCTACCCCTAATTTTTTTTTTTCTTCCAAGCAAAGAGATTTACACTGTGACTTGTCTGGGGTTATGCCTGACTGCATTCAAACCGTTTCCTGGAAATGATAACAATCCTTTCACGTTAATTTAATGAAAACTGTGTCTCTTCCATGTCTTTTCTCGCTCTTTATTTTCTACATGGTTACATGAAATGTTAAACAGCAGCTAACTGCAACAACAGCATATTTTGACTAATGAAGAGCAGAGAAGTTGTGCACGCGCCATAACCAGCTGCTTTCATATTAAACACAAAAAGAGGAGGGAGGCTGTAGGCGCCCCGCCAAAAACTTGTAGTGGTCGAAGAGACAGAAAGTGGATTTTGTTGGACCTCCTTTTAAACCTCTCCTTTTTCTCCCCATTGCTCAGTGGTGTTACTTCTTCTGTTCGCTTATCACAATACAAAACAGCAGCTTTCACATCACATATGAAAGCAAGGAGATGTCTGTTTGATGAGACAGCTGACTGAGATTTAATTTAAAAAAAAAAGCACAACTGAAGAGCTCTCAAGAGAATGAATGAGGTTACTTCAGGATTTACATATGCATTAAGTACAAACACTCCTTGACTGAAACATAGCAGCATATCTGAGCCTCTCAAACTGTGGCTGTTGGCTCAAAAGCAAACCAAATCTGATCGTTTTTAAAGCTCACAGGGTGAAAAAGAGAAGACTAACCAAAGGGGAGATCTTTCAGTGTTTGGTACACCCACTTTTAAGCTAATTTCACCGTTGCTAAATGAAAGCTTTTGGCCATATTTCCATCCCTCCCTTTGCATAATAGCCTGTGTAATTTTCCCAGAGTCCAGAAAAAGTTATGGGGATGAAATCATGGTAATGAGTAAAACTTTGTGACACACACACAAACACACAGCTGGCCTAACAGTTGAGGGGGAGTTGAGTTTTAGCTGAGCAGGCATTTCCCAAAGTAGAGAAAGGAAAACAATGAAGGAGACCCCAAATAAAAGCCCCATAACATCACATTTTAAGCTAGCTTTCGACAACCAAAGACTTAGCCTAGACAGGGTCACGTTAGACCCTTTAAATATTATTTAAAACCCCCAAAGTTACACAAGAACCTACAAAAAGTGCGATTTACTGCATTGTTTTTGTTAAATTGGTAGTTTGGGGACGTGAAGTTAGTCAGGGAGGGACACGGAGGAGCTTTAGCCCACCTTGCAACATAAAACAGTGGAGGAGTTTGGCTAGCCTTCCCCTGCGGTTCAGTTTCCTTAGAGTTACACTAACAACATGGAGAGCAACACACACAGAAAAACATTTACTTACACAAAACTTCGATGACGAATAAAAAAAGGCACCGCCAAACGTGCTGAAGCAACAAGTCTCCCCACTGTTTCCGTCGAGGTGGTCCGAAAATTCTCCGGTGAAATCTCCAACAAGTCCCGGCTGAGCCAACTACGGAGAGGAAAACAGCAACGTTTTCAACCGTCATCTTGTCCAAAAAATGGTTATTCGTGCAGTGTGTTTTTTAGTTCAGCCCGAAACCCGCTGGGACTTTCTGAGGATCTAACACAGGACAAACCAGCATCCGAGGCTTTTATAGGGGCGTATGATCGGGCTTCTTTTCAAAAAATGTGAAAAATGTCAAAGATTTTCGCTGCTATGTCAAAGCCATAGGCTACAACAGTGAGTGTTCAAAGTGAGCACCCTGTTACAACAGCGACCAGAATCGGCCATCTATCTCAGCGATGGAAAACAGGCGACCCAACGTTACTTCACGCCGTGGGATAAATAATAAACACCCATATAAACCAACATTTTTAATCAATTGTCCAGTATATTCAAAGACGTCAACTAACCCCCACGAACAGAAGTCTACAACCAGTTTGGATACCTGCAACTACCATTGAAACTTACCTCGTTATTGATATCTCATATAAAAATGTCCCTTTCTTTTGGTAAGGGGTTGTTACGGGGTATTTTTAACACTATGTCAAGTTATTCTGGTGTTTCTGGGCCAGCCAGGAAGGTGTAGGTGAATCGCTTCGCGCACTGACAGAGATGCGAAGAATGCTCGGAATGAGAAGAGGAATGAAATGAACGCAAAGAGCGAGTTTGCGCCGGGGCGGAGCGAGAGGTGGCGTCATCCCGAGCCCCGGCAGCCAGCCTGGGCAGCAGGCAGCGGCAGCGGGGGCAGGGAGGGTACAACACATCCCGAGAGCCGACGCCTTCAGGGACACCACGGAACTCCGAGTTCACAGCTCCACGGCCGACAGCATTGATCCAGCGACAGTCGTCAATGACCCTATCGGATCATCTCAAGTATACCCAGGACTACAGCATGTAGCACCAGAGGAGTGTTTAGTTATTTTATTAATAGAAAATGTCACAGCTGGATCGATATTGTCATTGACCCAACATCCTACCAAGCTTCTGATGTGTGACTGTGAGATTTTAAGATATGCTACAACTGGCCCCAAAGAAAAAGTAATTTCTCATGTGTGAAGTGTTCAAGATTAGATTTGAGTTTATTGTCAGTGCAGTATGAGCACCGAGAAAGTGAAATGCAGTTTAGTATCTAACCAGAAGTGAGTAAAGCAGGAAAGTGCAGAGTAACGTTCATATGTATAGCAGTAATCTAAATAATAAATAGGCTTCATAACAAACAGTAGGTGCTGTATATACCAATGCATTGTATAGACTGCCATTTCATTGGCTGTTTTATTAACTAGGCTACTATTGACTGCTCTTTGCAAGTCAGATTTCCACTCAGGTTCATTAAGGCTTTGCTCTACTTTAGTCTACATGATATCAAGAAACTACATATAAAATTTCACATTTCACAGTTATCTGTTTTTGGTCATAATGACAAAAAAATTGTCAGGGGACACTGGTGTATTCATTGGTGGCAATATGTTATAGTATAGTAATTTATTGTTGTTATTATTATTATTATTATTATTATTATTATTATTATTATTATTATTATTATTATTATTGTTATTATTATTGTTATTGTTATTATTATTATGGCTATTGTTTACATAATCACATAGGATTGATACATTTGCATCACATCATCACATTAAAAAATCGTGTGCATTTAACTTAAATTACCTTAAATGACGGGCTGACAAGGTGCATTCATATCTTTTGGAAAACGGACACTTCTGCTTTACAGAGTGCCCACTTTGGCTTGACATTACTTGACCTCCAGCTCTAATTATTATTTGAATGTTGAAAAGAACAATATTAGAGCACAAAACGTGTCATGAATACAGCATAGCTAGATTGTGCGGCAGAAGGTGTAACGTCTATCCTCTGATTTTGTAAAATATTTCTAAACTAAGAAAATTGCTGAGCAAACCATGTGAATTCACGAAATATACCAAGAAATGAGACCTGCAGTCATGGTTTCTATGTCGTTTGTCATTTTCCTTCAAGACGCGCTCTTAATCATGCCTATAGTTCATTCCTTAGGGCTCAGTCCTGAGCTGCAACATTTCCTACAGGACGTAAAGGCATCAGCTGACTTCACAAGGCTGGCCAAATTCAAACAGGAGAGAGGAGGGGAATGTTGAATGGAGGCCTTCATGTAGATAGGGTGTGGAGAAACTTTGTGACGCTATAATCACCAGCCTCAACAAACTGTGGCCTCCAGCTGGTTATCGCTGTAATACTACTGGATCAAAACAGATTTAAAATGATTTGAAATGCATCGTTATATGTATTTTTCCCTTAATAAGTCTCCTCACACTGTGCTATATTTATTACATACCACGCTAATGCCAAGCTTTAGCTTATATATCATCTTGTATGTATCAGATTTACAAGTGCGAGTTCAAACAGTTCCAGACAGAAAACCCAGTCAAAGACATGACTACGGTCCTGTCTGAACAAGTCATCCGTTAGAAGCCAGTGTTTTGACACCAATCCTTCAAAAGAAAAGGATCTATAAAGATGAACGACTGCTCCACTGAGGACATCCATCAACACCTCTGAACACCTGTCTGTGCATGTTTAGCCAAGAGCAAAACACAGGGAGGTGTATGATTTAAATGTTCTTTTAACAGGACTGTATGGACTGTATGTTTATTGAAAACACACTTCATTGTATATCTTAACTACTCAAAGTAGCTCTTGGCAGTCATATCACTTTCTCTGTTCATCCAGGACGGATGTTGGCTGTTCCCTAAATAACAAATTATTAATCACCAAAAGGCAGCTGTATGTGGGACGACTTTTAATGAGAAGCCCTTGTTGTTGTTTTTTTCTTTTTCTTTTTTTTTCCAAAGAACAATGCAGCAGTATGTAACTCCAGGAGGTCAGATGTAACCGCTAATTCATTAGCTGTCATGTTAAAAATAATCATGGTGGATCTCAAGAGCTCTGGTCATGTGTGCCAGAACTTAGGAAACACTGTCTTATGAATTCAGTGTCAGTGCACCCTGCAGAGGACTGCATTTTGTAGGTTACTGAGCAAAATGATTACAGTTAAATTCAAGTATATGTATTCCTGATGTTCTTATTCATGCTCACTGTTCTTGTATTTCATCAGTCTTGCATGTGGAGACAGAGAAAAGCCACCAAACAAACAGCTCACCCACCATGCCCAGGACCCCGTTCATGCACAGCTGTTGTGTAAGAGGGTGTGGCCACATCAGCAGTGCGGTGGTATAAGCTGTATAGGTGGCAAATGAGACTATGTGGATAAACATGTCAGTAGAGAACGAGTGAATGAAGGCGAGACGCAGTGGGAGAGTCACGTCAAATGTGTGTTCTTCTTATCCGAGGCAGGTGGTAAGGAGGTCCACGCCCCTGTAAATACACACGCTTCTGTCAGCTTTGTACTTAAACACTTCAAACACAGCTCAGACACTGTGTCACTTGAGCACAAGTTTTTGTCTTTATTTAATCATTTTGAGATCTTTTTGTACAATTCAAATATTGACTGTGCTCATCCGCACATTTTGGGAAGCATACATTTAATTGTGATTGTAAATATTAGCTTTTTTTTTCCTTGTGTTATGGAGCACACCATAGAGTCATGCAGATAACTAGCCTACTCTGCTCCAGTCGCTTGGTTGGATTTGAAAGATGTATGGTCCAATGAACCTTTATTCTTGCCACTCTCTGTGTGGCATTGTTTCTGTTCAAGAATACCAGCTGGTGCTTGATTTACTGAATGGTAATTTGATCACACATATTAATTTAGGAATATCCACTATTTAAGTACAAAAAAGAAATAGGCTAAATTAGGCCTGAAAACTATACTTGAACACAGGGGCCCCTTCAAGACAGGCAGGGCCACAGATCTCATGATTTACTTAGAGGGCTTCACCACCTCCAAATATGGATGTGGTTCAGGATAAATTACACTTTTTAACATTTTATTCTGTTCAGACTTTTGTCTTTGAGTTAAATTGTTCACAAATCACTCGCCACCTGCTGCAAGACTCATTCACTGAAGAGCAACTCACCTGCTACAGAGAGGTAGACAGATGGGGATAGAATATTGGAAATATAGGCAAACAGCAAGCAAACGCATCAGGATGAAGTAAACCCATCCATCCATCCATTATCTATACCGCCTATCCCTTTCGGGGTTGCGGGGGGCTGGAGCCTATCCCAGCTACAATGGGCGAGAGGCGGGGTACACCCTGAACCGGTCGCCAGCCGATTGCAGGGCCACATGCAAAGACAGACAAACATTCACACTCACACTCACACCTATGGACAATTTAGAGTCATCAATTAACCTAATGAGCATGTTTTTGGTCTGTGGGAGGAAGCCGGAGTACCCGGAGAGAACCCACGCATGCACGGGAAGAACATGCAAACTTCACACAGAAAGGCCCCGCCTGACCCGGGGATCGAACCGGCAACCTTCTTGCTGTGAGGCACCCGCACTACCTGCTGCGCCACCGTGCAGCCCCGTAAACCATTAACTTAATTTCCCAAATTCCCACTTAGTTCAGTGTAATATACTGAACTAAGTGGTTGGTTGGTTGTCCTCCTCACCAATGCAGAAGTGAAATCTAGGTCCTGCACACTTACCTTACTTCACTCCTGCAGTACTCAGACCTCCATTCTCATGTACTACACTTAGACTGCACTGTTTGTACACTTTGCCCACAGATGGTCTGTTTTTTTCCCAAACTGAACCAAAACAGGCTAATGGAACTGACCCCATCACGAAACAGCCTCACAGTCGTTCAGGGATAACACTGTAATAACAAACACTTTCTGTCTACACAACAGGCTGCTGTTTCCAGGTGCCTCTGTAGCTATTTGATTGTCTCATAATTAACAAGTATGATAGGCCCAACAAGAAGGCCATGATTTAGGATGGCGCTTTCCAGCGACGGCCCACAGGACAAAATATGTCTCCTTACATTTTCCAGTCTCTCACCTTGAACCTGCAAAGGTTTATCCTCTGATTTGATTTTTATTTTTCCATTCATTGTCAACCTGGTACATTGGGTTACATTATACAACCAGTAAAGATGTCTGTTTACTTCCATTCACTTGCTGCTTCCAAGCACGTCAGCGTCCCAATACATCAACTTTAGCAAAGACTACCTGTGCATTTAAGAGGATGTGCATCAAAATGTGCCATGCATGGCCTTATCTGAGCATCTAAGCAGTGCAGTCTGCGTGTAGCTACTTTTTCACTGTCACAGATGAGCAATGTTTAGCATCTCTACGCTGTATATGCAGTACAGTATGTGCACATATGGTCCAGCTCTTGTGGATTTTGCCATCTGTAACTCATCATTTCCTAAAACAGATAAAAGCGGAGCAAATTAAAAACCCTTTTGTTGTCTTAATTTTTCTCTTAAGTGTTTGTTAGAGGACTCTTTTTTTATAAGCCAATTTGGGAGCTTGGGAACACCGGCGATAATGACAGCGTAATCATTAAGTGCATGCTTCAGAGAACACGAATCAGCTCTTCTGAACCAGTGAAGCTATAGTTTCTGCACTGCAGTCCTCATTCCTGACTCCTAGGTTGATAAGGTTGGTCTGCGCTATAGCATTGCTTTGATATGAACCTGCTGCTCTAAGCCTCTAAGGGAGGCCACGGTGCAATAGAATTAACCTGGTTTAGTTCATTTTACTCCAGATCTGCCCTGCCGCTGCCACTGCCTGGCCTGGTCTGGTTCAGGCTGGCCTGCAACCTCCTCTAATCAGATAGCAGTGTGAGGCCAGGTGCTTCTCTGGCTCTCTGCTTTGACTGCTCAACCCGCCACACTGATTCCCTTTACTCAGAGATAAGAGAAGGACTAGTGAGGTTCACTCACTGGTTAAATGAATAAGAGTGGAGGAGTCCACAACCCAATCAGCAGAGCTTCTGATTATTTCATACACTGTATTTGTGTTTAAGTGCATGTATTTTTGCTAACATGTTTGAGCAAATGTGCCTGAATGAATCCAGGTTTTTAGTTTCCGAGTTTTCACATCTTGAGGAATTTGTGCTGAATGATTAGAAGTCATGGAAGATGTTTGAACCACAAATAAATGACACTACAGGAGCCTGAATTTTCCTTATGTCCTCAGCATATAAATTTCTTGTCAGCTGGCAGAATTAAGTTACATTTCAAGGCTCACTGATGAGCTGATGAACAGTTTCAAACCGAGGTGTCTGGAAATACCCCCCTTTGGCAGCTTAGAAACTTGTTTTCTGTTTCACTTATCAGCTCACTGTCCAACTGGCTCACAATTTGAGTACAATGAGGACTATTATGGGATTTGTTTTCAAAAAGGCTTTCAAATCGTCTATTACATAACATGTTAGAACATCTTTAAGCTGCTCCACTTCGATGTGCTCAAGTTTTGTTTTCGTTTATTTAGATAAGTACTCTTCTCATCATTATCTGTCAGTCTGATATGAAGTGTCTGTGGATGACTCACAGAGGTGAGCATAGTTTAAAAGCCCTCAGTGATGTCTGGATGAATTAGAAATGATAAATAAAAATGAAATTAAGCATCTCTCAGATGTAGAAACGTAATTATGAGAGCAATGTTCCTCAGGCTGGACTAGCGTATTGATGATTGGACCTTTGCAATAAATCATGTAAAATACAGCAGGAGGGAGGCTTCCAAACACGTCCACGGTGACACGTCTCTTTTACTGTCCATACCTTTCTCAAGTCAAGGTCTCTTTCATCGTCCCTCACTGCCTGAGTGAGTACTGATCTTGAATCATGCAGTCCTTGCATTCTACAGCCTCTTTGATGTAAAAGCAGTATACAACCATAAACCTTGTGGAATTTTAGCTGTACAGCTAACATATACCTAAAGTACCTTGTAAGAGCGGCTGGAAGAGTGTTTTATAGGCCAGTACTTGTGATCTTCAGTCACAAATGGGATAATACCTTATATATTACAAGTGGCACTGCAGCCGAAGCTGTTAGCTTGTAAAAAATCCAAATCTACATGTTGATGCTCACTAAACATTTCTTATTTGGTCTGTTCTTCACACATAATTCCAGGGAGTAGATTATCTTCCTTTTTAGGTCAAAAGACTTAATCTGTTTCTCACATATTTTCTGATATCGGGTCATTGGTTTTTGAAAATTTTTTTTTACTGTTTTCTAAGTTGCTTCGTTGTGTTCCCGGCAGACAATGAAATATGATTAGCATGATTACAATTATATTATTAAATCAATTGCTGTCCCACAAAAGGGATTCAGTGCAATTATTAAACAACAGGAAGTTGAAATCTGTACAAAGGTATTATCAAGCAATTATCTGACAGTTTTCAGTGAGTGTTTAATAGACACGTCTGTCAGATCACTGAAGACTGTGATCACAGCTGCGTAATAAGATCATGTTGAAATTCTAACCATTTTTTTCAGAGCTGATTGGTCAGGAGTCCAGCTCTTCAAATCCCTTATCGAGCAGACGCTCCCGGCTTGATTGAAGCCTGTTGTTGTGCCTGAGCCTGAGGAATCTAAACCATGCTGCCTGGTTTGCAGTCATTTGTCCAGTGATGCTTTTGAATCTTACTTGTTTGCATGTAGATCAAATGCATCTGTGACAGTGATGCACTTTATGTCTTTATGTTTGCTGATTACAGCTCAGCATATTAAACAATTCCAAGCTGTATGATAAACTTCCCCACTGGGAATGAGGAGGAAGCAGGTGCTCAGATTAACAGCAAGTTCTTGAAGCGTCTGGTTATTAACCCGGGGCCCCACAGGGATGAGTTATCTCTCCACTGTTGTACTTGCTTTACACAAATGAGTACATTCCCCACTCCCAGTATAAGTTGCTTAAGTTTGCAGATGAAACCACACTGGTCGGTCTGATTCCTAACTGGTGTGTATCCAACAATTTGGGGTTGAATGTTTCCAAAACAAAAAAAGCATTTGTGGACTACCTGAAGAGCCAAAGCAGTCAATTTACCTCTGGTCATAAAAAATCTAATTCAACAGGAAATTCAACAGATTCAAACAATCTCCTCTTCTTCAAAGTGGGACTTTTCTTTTAGAGCAGCTTCCTGATGCAATTTTATCACCATCAGTCAATCACAGTGTATCTTTCTAGCACCTTTCAAACAAATAAAATACAATTCAAAATGCTTTACAAGCGATTGTAAAGATGTTGGATGTTAAAAATGCATCAAGAGACAAACGCTCCTCTCAGATCCTCCGGAGGGGCTCCTCCAGCGGCTGAAAGCAGCATCCCCAAATGTGTCGAGAGGGTCTTCACCTTTTGATTAACTGTGTTTTATGGAAACACCTCAGCACAGGACAGAAAACATCTGGATAAAGTGGCGCATCAACAATCATCAACCATCAACCACCCCCCACTCCCGAAACCTGCACCATTAGACTATGGAAAAAGCAATTTAAGAGTCTCAAACACTCCATTTTTTAACTTCCTCCCTCCTTTTACGAGCCTGAAGTATAAGAGCCAGGACAGCCATGTTCACTTCACTTTGGTCACCATGGTAACCCATGCAGTGCTTGTACCAGGTTACAAGGATCAGATGAAAACATAGAAAGAGTCCGCCTCCTAACCGGTCCACTGTGGAGATGTGAAGTGACCATTCCTTCACGGTGCAAATACGGACAGAACGATTGCCTTCAAATCAAAGTGCAGAATTATGAACAGAACTGTGGCTATAATTGATTTAACAGACACAAAGTCTGTTGGCACCATGCCATGCTTTCAACCTGACACAGCCACTTTCCTTCCTGTGGTGATTTATTTCATGGAAAGTAAATGTCTGTAGTACAACCACGTGCCCACCACTCTGGTCATTAAGCAGGGCTCCATTAAATATCAGGTAGGTCCGTAGCTGACCATCAATAATCCTAATGAATGAAAATAACTGTTGCACGGTTCAGTGTAGTCTATCATGTTTAGTATTTCATCACTGCAGCCTTGTTAAGTATGAGGTCACTTTGTGATGACAAAACAATTAATGAAATGACAGATTCCTGTTGTGTTTTCCATTAGTAATAGTAGTCCACTTACTACCTGTTGCACATCACCTGTTTACATACTGTGTTGCACATGTCACCTGTTTACATACCGTGTTGCATGTGTTTTTATGGTTTAATAGAAATCGCTTGCACTACCTGCACCTACCTCATACTGTTTATACTTCATGCCACTGGCACTATTTCATTTAATTTCTTTTTAATTCAAGATGGTGTTTCCTCAGTACTTAGTTCATCATGATGTAACATGATAACGTGAGTATTGATTGTGTGAGTTTGTGATCTTGTGTGTGGGTGTGTGTAGGCAGGTGTAGAGGTTGGGGGGTCTTTATTGTCTTTTTCTTTGAATGTAAAGCACTTATTTCTACATTTCCTTCTGTATGAAAAGTGCTATACAAATAAAATTATTATTATTATTATTTACATGTATTTATATATTTTTTTGATATTATGACTATTTGCACTTCTGGTTAGATGCTAAACTGCATTTCGTTGTCTCTGTGTTGCACTCTGACGATGACAATAAAGTTGAATCTAATCTAATCTATTTATTTCCAACTTAGAGTTAAAGAGTCAAAATGTATCTCATTTTTGACTGATCGGGATTATTTACGTGAAAGTTAGACTTGTTTTTTTATATCATGCATATTCAACCCTGCTAACTCATTTTCCTTCATGTTGCTGTGTTTCCCACTTTGGCTGTATGTTATCCGTAGATTTTATGTGGACTTGGTTAGTTTGTACAGATGCCATGAGAAGCGTTTTAGGTTCAGTGGCTCCAGTATGTATCTGTGGAAGGAGGAAGTGCATCATTTTCTTTTCATTATGAGAATTTAAATTGTACACCATCACAGCTACATCAACTGATAAATTTAGACTTTGAAATTAAATCACAACATGAAACACAATATATATGTTATGCAGTAGCTTGACAACAACCCAAGAAAATACTGGACACACTGTTACACTCCACAGTACCATATGTGGAGGTTAAACAGGACAATTTGTGAGAAATGGGTCACTTGATGAATGTAAGTTGTGACAAAATCCTTATAAAATGTTTCAATATGCTGCTGCAGCCATTTGGATGTTTTTTTTTCACAGTTTTAAACAGTTTGCATACCTGCTAGTTCCCCACAAATCTCTTTATCTCTTTTGCAGCTCAGTTGTCTTTTCGATAGAAGGTTCTGCCAGCAGGACACAGACATTAAAGACAGATTATTGCATAACCAATGTTTAAAATGTGATTATAACCAGATGTGCACGCAGATTGTATCTGAGGCAGAGGATTTTGCGATATCACACAGATGCATGCTTTTAGGACAGAGCTTCATGTCCTGCTGTCAAAAAAATTCAGTGCACCATCGAATTTCTGCCATCTGGCAAAAAAATATCTGCATCTACAGTTTGACACAAGGAGATTCAGAGGGAATAATTCTTGCTGAAACAGTAGTATATGTTTTATAATGAAAACACAGGACTTTAAAGGATTGTGAAATACAATTTGTGGCACACAGTCTCAGCAGTGAAATGAATTTAATTTCAAAAAATAGGAAAATTACAAACCATAAAGGTGCAGGTTGAGCTGTGATAATAGTGGAAAATATACATTTGATAGATTCTCCTGTTCTGAGGCATTAACACAGTTCAAACACATATGAGTTCCTGAACCTCTAATAGACACAAGCTACTCATCCTCAGTGTTGGCCCTGCCAAGATTACCTTTTTGAGGGTGTTTTTCTTAACTGCTGCCAGGTCTGCTGTTGTCCTATTTAAAGGACAGACAAGGATATGGTCTTAGCATGTGCAGGGAGGCTATTTGATATGAATACAGTGGTATATAAAAGCAGATGCAGGAGAGTAATTACACCTAATAGCTGGAAATGCTCCTGTTTAAGACATCTTGGTGTATGATATCTGATTATGGGTGATCATTTTCTGCTTTTTGGTGAAAAACCACAGCTCCTGGGTCCTGGGCTTTACTGATGATAGTGATTCAGAACAATGGCCTATTGAAATGCATTGTCACTACCCCAGCTTAAATGTCAGAGGATAAGGTTGGCAAGAAATCCAGGGCTCAGTTTATAGTACCATCCTCAGCCAAAACCAAGAGCAGCTGGTGATGATGCTGTGAACTGGAACAACCCTTGAGTAACGTTTCACCATTGACTCCAACATAAAATATATGCCTGCACTGTCATTACAAACATGTGAATTTCACACGTGAAGAGGCCCCTGCAATGACTAAAGTGAATGTTACACAGAAACGTAAAGGCTAAAAAAGGTTTTGTTAAACCCTCAGCAGGAGAAATACTGAGAAAAACTGTATTAAAAGGGAATACTGTCAGTGCAGTATACAGTATATAACCTGACTGGTGGAGGAAGAGATATTCAGATCCTTTCCTTATACCTGCAGTGATGATTTTTTTGGCCACTTGGGGGCAGCAGAATCAAGTTGTGAAGACAACATTGACATATCATCACTTTTTAAGTTGAAATAGTGAATATGTTTGCAAAAGTTTGCATGTTTACACATCCAGTACCTAAAGAGAAAGATTATCATTTATTTGGAGACATGTTTGGGCCACTTGATGCACGAAAGACCAATATTCAACCTCTTTTAGCTCTGTTTTTGGTCTCCACCGGCTACTGAGAGAAATACCTGGCTCTTAAGCTGCTAAATGCTCTATTATGTTCACCAGCTAGTGGAACAGTGGTAGTTTTGTTTACTGCAACCCATACTTTGGGAGCTGCGAGGGTGAACCAAACAGAAAAGCTGCAAAGCAAACAACTAAACAATGAGCTGAAACTTTCTATGAAGCTCTGTAAAGCTGAGGTAAAATTGTGGCTGATGGTCATGCACAGAGAAGACTGATTGAATGTTTAATGCACTGGAATAAAAAGTACAATGTTCACCAGTGAAAAGTGGCATGAAACCTCAAATTTATATTTAATTGCAGTACTTACGTAAACATACTAAGTTAACATTCCGCTAGCTGACATTAAGTTGGACTATCAACTTGTTCTGTTTTGACCATCTACCTGAATGTGCAACACCAATGATAGCCTGATACCTGAACTGAAATCAGCAGGAAAGGGGAGGTTGACTGGAGACTTTAAGGAGCTGTTTGACTGCTGCTGAAGCCTGAAGGCACCCGATGAGTGTGGCTGAAGACCAGTGAACACTGGCAGGCGGAAGGCCACAGAGATTGGAGGGAGGCTGATGAGTGTAGGCAGCAAACTGGTGGACTGAGCCAGAAGACTGGCACACCACTAACAGGCAGGTAACAGGATTAACAGGAAGAAAATCAAGGGACAAAATCAGATTGACAACGAGGGAATTTGCCAAAGAGAGTATGTGAGATACTGCCCGAAAGGCCTGGGAGAGGGCCGCTATCATCAGTGGCATGACCAGGTGCTGCAGACCATAGCTAAAACCATCTGCTATTCCACTGCTCATTCCAAATGGCAGGAACCAGCACAGCGATTTATCCTTTTCATTAAGATGGAGAGAGGCCTAATGCATGCCAAAGAGCACCGTCAGGACTCCAAGCAATGGCAGCTGTTGGTTGACCTGAGGAAACATCTCTGGTTTCCTGATTCCATCGCAGTGACCACACTGAGACCAATGAGACCAGTCTTTTGTCAGAACCAACAAGACAAGTGGTCATGGTGGAGGACAAAGTTCCCTGGGAGGACCGGATGGAGGAAGGAGGAAGGCAAGGTATGATGACCTTGTAGATGAGTGGTGCAGACGAGGATGGAGGACCTGGTGCCTGCCTATAGAAGTTGGTTGCAGAGGATTTGCTGGTCGGTCCCTCTGCAAAGCATTATATCTCCTGAGCAGAACAGGAGTCAACAAGAGGCGGACTATCAAGCACAGCGTGGAGTCAGCAGAAAGGGCCGTGTTTGAGGAGGAGCCAGCTGTGGAAGGCTGTCCAGACACAGGCAGACCTCTGATCAGCTCTGACTGGGTCTCCTGGGCGAAGGTGTCTCATGTTTTGAGACCCAAAACACCCAATGACCAAAGGATACATAACTGATGATGAGTTTGGGTGCATCTGGAGATGTATTTTGGAAAATTTCACAGCAGATATTTGCAGGTACAGGACAGGTTTAACTTTAAAATTAAGGATGGTGATTAATGATGATTAATGAGCAGCTGGTGAGCCTGCATGTAGATTAACACAGTCGGGAAATTTTCTTACCTAAATTCAAAGGCAGCCATTATTTTCCTGCTTAGACATGTCTAAATGTCGACAGAGCAGTTTCTGTTTTTGTATAGCTCACCTGTTTGCCTTTTCTCCTGGTGGAGTACATGAGGTGTATACATCCTCTTATACCGATAGTATGTTGTAAATTGGATTTCAGGGCTATGTGGGATCGCTGGAAAGAGATTAAATAAACAATGGCCTTTTCGAACACAGCTAACCAGAGAGACCAGACATGAACAAAGTGGTTTGGAGAGATGGATCCACAGCAGCTCTCTCTCGCTGCCTTCATACCTTCTCCAGCAGAGGGAGAGACGTGCACGTGCAGCTGCAAGCCCTTGTTTTGTTTAACGATATGGAGTACAGACAAAGTATTCCTTCCAGTTTAAACTTTTTTAAAAATCTCTCATTATTTCTCATAAAGGCAAAAACATAATGTCAGTGGTATAGGGGGATATCTGAAGTCTGTTGCAATTAGTTGATGCAGCTGAAGGCATCAACAGAATGATGGTTTTTAAATTAAATACAAAAGCAACTATGGTGGTTTTATGTGGAGAAAAAGACTATATTTCCCTTTGAATCCCTAAATTGCCTGCATGTAGAATGTTATCAAAGCAATAATCTGTGACATTTTAATCTAAATTGATTTCTGTTTCTCTGTTTCCGATTGCTTCAAAGGTGGTTTAAGCTTTACCTATTTGATAAGAGCTTTTAGACGTGATTGTTTGTGATTTACAGCTGTTACATGTTGCCGATTCCTGGAAGAACCCGTCTGAACTGACAGGTTTTACTAGAAACAGCAAATGCTGATGTGTGTGACAGGAGCAGTGTTTTCACGGCTCTGCGTCACATGTTCCAAGGTTTTATTCAGATGCCATTTGAAGCCTGTTTGTCGCTGGTTTCTTTGGTTTCCAGATGTTTCAAAGAATCTAACAATACCAGAGCCGCAGCACAAACAGTATCCCTTCGTGATATGTTACAGAGGTCTGGTCAAACTCACTGTCACTCTGAGATATCTGAATGAAATTATGTGGATTGTTTTGAATTGAACCAATGAGAATTATCAATGGCATGCTAAGGGATCCTATTAAAGGGCAAGTTCACTCAAATGATCCAAAAAATGTATGTTTACACAATCACCCACATGGTATGAGGACAGTTTTGTTTTTACTTCCAAAGATTTACGATATGCCTCCAAGAAAAAATTCTCAACTCTGAAATTCCTGAAGCACAAAAGTAATTATTACAAAAATAATTTCAGCCTGACGACGTCGATGCGTCACATTGAAATCAGCATTGATGGACTTTTGGCATTGGGATGAGAGCAAAAATCTGAAGTATTTCAGTTGTGTTGAAGGCTGTCGTGTTTGAACTGGCCGGATTGCTTTTAAAAGAAATGCAATTACAAATGTTGGCATTGTGCTCTGAGCACCGGTTAAATTCAGAAGAGGCAGCTTGGGATGTGTTCAAGGCTCTTCAACAGCATTCTTTCAGTTCATAAAATGTACACTGATTTAAGAAATGATTACAGAATAGTTTGCGGCATATTTGCACATTTGGACGGATGAAGTTTGAAATATGCCACTGAAGAGGAACCAAAGAATTTCTTCATAGTATGCAGCTGCAGAGCAACAAAACCGACAAAAGGCGGTTTATCAGACGAGTCAAGAAATCTGACATCAATACATAATACAATTAAATAGAAAAGAATTAAGTATCAATCAATCGACTAAAAAAGAAAAGGGCTTTTTATTCTGTTTCCTTAAGCAGTACTCAATTGATAGAAGAACTTAAAACTTCATTTATTTTACTTTCATCAGCTCATTTTGTCTTTTAAGACCATTTTAACTACATTATTCAATCATTTTTGGTACTCTTTACCACATTTGATCACATTCTGGGCTCCACATGAAGCTACATTTAGGTCAAATCTAAACAAAAGTAACAATACCATGAAGTAAAAGTCCTGCATTGAAACTTAAGTAAAAGTATGTAAGTATTAGCAAAATATGATTGAAGTATCAGTAAAAGTACTTCTGGGCTCCTTATACTATCATGTAGTATATTATTAGATTATTATTACTGCTACATTAATGTGTGAGCAGCATTTTACTGCTGTGGTTGGTTTAAGTGGAGCTAAGTTTAACTACTTTATATGCTGCTGGGTAATCTCATTGATCACTATGCATCATCCTTTATAATCATTGTTTTGCATGTTGCACAGCAACCAGTAACTACAGCTGTAAAATGGCCGTAGAGGAGTAAAACGTACAGTATTTCCCCTCTGTACAGTCAAAGTATGAAATAAATGCACTTAAATACTTTCCAGCAGTGATTTTATGAAACTTCATATTTTGCATTTACAGATTAATGACAATATAAAGAGTGTTTTCCTTTCAGATTCCTCACTCTTGCCAATAACAGCTGCTCAGTGATTATGATTAAAGACATTTAAAAAAAAAAAAAAACATTTCCTATGCTGTTGCAGCTGGTCAAACAGATTGAAGCAGGCACTCGATGCAGACAGAGAGGAGCCTCGCTGACCGACGGCAGCACCAGACTAAGACAACCTCACTGTCCATTCATCTGTCCTGCTGGGCGTCAGACGGGAAGCTTGTGTGTTATAGAATGACTTACATTCTCTTACAATGGCTAATATGAACCAAGAAGCTTGTTTATCAGAGCATTAGTCGTTGTTGCTTTTATCAGGCCATTAACTAATAACATTAGGATTATCTTATAATACCTACTCAGCTGTAAAATATTTCAAATATGGAAACAGATGACCGTAGGTGACAGTTGTTTATTGTACTTTCTGTTGTGAAGAGGATTCTTTTGTCCTCAGATGTAAATAAAAGTGTTAAAGCGGAATACAGATTATTCACTGCAGTGAGTATCTCTCCTCTTCCCTTTTCCACATTTGTATTTGACTGTTTAAAGGGATGATTTGCGTGAAAGTGGTGAAATAATGACATTACATTTTTAGATTCATCTTGTCCCAGCTTTTCTATTTTTTCATCAACTTTCACAGCTTCTGTAATTTCAATGCAATTTCAGGCTCTGATTGCTCTGTTGCTTGAACGCTAATCATTGTTACTGTATAACTTGTTTTCTATTCTGCTCTTTTTTGCTTTTAAGGAAAGGTCGTTTAATGGAAGAAATTTGTAATGAAAAAGTTACATGGGGTCAGTAAATGGACGGCACTCCAAACAAAGTGCAGGGACTTGAGCAGCTGCAGGTTTGTGTTGGAAAAAACCTCACTTCACGTTGCTGCACCACATGTCTGTGGGCTTAAACTAAAGCCGCCTTCATTTTGCTTATTTTCTTGAAAAGTATTCGGTGACATCTTGTCTGAAAACAATCAGAGCACCAGCTTTGCATAGAAACATTGACTCCTCGTGTTTTTAATACACTTTATATGCACAGAGCTGTTCTGGGTTTGATGTGATCACATTTACAAAAACATTAAGTAAATGAAGTCTCTAAGATGAGCTCCTTCAAACACCTCCTCTTCAAAGCATCAAGCAAGTAAATGTCCTGTGTTGTCTTCCTGCCATTTTCACATTTTGCCATTCAATTATTTAACTCAATATATTCTTAAATGAATAGATAATAATATGGATGCGTTCATTCATTCATGATTGTAAAATGATTTCTGAAGGCTACCTCTGAGAGGCTCTCATCATCAAGTTATTTTTAAAAAATTTTTGATTGTGCACACAAACTTTATATTAAATTGATCAATATTTACCGTGAGTTTGAGACTTAAGGAGAGGCAGACACACAGAGAACTTGACTACTTTACATCTCTAAATCTTCTCTTCTTCAACACAAAACGCTCTTTCAACTCTTTGATACTTAAAAACTTGAAAGGTTAATTAACCGAGCGAGCCGATAAAGACTTTCATTGAGAGCGTGAACTGGCTTTGTGGAGTCAAGGACCTTTTTTAGTTCACACATTTGTCTAATACTCATTCCAGCAGGTTTTTTTTTTCTTTTTTTTGTAGTGAATTTTATCAAGTCAGTGCAGGCGTCACCCTCTGCACTCTAAGTGCATTCCTCAGTACTTTCCAACACATCAGGAGAATGCTTTCCTTTTATGATTTTTAATGTAGAAGACTAAAGAGGACACAGGCGAATTCTATTTTATTATGTGCTTTATTGACCAGGTTTTAGTTCAGTTCTAAAGGTAGAACAGAGAGATTCAGAGGTCAGCATCTGCTCACTGGAAGAGATTGTACCTCTGAGGATATTAATGAGCTAAATGGTGCTTTCATGAACCTTTGGCCAGAAACGCTTAATGGCTCCTCACTGATCTTTGTGGATATGTAATGTAATACTTTAGTTTGGAAGTTGCACCTGTAAACATTTGCTAAACTTTTTTTTTTTTTTTAATTTTATTTTTAGGAATGGAGAACAGAGAGTTGTGTTAGCAAAGCTCACTAAGGAAGACTTTATTTTCTGACTTTTTTCATGTGGAAATTTGCATTGGAGTATGTAGTTTTCTATTTAAAAACAGCTGTTTTGCTCATCAAAGTTTCCAAAAACAACCACTACGAGTGATATGTCTGTGAAGATTCTCATTCACTGAAGAAACCTTTTGGATCAGAGGCGAAACTTCATCTTCTACAACCACAAGCAGGTCGTGTTGCCATGATGAGCATCTTCTGAACTGTTACCTTTACTGTCATTCAAAACATTAAATCCTTTTGTATCTAACAAACAAAGTCAGAAGTCAGTCACAACACGCACATTTTGAGATCAAAAATCAGCGCAGCAAGACAAGGAAACATTTCCAGCACACTTTGAATATGAAGAATCATCATTATTCTTTCTTTCTCAGTCCTCAGGGGGTGAAGTGATAACCCCACTTCTGTTGCAGCTTCTGATTGAGAAAAAAGCAAACAAATGTTGGGAAACTGATCAGGAAAGTTTAAAGCTGTTAGTAGAACAACGCAGATAATCAATTAACAAAGGAATCTGTCAGTTTGTTGGCTGTCATGGAGATCTCAAGGCAAGACTCTGCAGGTGAATAGGGTAAAAATGTTAACTCATAGATATCACCAGGAAACTTCCCCGGTTGATTAAATACATGAAAACAATTATTTTTTTGTATTAGTTTACTGAAATTGTGTGTTTAAATATGCAAACTGACCAGTGCATGAAAAAAAGTGTATGTTTCCACCTGTAGTGTCTCATCTTAAAGAGTTTTTGTTGCATAAACAGCAAATTTGATACTCTATTTAACAGAACAGGCAAAAATATGCACTCACATGTCCTCATACCAGACTGAAGACAACACTGATGAGATGATTAAAAAACTGCATCCGATACTTTTATGTACCAAACAAGGTCTATCTGTTTCACACTCATTAGGAAGCCATGCTTTTATTCCATTCAACGTTTGCATTCTGTATCTCTATGAAGATAATGGTAGAATTCATTCTTCTTATGATAATGACAGTAGAAGTCGTAGCAGCATTAGTTCAGTTAGAAGCAGGTGGGAAAGTTAAATGGTGGACATCATCTTTTCAAAGTGTAATTAACCATTAATATTTACTCTCAAAGGAGTTGCAGAAGTCTCAGGAGAATAAGAACTGGAGTCAAGGACTGTTTTAGAAGTAGAATCACATAACACAGAATTCTTTTAAGTCTGTGGAGGTTCACTTCACGAGCTCTGAGTGCATTCCTGAATGCTTTCTAACACAACGTGGAGATGCTTTTTCATTTTAAGATACTGAAGAGTAGGCAGAGAAATGCCAGTAATGTGTTTTCAATCAAGCTTTAGACCTGTTGTGCAGTGAAAATATAAAGTTACAGATATCAGTGCACACATTGAAAAAGAAAGTTTCTCTCAACGTCGCTTTGTTAAACCTTTGTATGGAAACATACATAAAAACATTCCGTGATCCTTTATTTAACCGGGTAGGTGTCATGGAGAACAATGCACTCATACCTGGAAGCTGCCCAGTACAACCACAGTCTGTCCTGGTGGCTTCGCAGCGGCTCCACTGGAGTGGCTGGAGGTTTTAACAGCCTTGCTCAAGGGCTCCTGGTGATGATTAGGGAGGTAGGGAGGGGAGGTTGCTAGCCTAAAGCAGAAACGAGCTGCAGGCTACAGAGGTCTGATTCAACCCGGTCTCATACACAGGTCATCAAATACTGAATGCACCTTGTCTATAATGTTTTAACTACTGGTTAACAGTTAGAGAACTCATATTTTTTGTTGATTTTTGTTTTTGGGAGGCATACAGGCATACCTGATTTGATGTTTCCTTGGTTTCTTCTCTTTACTGGTTTGTACAAACCAGATGACTTATTTCTTTCCACTTTCTAATTCATTATTCACTCTGTTTGAATCACTGAAAACACAGGAGACGTAGGGAGCGATTCAGAGCTCTTGAACCAGAATTAGTTAGCAGGAGTTCATTCCCAACGGTCAATGACGAACACCGAAGCTGAAAATTAGTCATGAGTTTAATCACTCAGTGTCACTTCAAAGAAACGTCTTCAGCTGCTTCAGCACTGTAAACGCTGTTAAGCCATATCAGACACCTTGCATCAGTTATTTATAGTCAGTATCACATCACACACGACCATGTGACCATGCACGTGATCACCTTCAAAATGTCATTTCCCCTAACCATCCAGCTGGCTCACATACTTCATAAAAGGCTTCAGCTGAATGATCTAAAACACAGAACATTCAGACACAAATAACAACAGATGAAAGCACAAAAGTAGAAAATGTTTATGAAAACAAAATACTGACATTCATAATGAAGACCATATTTGTACGCTGGCACCATCGTACATGTTACAGTTTGCATGAGTCTCATCTTGTTATACAGATTTATAAAATAAATGCTGAGTCAGTGTGTGTGGAAACAGTTCTTTGGTATTTTAAAACACTGAAGTCTTTCGCTGCGCTGTAAACCAGACATTTAACATGCAGCAGATTCAGTAATTCAACCTGAAATATTAGGTAGCTGATCACAAATCACAAACATCACATTGCATATCCAGCGTGTCATGCTGTAAACACTTCAAATAATAGCTGAAGTTCTTGCAAATGTCATTTTCAAACATTTTCTAATGAGAAACAAAATACTCTAAAAATCTAAAGTGCCCCATGAGCATCATTAGGTGAATAGGAAGCGACGGTGTTGCTTCCAGTCAAAGAGGTTTGCTGTTGGTCTTCCAACAACATGCAATAAAATAATGGCAAGAGGGGCAAGCACATTCAAACACATCACAGCACGCTCACCAGCTCCTACTGTCTACAGTAAGTCTGCAAATATCTCAGAAATCAATGATTTAAACCGTTAACTGTCTTGGTGGTGATGTACAGGGAGAGGTTTGAAAAATGAAGGGGTGAGGGTATCTTACTTTGCCTTCATGGTTTTTCTGAGAGTCAACAGTAGATGGCAGCAAAGTAGAAGTAAATACTGAGACGGAAGCTCTCAACGCCACAGCGTCAAGAGAGATTCTTTGGTGTTCTGGACAGAAAAATGTATAAAAACAGCTTTTGGAAGTAAACTGAGCTGTCAGACTGAATAAAGATCATGAGCAAACTGTTGACATGTGTGTAAAGCACATACACCTGCATATGTGTGTGTATAAATTGTCTTTTTCTAACATATGGCGGGAGCACATATGTAGAGTCAAAAAAAAACCTGCCCGGACTTTCATCTTTTGTGACAGTTTACTGCGACATCCATGGGCCAGTTCTCAAACATAAAGTGCATTGAGTTAGTCAGTCATAACCTGAGTTAAGCTATTTTAACTGCAGGGTCCATTTTAAAAGACAGTTTGTAAAAGGTTGAATTCTACAGCAAGATGATTGGACATTTCAGCAGTGACAGGTCTTTTTGTCTGAGTCTTTGAGTTTCTTGAGGAAAATCCTGCATAGTATACCTTTAACGCACTGACTGTGGCCTGTTCTAAACTTATTTTTACCCTACAGGTATGGCACAGATTCCATGTCAAACCCACTGCAAATTATTTGGTGTAGCTTTCATTATGCCAAACCTTCCCAACCCCCTGTAGTAAATTGCAAAAAGTTGCATGAGCAACCTACAGTGTCTCTTCTTTGGCTGACGCACAACTACATCCAGCATACTGAGAGTAAATCTACCTACAGTATCATCATAAAAAGCAAGTAAACATTAAAAAAGGTGCTTGTGCACGGCTACAAATGATAATTAGATGAGATCAGGTCCAGCTAAAGCGCCACTCAGCCACTGATTTGATGACATTTGGGGTCAAATGTTAACACCCGAGGTCTGCTAAGCGTCTACATCAGCCTGTCGCCTACATGCTCCTGCAGCCACAGCAGTAGAGGCTGTATGCAGCTGGGCCCATCAGGCACAGCCTCTGCGTACATCTGCAGCAGTACCTCTTGTAAAACGAACAGCAGGGGCAAGCTCATGCTCAGTAGCTCATACAGGGACGCATAGTCCTGGGCGTTGTCCCTCAGGTGGCTGGTGAGGGCCTGTGCTGTACTACGCACACGGTTGGACAGATACCAGGGGGCGTTACACACAGCACGAGTCACACTCAGGGGCCAGCTCAGGCGTTTCCTTACGAACGCGCTGAAGGTACCTGCTGAAGATGGACTCTGCAAGTCTGCTGTGCTGCTGGACTCAGAGTGCTGTCCATCATCAGCACATTGCTCCTGGATTCCAGCTCCATAACGGCTCTAAGAAAGGATGTGACAGACAGAGAAGTTAGATATTTTACAGTAAATATATTGCTGTTCATACATTGTTAGAAATGCAAAACACTCACTGAAAGCCGGGACAAATTCCTCCGCAGGTTAGTCACATTGTTGCGCTGATCAAAATGAAGTTTGCAGTATAACTTCCCTGTTAGATAACAGCAAACATCAGTGCAAAGCAGCCAACTGAATACCGAACGTTTTTATTAGAAGAAGATCAAATATTGTTTACAGATGATGTTTAATGATACGAACCCTGCTCAGAGTCGAAGGCGTGTGCTCCCTGTCGCAGCGCAGAGCTGCAGGTCGAACAGCGAAAACACTCCCTGTGGAAGTAGAGCCCCTCAGCACAGACCCTCTCCACCATATAAACACGTCTCTCGCAGGCGTGACACTTGTCACCTGAAGGCGGGAACGCCCTTCGCACCGAGCCGCCCTGGGAAACAGAGAAGAAAACAGTGAAGTCAGGACAGCAGATGAGGAGGAGCACTAATGTCCCCAACCTCGTTATAACATCAGCTGAATCACCGACTTCGATCCTTCTATTCAGCTACTTTTTACCACGACTTCAACGCAGCTAATTAAATACCTCAGATGACTGAAACAGGTGTCAGACACATTTCACGGTGATTCAACAGTAATGAACACACAACAATTCTTATTTTCAGGCCATTATACACTCATGAAAACACACAAATGAATATTATATTGCATGTTCTGCAAATAGCACATTTAATCTAATTCTACTTCTCCACATTTGCCATTTTATGTTTAACTCAAGGTCAAAAAGCGATCAAGTGGTCCATGAGTTAGGATTTGTTTTCCAAGGTCAGGAACAAACTTTTGCCATATTTTTACCACCTCTGAGGATGTTAAAACCACTAGTCAATTGAAGTGCAAAGACAATATGTATTTTCTTGGCAAGACCAAGGCTGTTATGTACAGCTTTGCAATGAGAAACATGAGAACAAAATCAGTGATGAAGTCAGATGACCTCAGCTTAGTTACTCTTGAAGGTGTCAGCATGCTTAGTCAAAACAGAGGTGGGTATTACATGCAGGAAGAATGAAAGTGTGACAATTTGAGCACAAGATGAGGACCACACAGCTGTGTTAATGAATGTTTTCCACCCAGATCGAGGTGTTTTCTTTTTTGTCAATGCCATTTCCTGAATGTCTTCTTGTTCAGAAATCAGAGAGGTTGGCCACTTTGTTTGCTTATAGCCTGCAGCCTCAGACTCCTTTGCAACTACTTACTAACATGTGGCCGAGAAGAAAACACAGTTAAGGAAAGCAAGTAAGACAATTATAGATAATCACAAGGTTATACGGATAAACACACACGGTTCAGTGAGAAAGGTTATCATGTCTAAATAGTTTCCCAATTGCTCTTCAGGAATCAAATTTGATCCAAACATTAAAAAAAGGCTAATCCTTTTGCATTGGGAGTTGCTCCTTTATTTTAAACTAGTGTAAGTCCTGCTATAACATCTGGATGTTGAGTTGCAGTGGGCTGTTTGGGATGGGTGGAGCAGAGAAAGCCACAAAGTGCCACCACAAGAACACACGCTTCTCTTCTGTGACGACTGCTGGTAATTAAAAGCACAAGGGGCAGAGACAGCAGTTAAAAGCACAGCTCTCATGCAAAGCAGCAGGCCTTTTGCATAAATCTGTCTATTGTAATTAAGAAGATACATGACAACAATGTAAATCTTGGGCTCAGATGCTTGTTTTTTCATGTTACTTTAGTCCCTGTTTGTGTCTGGAGGTTTTTATGTGCACTGCTTAGAGATGATGTTTTGAGACTTCACTACTGGAACAAACATGATGTCATACACATGAACTCTGCTTGCCAGTTTATTAGGTACACCAAGATAAATCTGAGCCCTGCCATGAATTTTATTCACAGGTTTATCATGTTCAGTTACTGTTGAAGCTTTTCAGAGAGATACTGTCTTAGCTTTTTGGTCATTTTGAGGGTGTTGCTTGTGGTTTAAATTTCATTCTGCTATACTGATATTAAGTGTTTCTAATATTTAGTCTACCTCCATTATATATGAATGGCTTGGACAAAATTATAAGCTGTAAGCAGTCACTGTAAAATAAGAAATATGTAATAAAAAAGGGCATATTACGGAGTGTAGATTTGTGCTGGAGCTGCAGATTCAAGTGATAGTTCTCTGTAGGTTCATCACTATGAGCGACCCCTTTGACATTCATTTTATACATTATTATAAAAATATTATATAGCCACTTTAAGCCCTACCTTGATTAAAAAAATGTCATTGAATTGCTATGACAGAAGGTATATCTAACAGTCAAAAAGCATCTGTTCTACAAAATACTGGACAATGGCGAAAACTGGCTGCATGTACCACCTGTGATCCCAAACATGACATGTTTCCGCATGCAAATAAACACACTGTGAGGGGCAGGTAGCACAAAACACAAGGCCAGGGTGGGGTCACAGATCAAGTTTGAGATAGTCACCTTGAGTACAGCTGAGCTGTCTCCTGAGAACAACCCAGTAAGGTGAACAGCTTTCTCCTTTATACTCTTTGTGTGAAATTCTCTAGCTTGTTGTGTCTGAGCTTTTTTCTGCAGGATGAGACGGAGCACAGGAAGAAAAGAAAGGGCATCAGTCTCCTGTCCTCAGTACAATGAGACACATTCTCCCACCAACAAATGTGGAGCTTTCTGCGTGTAGATATGATCAGGTAGACTAATAACCATTTAATACACATTACACAGCCAAATGATGAAAGACCTGTCTGTTCTACTTTCCCAATAAGAAGCAGGATTTGACAGCTAGGTGTGTATTGTCAGAATTAGAAGAATAACGTCACTGTGTGGAACGAAGGCTGCCTTATTACATTAATTTCACACCGGACTTGATGTGGTTACTCATACTGTACTGGATGAGAAATGTGAGACAGCCACACAGACCCAGCAGAGAAATCAGAGACAAGGACGTCATTTCAGCCAAAATACGCTCATATGTCATATGGTGAAGAATTTAGTCTTTGAGTTTTGAGTCAAAGTGACTGTCAAATTCCATTAAGTACGTAACGTTAAGTATGGAACTTGAGCCATTAGGTGGTTTGCATATCTTAGCATAAGACTGGAAGCAGAGGGCAAACAGCATGGCTCTGTCCAAAGTTCAAAAATCAGCACTTCTCAAACAGCAGCAGCCTCACAGTGACAAGTCACCGCACCTCTGTGTTATTATCCAAAAAATAGCTTCAGTACAAAACTCTCCCTGAAACCACAAAGAGATGGTTGTTATAAGAATTTAAGAGATGAGACAAAATGTATTAGCATGTTTTTGGTAGACATATAATTGAACTTCACAGAAAGCCAGGTTGTCTGTTTCCCCTACTTTGTGCTAAGCTAAGCTAATCACCTCCTGGGCCCAGCTCCGTATTTAACACACACTTATGGGAGCAGTGACACTCTTTTCATTTAACACTTGGCAAGAAACCAAATATGTGCATTCCCAATTTCCTTTAACAATAATGAAAACACTGTCAGCCTTCATCATGAAGTTCAGTTAGTTTCAACATGAAAGATTTCAGAGCTCCAGAAAAGCCAAGTCATTTGTGTTCAAACTGCAAGTGGATTTTTAAAAAACTTAAAATAATCTAATATGTACAAGTTTGACCAACAGTAGTAATATAAACTGTCTTTATGGCAGTGTTAGCAATAGTGATCTGTTGAAAGTAATCTTGATGAAGTGTAAAATATATTGTCTGTCCCTGTATTTTACAAAAATTCTCAAAACAAGCTGAACTGCAATTGAAACTTTAATATTCAGGTCACCGTTTTTCTCAACAAAAACCCTAATTTCTACGCTAAATGACTTGAAAAGGTGAACATTTTTGAGATACTGATCTGAGCCAAGGCAGGCAGACTTTCAGCAAATGAAATAATGAATAATCTAAATATCTTATTTGCAGACATAAGCCAGTGCCTGCAGCCTGGCCCTGGTGGTCCTTTTCCACACGGACACAGACTGGCCAATAATCTGCTTGTATGTCTGTCTCAGCTTGTGCCAGGTCTGTAGGTCTGCTCTTGCCATTTTCGTCAGGCTGGATAATTTAGGGGCTGACTTCGCCATCCAACTACACATTACACAAGCCTAAATGTGTAATCAGAGCATAATATATAATCACCTTCCACTGGGGCCTTTTTTGGGGATCAGAACATGCGGCAATCACAAGGGTTTAAAAAGAGGACAGAGACGTAAACAGAAGCAAGAAGTTAAAGATATGAAAGAGGAGACAGTGATCACCTCAGAGATGTGTTCATCCACCTCCCTGAGGCGCTGGAGGACTCTCGACATGAACTGGATGGCTGACTGGCAGGACGGAGAGGAAGCAGGGGGGTCTGCACTCTCAGGCTGAGGCTGGGGCTTTGTCTCAGTGTGCGTTTGATCAACATGTCTGAGCTTCACAACAGAAAATGGATGCTGGCACTGAGGCTGGACTTGGGGTTTGGGCACAGTCTTTGGAGGCAGGTGGACTAAGTGTTGTGCTGCTTCTCTGATACTGACTTCAAACTGAAAGGGATAATATACAGCAGGTTGTAGATTGTTTAAAGAGCCATACAGGTGCTTTCATATGCTTCAGCCCGTTAATTACACAAATACTTTACGAGGCTGATAACCATTTTAAAAGCATAGCGCACATTTTTTGAGGCGTCAGTAATGCCAGCACAGCATGAAAATCAACTTGCATAGGTAACCCATTACAGATAATATTCTGTCTGCTTCATGATTTGCCAGAGTTATGTAATCATCACATGGTAATGCATTTGCAAGTGGTAACTGTTTTAAAACTTTCTTCTTGGGCCAGTCTGACATCTGAGACCTACGGGCCAACAACTACATTTAAATGAAAGAGACTGTTAAATCCACATTATCATTTTCTTGGCACTTTCTGGCTGCTTGTTGTTCGCCTTGTGGGTAAGATATTCAAAAAGCTTATCTCATGAACACAATGCTTTGAGCAACTGCAAAGCTCTTTTGTCTGGTTTTTTAAGATTATTGGGCAAACATTATGTAAGTATACCTTCTAACAACCAGACATACTTCACTCAATACAAAAACGTGTGTGAGAGGTATATGTGCATATATAGAGTGTGCGCCTGAAAAAGTAATAATAGAAATAATTTAATACATGTGTTGGGACAGTAGGACTGTCTACAACTAGTTTTAAGACTGTTCCAATACCTGTTTGTGTGTATCAACTGCTGTCTGGCCGCTCCAGACTAGCCGTATCTCAGGAGGAGGTTTAGGTGGGACTGGAGGCCTGAGTTTAATTTGCAGGCTCTCAGTCAGGTCAAGAGTTTGCAGCGGGAAGGACCTCTCACAGTCTGACTGAGATTTTGTCGAAAGGTTAGAAGGACAGTAAATAAAAAGGCACAGAAATAGAAAAGGCTGGAAAGATGAAACGCTGGAAATAACAGACAAGAGATGACTTTGTAGCATTAGCAAAAGGAAAGTTTTTTCAGATTAAAACCACAGACCACGGTCAGTGCTCCAGCTCGCAACAAGGGAAATTTAAAACACATTTATGATCCGTGAAAAAGAGGGCAAGCAGCCATTCGTAATAATAAGCAGGCAGGAAAGGTGTACAAAGTACATGTCTGTAGATAAATACTGTAGATAGACTGATGCATACATACAGTATATCCATACATATATACTCAGTTACAGCCTGTAAGGACTACAATGAAAACTGAAATCTTACAGTGAAATAAAACCAAATGAAATGAAGTCTGTTGTGTTCTTACCTGTGGTCTGCGGGTGATGTAGCTGGGTGTGCTTTCAAACTTGGCCAGCAGCTGAGTAGCCATTGAGCGCACTTTGTTCTCCTTGGGCTCTCTGGCCTCTCGCACCGAGGGACCATTACTTGACAGATTGGTGGCCTAATAAGAGACGGACAACAGACATGATCCTACTATATCAACCATAGTGATTAAGTCTGAAATCACGAGTAGGTAGTTTCACAACAAACCTCCTCCAAATAACTGCAGAATTTCCGCCTCCTTTTGTAAATGGGATCTGTACCGTCTGACTTCTTTTCATCCTGAAAGTACAATCCCATTTGAACAGGAAATGAGGATAATGTCACAGACAGTCAATTTGTTATATTTAATACATCAGATTTAAATATTTTATTGTGGAGTTACCTTTGGTACCCGTTTCCTGGGCAGTGCAAGATTAAGCACATTATTATTACTTCTGACTTCCTTAGATGGATAATCTTCATTGTTTTCATCCGCTCCCCTGGAACCTGCGGTGTAACACATGACTGCATATGAATTTTCATTGTTTCCACAGCGCACATCCATAAATGTCAGATAATGTCGGTGAATAATGACCATATAGATTGGGAAAGTTAGAGTGGGCTGGAAAAAGGAGAGCTGCTGTGTCTTTGTAGAGAAATGTTCCACTAAAGAAAGAAAGCATTTCTTAATGACTCAGCTGCATGTCAGAGGAAGGCAAAGGGTTGGCTGAGGTTAAATATAACAAGATCGTATAGGTAAGTATTCAATAGCCCTTCAGTGGAGACAGGCTGTCTCATGTTGTCAACAATTTTACACTATTGCAGTCCACAGCTCTGGTACACATTCCTCTCGTGCCACTGTATTTGACTTAAAGGACTGAACAACACACGCCTTTTTAACCGGAAACCAAATGAAATTCAATACCTTCTCTTTTACTGGGTTTTTTGTTTTTGTTGTTGTTGTTACTGCTTCTACATATTTAGCCATACAATAAGAAAATGAAGAAGATGAGGACCAGAAACAAAGAAGGAGAGAAAAAGAGTACATTAACAACAGGCATCAGCATCTATTACCTATGAAATACAGTCAAGTAGAGTCAAGTAGAGAAGAGTCAAACCTGTAGAGTCAAATGAAGTAAAGCAGAGTTGAATTGTATCTAGTAGAATAGAGAAGAGCAGGCTACAGTAGAGTACCGCAGAGCCAAGGTCAGAAGTGTTGAGTCAAATAAAGTTGTGTAGAGTAAAGAACTGCAGAGCTGAGTTGAGAATAGTAGAGTCCAATAGAGTAGAGCTGAGTCGAGTAGAGTTTAGTAGGGGACAGTAGAATACTGGAGAGAGCAGTGGGATACAGTCGAACAGAGTTGAGCACAAAAGTGTATAAATATAGAAGAGCTGAGCTGGATCATACTAGAATACAGTAGAAAAGAGCAAGTAGAACTAGTCCAGTGGAGCAGAGTAGAGTACAGTTGAGTAGAGTTGAGCAAAGTAGGCTACGGTGGAATGAAGTAGAGTAGAGTGGATTGGAGTACAGTGGAGAAGGCTACCTGAGGCAGGCAGAGGTGTGCCACGGAAGAGCTCATAGAACTTGGACAGGTAGGTGATCATCCTGGTCTTATCCAGCTCCTGGTCGTCACTCAGCTCCTTCACAGACATGAATGATCGAATCCCAAATTCACGCTCACTGATGTCTAAAGCCAGCTGGAGGTTTGCAGCAGGGTCCTCTTCATTTAAAGAGTCAAAGTCTCTGATGGAAAAAGAGAGTAATGGTGGCTTGAGTAAGAGGAGGGTAATGAAAAAAGATTCAAGCTACATATGTCATGGCAGAGCAGCTGGGAAAAACATATAGTCACTGTGTCAGCCCAGACACATTTCTAGACCGTTTCATTTTCTGCTGCTTTCTAAAAAGCAGATCTTCTTGTACCATAACTATTTAAGATGCCCTGAATAACGAGACAGGAATGTAACAATAAGGTTTGTAACTGCAACTGTTTGCAACCAAAAGGATTATTTCCTGATGGAGACTTTAATGTCTAAATGTAGGTGTTACCAGAAGTTAACAGAAGCACAATGACATGACTTAACACAGGAACATATCTTACTCAATCAATTGTCAGGCCTGTAGAGGAATTTATTCCTCTAATTGCAGGAGGAAATGGCAGCAAACCCCAGCTCTGACATCTCTACCTTCACTGATGGTGTGCAGACACCCTTAGAAATAATGTAAAGTAGAGAGCAGTACATACAAACTTTGGTGTTATTCTCTAAGTACAGGGGCCCACTCTTTCTTTTCTCTTTCATTCTCCCCTCCCTGCAGTCTGCTGACAGGCATGCATATGGAGGAGGGAAGGGGAAAAATGCCAGTGGTTCCTGGAAACTTACAGGACCACATAAAATTGTAGTGGCATGTGGTGAGGTATGAAGGCAATAATTTAAGAGTGAGAGGATATAATTAGATTTGTAAATGTACTAATCTACAGTTGCACTGACTAATCCCATGCTGTGTAAGGCAGTGTAAGCCCAAAAAGTGAAAACTAAGGTAGAAGTTTCTGTTTTTAGGGAGGATTTTGTCCTTTAAGTGGGCACCAAAGCACACTAAGTCCTGCATGAGATTTCTCCACAGCTCCAAATCAACCGACAGAAAGGGCCATTATTTAGAATTAAATACTACTCAATAATAAGTTGTAATCCACATTAATACAGGCCCTTGGAGCAGCCAGTATTTACCTCAGTAGAGCTGATGCACTCATTGACCAAAGCCCTTGGTTAAAATATGTGAACACAGTACACAGCTACGCTCTGAAAACTCCTCTGTTTACTACCAGCTATCTTTACCGATAGGACAGCTATGTTTGAGGTCTTTTTCACACCAATCGCCCTCTTAAAAAGGGGTCAAGTGTTTTACAAGTTGTGAGGAGGAGGGAAAGAGCACAGCAGAAAGTACACATAAATTAAAGAGTTTCTCTCATGCCAAGCATATTTTACACACCCACAAGAAATGGATTTCTTCACAACTACTTGTTGCAAAGAGGTGTAGAGTTCATTCTCAGTAAAAGCAGGTTTGTTCATGTGAATGTAGGTATGCATTAAATACTGGACACTGGTTTTAGAGGGAGAGATGTAGCGCAGCAGGCTGGTACTGATATTATCTCACGTGTGTTACGTACATCAGCTGGGGTTTGAACCTGTGGATGAGGGCACAGAGGGCGATGCCGCTCTTCCAAGAAGACGTCAAGTCTGCAATCATCACGTTCCTGTAGCCCTCTGTCTGTTTCTGGCACCAGGTGAGCAGCCTCGCCGGTCTGATCTCCGACTCTACAAAAACAAGCATGGAGGAAAAGTCAGATTTTTCAAGAAAACAATACAGTAACAAAAATCACCCACTTCAGGCTGAACAGGATATGAGGTCACAAGTATGGACCAACACATGGTATGCCAGTAAATAGGTCATGACAGAAATGCTGGGAGCGGGTGCTGAGGTATGTACACATCTTTGTCTAGACATGCTGTTCTTTTGGTGCCTTTGGTCAATAACTCAAGTTACTTGAGCTGAGCATGTAAAGCTTCTGTCTTTACTGTCAGTTCCCAGTTCATATACTGTATAATCCCATTGTAAATTCTGCAGCCTTATAATCAGATAGTCACAAAGGAGGATGAATATTTACTTTGTGCCTCACATACAGTACATTTTATCAGAATACTGTTAATCTGTTGCCAACTCTTAGTTAAAAATGGAAAAGAAAGCTTGACGCTAACATGTTGTTGAGGATCCTTTCAAAGTAACAGAGGAAAGGAGCCTCTTATCAATGATTCAGACTACTTCCCTAAATAATCTGAAGAAGAGTCAGCAGCTGTCATGCTTTGAAGTACAAGATTACTCATAAAAGCATCCCACAGGAATCTGCCCATTCCTGCTAAACCCACCTCGTCTGCTGAGATTGACAGGCCGACGTATGGTGGCAGCACGTTCCAGAGAACAGGAATTCAGCTCTCCGCTGATGTACAAGTGACGCACCTGTAACAGGAAGGAAAGGGAACATTTTCACAATCAAAACTCAACTGCCTGTGTGTAATCACTAACAAATGAGCCAGACGGTAAGAATGTGACTGTCAAAGCGAGTCCTCCCTCTCACCTGGAGTGGCCTGACACAAGAGGAGTTGAGGTTGGGGTATCGAGTTGCAGGGTCTATCGTGTACTGTTCAAAGTTTTTGGCAATATTTTCAGGTGTTGTCTGCGGAAGTAGCCTGTAAATACTCTCCCTATAGAAACACATAGTGCAAGATACATGATGTCATTTATATGAGTCTAAACACACAATACTAAATGGTATTGAGACAGACATGCAAACCAAACACACTTTCATATTTCTCAAAGGCAGTGAACATGTGTTTGCACCTCTCTGCCAGCACTTCCAGAACTGACCGACCCTGAGCCCAGCTCTTTACCATCCAGGCTGTGTCAAAGGCAGCCAGGAAGCCTCTGGCACAACCCGTCCCCATGGGCCAGAAGGGCTGCACAGGAATGCAAAACAAATATATGAATATATGAATATAACTGTGTGTCAGCATACATGAAGAGACAAAACATCAACACTTTAAATTACTTTGAAGTGATGAAATCACTATTGCAAATACTGTGCAGTCAATGCTGTGCACGTTTAGTGCACACAGACTGTCATGATTTTGAAACTGCAAAACAAAACAAAACAGGTGATCTAGCATAGACTGACATTACATAATATACAAACAGTGCGACAAGCACTACATTACAAAAGACTTGCTTCAGCACACCACAATCATCCCGGTGCTGAAAAATTGAACTGCCTCAATGACCACTAGCATGATCATCATCAAGGATGAGTCTGTACACAGGAAGGAGGTGGAGTGGAGCAGGAACACCAACGCTTCTCCTCTCACAGACTCCCTGCCTTACAGCATCTGGCCTGGGAAAACGGAGCCTCCAGCTATGACTGCCAGATTGTGTAAGAGCTTCTTTTGCTCTTCCACCACACCCTGTTCCTTTCCTGCACTCACCTGAACTGAGCTCACTTGACTTAACTCGATACTTCTTGGCCTTCCTCACCTCTAGCAGACTGTCGCCAACCAGTGCTACCAGCAGCTGGTGTCCAAATCTCTCCCTGACCAGAGCAGCGTTCTCAGAGGCGTGCATGCTCGTGAAGTCAAACATTGCTACATCTGGCTGCCCACAGTGGTTCATGGCAAAATCCAGGGTGGGAAGTTGGTAGTTGGTGCCAAAGTCAGCAGCCTCTCGGGCGTAGCACTGAAGAGCTTCCTGGTTGACATTTTCACTGCTCAGCAGCATCTGGGTTTCTATGTAATCCTATTGAACAGAAGCATGACAGTCAGGAGAAGTTCACACAGAGCAAGTCTGAGCTCAGCAGCTCTGAGACACCAGAGACAGATTGTGCCTGGTTCTACACCTCTGAAGTACTGCCCACATTTCCAACAATTTTAGAAAAATCAAATGGAACAAAAAGGCATTTCAGGCTGAAAGCCGCCATGAAATAACAGCACAAAATACAATGTCAGAAATTACTATAGTTAAGTCAACCGGATCAGACACAGAACTCACAAACAATAAAGAAAAACTCTAAAGAGTTAGTTTTATTGCAGGGCTCTTGAATTTCATTGCACTATACAGTAGTAGTGGCTTGTACAGTAGTTCATGATATTGATTGCTTGTTACAATGATCAAATTAAATAAACCAACAAAAATATGACACAACGGACCCCGGACAGTTGCCCTTCATGTTTCGCTTACATTAATGACGACTCCCTTGTCCAACAGGCTCTGTTTCTTGGCAGTCATGACAAAGTAATGGGTGTTGTCCCTGTAGTAGACAATGTTCTCCAGGTCAATACCTGCAACAAGTGATAAGGTTTGAGAATTACTGAAAACTCCAAAGAGCATCAGTGGGGCATCAAACAGTTGTAGTGGACATTAGAAGTGACGGACTCAAAGCCATCAGTGTTTAATTCTGGTCACGTGTTTTCCCGATCTGTACTGTTGGAAGCTGAGAGGATCACCCAAAATCATTTCATCAGTGGTCATTGATTACACAACCAGAGCAAACAGAGCAAAAACCCAGCCTTTCTGTCAGATCTTGCCAGCTAACACCACAGTTTGACTGTGCCTCTCTCCCACCTGTCTCCTCTTTGAGGTCGAGAAAGAACTTCTGGTTGAAGATGAAGGCCACGCCGCTGATCTCTTCTACTTTGGCCTCTGCAGTGGTGTTCCTGTTGATGAAATTGGCTGTGATGGCAATCGCCAGCTTCCCCCTAAACTCTTTTCTTTTGAAACCTGAGAGAGAAAACGACAGTGGGATAAAGAATGAAAACAAAGAAACAGAGGGGAGCAAACCAGGCTTGGCTGTTAAAACCAAAGGATATCCAGCACCATGATTAAAAAGCACTTATTTTCAGATAAGAGGCACCTTACCAATGTGAGCCTTTATATAGCCAAGTGAACAAAAGCCATGGATTGTAAAAAGCACCAGGAATTAAATGCTATTGTCAAAGTTAAATGCCTTGTGCTTAATTAACCTTCAGAACTGAAGGAGTAGCAGTAAAGGGCCACTTGAACACTCTCTTAACATGCAGTAGGCTTTCATTTTATCAACAATTTACTTCATGGTTTAAGAGTTAAAAAATCAGCTTAATGTAGATTTTTTTTTTGTTTTATTCATATGTTCAAGGAATCCCATTCAATTAACCTTATGCAAAACTGAACCTGAAAAAGATTTCTTGAAAACTGTCTTTTTGAGATATTTTGAATCAGAAAACAGGAAAAACCAAATTCCCCAAGCACAAATCAAATAGACTAAAATCAGGTTTTACTGGCAGGATTTCAAAGTTTCAAGGTTCATTTATTTTTCAATCCTTAACACAGGGTTGCACAACTAAATGCAAGGTGTAGTCCCTTTATGCTACTAAAAACTATTTTTTATGATGGAGTGGTGCAGAGGATGAGCTGAGGAGTCTCACAGCTGTCCTGAGGTCTGGTGGTACAGCAGCAGATACTTCTCTATCACTTGCCAGATGGCAGCAGAGTAAACAGACTGTTGCTGGGATGGGTATTGTCTTTTAATACCTTGTCTTTTTTACCTTTCCGAACTGGCGAGAACTGACTAAAAGTGTCAGTCATTCTAAAGATGTAAGTGCAGGAGGGAAAGAAAATGAATAACAGTCATGGTACTTTCTGGGGGCAAAAGCGTCTAAACTCGTCTTACCACTCCTCCATACTGTCACTACTAAAATTGATGGTTTTCCCCTCTGCAGGTCTCATTGTGTTTAACTCTGTGTTACCATATCTAGGCTACAAAAGTAGCTCAAAAGCAGGCGGACTGCAGGGGAAAATCATTTCCCCCAGGCTTCTTCATAATTGAAGAATGAGCTAAACATCTTGTTCTGCCCCAAAATGCCCTTTTTAGGAATAAGCATCTGATGCCAATTGGTTTTTAGATGACAGCATTTTTAGGAAAGACAGTGAAACAGTGAGACAGAAAAATGGAGAGTCCAGCATGCATGCATCAGCTGCTGCACTAAGCCATCAGCCCTGCTCTATTTCTGTACAGTGGCTCAGGGTTTGATGTATAGCTTTTCCCACTGGGAGAGATCAATGGTTTCATGTGAGTGTAAGCTGACAAAAGGTGAGTTTCATTTATAGCTTCACAACAAAAATAATGCACTTCTTCAAAGTGAGAGTCCAGAAATAGTCCTGCTGGATGTCTCGGACTATTCATTAAACAGAATGTGTGCTGGCTTTTATCTGAGTTAAGTCAATACTAAAACATTACCTTTTGTTCCACATGATGCTCCTGCGATCTTCAGAGTTAAACACATACAGGAGCTTCACAGTAAAACTATTTTGGAGACAGAAACTATCAAGCAAGCATGTTGCGTATCTGTTACAGACACTCAAATAATGTGTTCTGCTGAAAAACACAAGCTGCTACATGCAGCACTTTCTTACTGTTGAAGCTAAGAGATCAGTCGTTAAAAACAAGATGAGGCCAGTATGTAAACAGCCTCATGTGAAATGCATCCTTGAGCTATCTATACTGTTCACCCCTTTTGTTTGCCGTCTTCTCACCTTCCAGAGTATTCCTTCGTCCATCAGCCCCCACCACGACATCAAATTCAAAGTTAGCCACAGGGTGATCAGCAGGTCGGATTGCAGCCCTCCACCCAACACCTGAGAGATGGACGCAGAGACAGAGACAATAAGGGGGGGTGGACGTGTCTTTTCATGTTACGTTTCAAAAAGGAATGCTTAACGAAGAGCAAGGAAAGGAAATAAAGATGACTCTTATGTTCACGCAGTGCAGAGATGCACTGTCTCAGCAACGTGCACTAGATCTGGCCTGCAAACTTGATCAACAGATGAGTTTCAGATTTAACATCAGCCAGCGTTGGTGCTGCAGGAGTGTGAGACCAGCACAGTCACAGCTTGGCAGTTTGTTGTGTAACATCACCATGTGGAAAATGCATTCCATGATGTCAAGGGCACAGCTAAGTCCGTCACAGCAGAACAGGAGGGATAAGTCTGCGTCCAAATTTAGGCAAGGCTCTCGCTGTTATCGGCGTATTGATATTACAGCTGGAGAGACAACACCTGACAACAGTGTGCAAGTTATTTTCTTCCGGAGAGTTTACAGTACAGTGCAGTGTACGTGCTGACAGTAACAACACTTTGTTTGAAACAAAGGAAACAATGCTTATTCACTGGTATTATTGTGATAAGTAGGTGCCATACAGAGCAGGCATACAGCGCATTTGAGCACTCACAGGGAAATCAGGCAGTACACTTGACCTCCGTTAACCTCATTTAAATTGATGAAAAACTAGATTGTTGCCAATGTTTGACTCCTGTTTATTGGTGGCTGTCAAGGAAATTAAATACTGCAGGGTGAGAAGTCCCTTGCTGCCTGACCACACTGGAAGAAGAGTACCAAACAACAGAGAGAGAGAGTGAAAACAGATCCTCAAGGCAGCCACAGAGTATCTGTCTCACAAGCTGGAGGACGCAGCCTGATGTCTTTATCTAGCTTTACACACTTTATTAAACTTCCCAGCCTCATCCTGCTTCATGTTCCAGTCGTATTGTTTCCAGCTGCTTCAATCTCCTCATCTTCCCAAAGCTTGTAGGTCATAAAACCAACTGACAAGCGGGTGAATATAAACGCACCATTAAATCTACTGTTTGGATGCGTAACTGGAGTGAAAATGGGGATGAATACCTTCATTTTCCTGATCCTCCGGAGGTTCCAGCAGCTTCACAAACTCCACATTGATGTGAAACTCCACAGCAACAATCAGGGCCACCTTCAGTAGGATCAGCTGCAGCTGCTGAATGCCTATTAGAAGCAGACACACACATCATTGTTTGCATACAGATGTACAACACTGCCAAACTTTGTGTTTTCTGTTATGTTGTCTTGACGCTGTTGAGAGCGAGGCCTGAACACCAATGCTCTCCTGAACCTTTGCCTTTCCTCGTTGTAGTGTTGGAAAGATTAAAAGAATCAATGTTCAAATGATGTTAAAGTAAATGAGGGGGCAACTCAATGAAATTTAATAATATATCATTATTTTACCATTATGTCCTCTATAGTACTAATACTGATCATTTTCTAGAAATATGGATCATTTTCCTTCCACATTCACTTCCTTCTCTTTGAAATGGTTTTGGAGTCAATCCCTCAGCTCCACTTATGGTCCAATAGTGTACTATACTAACTCTATACTGCATGTTTATATGTGTCTGAATATATAACACAGGTTCACTAAAGGGTCTAAGACAAACGATATACACCACATCATTGTAAAGTAATAACAAAGTTTTCTCAAAATTTTTGGTTATTTACAAGTAAATTGTAACATTTAAGGACAAGATGGGTAGCACAAAATCCAAGTAGAGACATTACACTATTACAGCAACACAAACAAGATACAAAGTGAAGTCAGATACTCACTGATGTGGTCTATGGCTCCGGCACAGAATTTGCCGTAAAACTTCTTGGCCCCGAGGCTGCGCAGGTCATGAATGGTGTAGGGCCAGAGGTGCAGCACGTTGTTCCTCGAGAAGGAGTCTCTCTTCTCGATCACCACCACTTTGGCGCCCATCAAAGCGAGCTCGATGGCTGTCCGCAGGCCGCAGGGGCCTCCTCCAATGATGAGGCACTAAACAAGATGAGAAATGGCCATCATTACCCACACAAGGCACAGAGAAATGAGCTATAACGTGGTGACGTCTATAATCACAGAAGGCTGAGAGGCTGAGATGAATCCTACTTGTTTATTAACATATCAACGAGCATTACAACACCTACACAGAGCGAGCAGCAGTTTACTGCACAACTGGAGCATTTAGAGGCTTAGTATGTCTCACTAGAGCAGGATAGACGGACTCTGACGATCATTCCAGTCTGCTGGATTGTTAGTAAAACATATGAGCGTTTAGAAGTGGCTAAATATTGTTTGCCAACATCTTTCATCAACCTAAACCGTTATTACAACCTTTACCCAAGGTGTTATTCATGCATCAGCCTCACCCAAAAATGCATGAAGTCAGTTTGTTGAGGTTACAGCGTCTGTCTGAGAATGTGGGGCTCAAACATGACATCATCCTCTTGAATGATAGATGAAAGAACCGACGCATGTGTGCTGGCAGGCTGTATCCTCTTTCCTTCTAAACATGTTAAGAGGCACTCTGGAAAATTGCGTAGAGAGGAGATGTGACATCGAATCCAGAACAAAACCATGTCTGAAGTTTGAAATAAAGAGCCACCACTCCTAACCCAGATTCTAAAATCAACCAGTTTACAGACAGGGGTTTGCCACATATTTGAGCACAAGGACTAACTTCATGCCATCCTGTGTGTCACCAACAGGACAACACAAAGTGGAGACAGAGTCAGGGGGTGCCAACCATCCATATCAGTTCTGTGAGACAATCAGACTGGGCGCTGTTTACGGAGAACCCAGGGCCAGCTGACCAAAAATCCCAAATCATACCATAAATGGCTCTCTGCTCCTGCACCGAAAACAAGATGATTGTTGCTTTAGTCATTCCATATTCTCCCTCTGTGAGCATGTGGCTGAATTCCGGGGTGGCTTCACAGGGGATGCGGGTGATGATGAACACAATGTGTCATCCTGTGTTGCCTGAAGTTATCAGGATGAGGTAATCTCAGGTGTGAAGCACACACACAGGTGCTGGAAGCGCTGCCTGGACAAGTCAGTCATTTTTTTCTCCTAACAAAGTGTGAGTAAGTGTACTGGCTATTCACACAGCCAGAGACAGATGGAAGGATGCCGTCAAATGTGCACAATACTAACTCAGTTTATTCAGATGTTCGTTCACAGTCTGCATGTTTCTATCTAATCTCATGTAACTGTTTTCATCTGTCAGTCAGTAGCACTAACAGGCTGTTTGTTTTAGCCCTTTGCCATTCGCTGATATATTGTTCCAGATACAAAGCCTTTCCTGACAGCTCGCTCCACATCTGTTGAGTCAGGACACACACACTTCCTTTCAGCTTCCCACCTGTGACCTCGCTCTCATCCCAGCTCCACCTCGTCGTGGCCACTTTTTCACCCGCCTTGTTAATGAACCCTTTCTGTCAGAGTATTTTTCACCTCAGTGGACAGTGTGGCCAATACAAGGAGCTCTTTGCTATCACAGCATCTTGATTTCAATGTAAGGCAACTAAAGCTACTATTGTGACGGTTTCTTAATCATCTGGTCTATGAAATGTCAGGATATAAGTGAGAAACGTCAATCACAATCCCCCAGAACCCAATGTGACGTCATTATATTACTTGTTTTGTTTGACCAACAGACAAAAACCCAGAAACACTTATTTTTCGGGCAGATTTGACAAAGAAAAGCACAAAATATTCACATTTGAGAAACTTTTTGCTCGAAACATCAAATTTGACTGAATGATTAATTGCCAAATCATTTCAGCTCTGTGGGGCTCTCAAACAATATCTTTTCAAACCTAAAACACAACTGTCAAACTGCAGAGGCCGATTCCAACAACAGTGTGGTCTAACCAGCACACTGACTGTGGGGCTTCACATGAATCCATTGGAGGTGAAGCTGTTGTTGTTTCACAACACCATATTATGGATTTTAAAAAAGATCCATTTGCAACTTCTTTTGTGCACAGTAAAACTTTATGAGGAAGAAACGCACTGCGGTTACGTGTCAGTGTCACAGCAGCCAGCTGCGTCAGGTCATAAAACACGGATGACATCACATCCTTTAAAGATTGCTGCCACAGCGGGAATATGAAGACGAGGTGCTGAGTGATTTCACATCTGTCACTGTTTAAAGAACTCAGTTGCCATGAAAGCACGAGTCATCACCTTGTGGTTCTCCCAGAGAGAGGAGAAATTAGCAATCAAGTAAAAGCAGAGTGTCTGTCTTGAATAAAACAGGCGTCACAGTGTACTTGTGCTGTACATGGGTTAAAATTTAGGAGCAAATTCTTCAATCTCTGGCTCTGAGAAGAAAATGCAGTCTCATAAATTCATAATAAGTTAGTGTTTAAATAATGCACACAATCCCCGGTTTGTACATCTGGTTTACTACTTTGGTACACAGTAACACTTTTTATTTTACAGCTCAACCCTGTGGATTGTCAGAATTACACAATCCAGCCTAAAATGTTTGCCTCAGAAGTTTCTCACCTTCTTCAAACGCTGACCTTCTCTCTTTTTACTTATTTTGGTGTTGGCTTAAATTAGACAGAACCTATAAAACTGAGCTCACACTGGAGCATTTAAACACTCTTTAATAACAACCTGGGTCTGGCTCCAACCTTTAAGGAAGAGCCTATAAAGAGCAGAGCACACCCTCAGTGTACCTGGGGCCAAATATTCATAGTTGCTGAGTGATGCTGTCTGTTTCTCTGTGCAATAAAAACACTCTTTCAAGCTGGAGACAGCTGATGCCTGAAAGGTAATCACACTCCTCCAGGTTTTCCTACTTTCCCTCATCACCTTCACTGCCAAGCACCCCACCACCCTGACATGATTTCTTTGTCTTCGCTGCAGCCATCTTTTCATAATTCAAGAACAGCTCTTCCACAGCTCTCTTCTTACACGTGTTTACAAAATGTCCTCTTTGTCTGTAATTTGCTTTCTGAATTGTGTTATTTGGCTGCAGGGTTAGATGAGGCAGTGCACAGATGTAGAGCTGTTTTTCTTCTGTGTCTTTATGAAATTCTGTGTTATGTTTCATTTGATTATGTGTCCATCTGTTGCTTGTTGCCTTTAATGTACTTGGTCATTGCTGTGAATTTAAAGCATTTGTACAGTTCCAATAGTAAATACATTTACATGTGGTGGATTCACTGATGGTTCAGCGATGCATTTGTCTATGAAATGACATGGCACAATGTTTGCATTTCTGTACCGCTTTGTCATGTAGCACCCGTGTGTGAGAGAGAGCGAGAGAGAAACACTACAAAGCAATGTATATCTCTTTAATTTCCTGTCCTGTATGTTGGGAGGTTTTGCAGTGAAAGAGTGTGTGTTAATGGAGCTGATGGGCTGTGTCTTGACAGGCAGAGGTTATATTGCAAACTATGACTTTGCCTCAGCTGTGGTATTTTGCAGTTTATCAACAGTCCTGAGGAGGAACAAAGTGCAGACTGTTTTTTTCTTTTTTAAAAAACGGAACCATGTGAGCTTAAGTCACAAAGCCATTTCCTAAATCGCAAAATGTCAACATTAATGAAATATGATACGGATCTGATATTTTTAGATTATTACATGCAATGCTATTCATATCCACAACTTCTTTTCATGGAAAAAACAACAGAAATTTGGCCTTCAATGTTTCAGCTCACCAATGAGTAACGTCAAATATTTTCCAAAGCACATCACATATTTTTTATGCAATTAAAAAAAAAACTAAAATTAACATGCAGAGAATTAATCAAAGCACCTCTTCCTCCATTTTGTCAACTGGCTGCAGTTTGAACCATGTGGAAAACATGCAGTTGCTCATATAGCTGAGATAAGACGGTGCTGGCTGCTGTAAAGCACTGCACTCACAAGTTATATTGTCCTACACTGAAGTAACTAATAAAGCAATTAAGGTCACCATGAAAAGCTGGTGTGTATTGTCTTGTTTTTTGCTTTAAAAGGGTTGCTGTTGGGCAGTTGCCTTGGTTGGTGGAGGATCATGGAACACAGCACCGAGTAGACTTGGTAGAACAAGTATGTTATCACTGTAACATAACTTTGACAAAGCAATGCAAATTCCTCATGTCTCATACAATAACGAAAATGACTGACTTTCATGATAATCTGAAAGAAACAAAGCCAACTGGAAAGCAGGAAATCAACCTATAAATGTATGATTTACTTTGGAAAATAGTTGGCAGGCACTACTCAATAGTTGGCAGCTTCTATGGTGTTTCAATTTACATATATCTTCATCTCTGGCCTTTATAAATTCATAATCTCTATCTGCATTGGCCTATGATTAGTAAACATGGCACAGAGTACAGCTGTGGAAAACAAATGAATAAATTTACCTTGGTGCCCACACAGGCCTGGCCTTTCTTGTACTCTTTATGGGACATCCTCTTGTCTAGTTTACTCCATAGTGCTTTGGCCTTCCAGGTGGTGACCTTCGCCTTCAGACTGCTGTAGAAGGTGGCGCTGTCTGCAGGGTCCAGGTCCAGCTGTCTGCAGAGGACATTGAAGGCCTGAAGGGTCCCCTTACAGGTCGAGGCCTGGAGGAAGTTCTCAAAAAGTTTCCCCACATTATCCTCCTCTGTCTCTCCCATCTTCCCCTGCCGCAGTAGATGGTATGGTGTGCTCAGGCTCCTGCTTTCTTCAGCACTCTCTGCCAGATGTGGCTACACCCTCAGCTTGGCCCGCACTGTCATGCCCACTCTGAGGAGGCAAGACACATAAGAGTCTGATGTCATCTCATGGCAAAGAGTCTCTCACAGACGGCTTTGGGCATCTGGTTTTTCCATATTGTGTTATTAGCCTGGATATGTTTCATTATTTCAGTCAATTCAAATAGGTTGCAGACTAGAATGTTTTAGTAATCTAAATTAAACTGAAAACGCAGCTTCATCATCTGCTCTATGACTCCAACTTACATGACCGATTTATCAAGAGAACACTCATGTCATTGAGAGTCGGCATGCAGGCTGAAGCATCCACATTGACAAGATAACATTCAAGCAGAGGCAAGGCTGTGGGATAAATAATACCAGAGAGTAGAAGTAAAATGATTCAGTCTGTCGTCATCAGACAGCCGTCAAGCATATTTACTACTTGTGCTTCACAGAGGCTTAACTATGTGAGCCTATAAAAGGGGCTGTTTGTGGTTTAGGACTGGACTTACTGGTGTTAGATAGAAGCAAATATTTCAATGGCTTCAAGGCTCAGTGATAGCTTTACACAGAACAAAACCATTAAAACTTCAACATGAGATATCGACCATGGGGCACATAATCAAAATTATATGATACTGTTACAAGATATTGGGACTCTGTAGCAAACTGTAGCAATTGTTGAATGGGTTTCAGTTGTATATTTCTGTAGTACACTCCAAGTGTAAACTGTCTTAATGGCAATGAGGGCTAACGCATTGGCTCCAGGGAATCAACAATATGCTATATCAGTATACATAGTATTGAGTCGTCACTAACAAAGAGCTGAATTTTCTTGCCAAAAATTGTACATGTTGCTGTTCTGTATAAATAACATTTCTACTGTTTACATACAGTACTGTATTCAACATGGTAAAAAGTGGTTTCCCTATAACTGCAATCCAGAGGATGGCCACTGTTTGTTTCTGTTAAGCACCTTTCATTCCTGGAGTGCAGCACTGACCACGGATGAGTAGACCGGAAAAGTATTTGTCTTGTGGTATTTTTCATTCCAGCGGAAAACCAGACAGTGTTTTCAGCAGTAAAAAGAGAGGTCTTTGAAACTAACTGTAATGCAATCCCTCACTCACACAGATTGACTGGCTTGGATTGGGTATGTATGCTTTATAGTCTACCTTGCGCTTGTGCATTTAGTATGCTTACATATGTGGGTGCGTGTGAAAGACACTGTTTCTAAAACACACACACACACACACACACACACACACACACACACACACACACACACACACACACACACACACACACACACACACACACACTCCCATCAGAACAGAGCTGAACCAACAGAATTAAATACAGCATTGTTTTCTCTTTCCTCCAATCAACCATCAAGCATTTTGAAAATCACACCAGAAAATCTGTGCCAGGACTCAACATCAAAGCAAAATGTGGAAATTTTCTGCATTAAGCATGTGTGTGCTCACTTGGGTGGAGACCACAGCTTCTGTGAGTTTTGGGAGAAGTCTGCCTTTGATATTTTAATGTCCCATGGAGCGGGATGGGCAGGGTTAGAGGAGAGGTCGGGCTAGGAGTGCAGGGCTCCAACAGACCCCCACAGTAATCCATTATCAGTAGGGTATGTAGTAGGTGGATCTTTTACCTCACTGATGATGTCCCAGTTCAGATTTTACTTCAGGTTCTATCTGTAATGTAGACATCTCATCAGTTTTCACTTTTCCACTACATTTTGTTTTGACTGAGCAAGATCCTTTTGATCGACTCCTCAAGAAGCCTGACTGAACTCATCTGTGAGCTACAATAACATTACTATCACACCCTAACCAAGGCCCTCCAGGAGCAAAATGACTGCCATGAAAATGCCCCATAGAGAGCTTTAAATGGGGACAATACATCAGTACATGCAAAAGGTAGTCACTGTATCCAATGACCATGTTTTTGACTGCAATTTGAATGTGGTGAGGTTTTGAATGTCGCTCCCAAAGCACCAGTATTTGTGCCTCTGCTAAAATTAGCATATTACTTTGCACAAGATCCTGTTTGAGGGTGCATTTGTATCCTGTTTTGATGCTGCGCCTGTTGTTGTTTTACATTTCAGAGAAAGACTTAGGCAGAGAAAGGAACACCGACCAGCCAGTAGAAATACTGTACACTCAAGTGACCCCCAGCCTGCTTCACACACCTTTGTAACCTCAAAAAGCCCATGTCTTGTTGGTAGATCCTGTAGACTCCCAAGGCCTTTCACAGCAGACACCCAGCCTCAGAATCAGTGAGTTGACATTCCTTTGCCACGTGGCCAGAAGAGCTCTGATCTGCTCCATCAGCATGAGTCTAACACTGAGCTAGCCCTCTCACTGGCTCCACCAGCCAAGTAGTCATAGGACCACCTCCATAGTTTTTTGGGGGTACTTACTCTCTGACTGTCAATGAGTGACGAGTGATGACAGAGGCGGGTATGATATATGATGCAGGTGCTTTAATCTTTCATGCATGGCAGCAGACTGTGACGGGAAAATTGGTGTGTATTCTACCATGTGGTATGTGGGGTGTTTGGGGCCTACATAATATCTTCTATAAAGCCTCTGCCGAGTTATGTCTTTTGACAGTGGAGTTTAAAGTAAATTTGAGTTAGTGAGATGCGAATTTCTGCCAAAAAAGGATAAAATGGTCAATGATATTACAAAGGCAAACTTCCATTTTCATTTGTGGCTGTCTTTTCACAGGAACAGCTAATAGTTTTTCGTTGACGTCATTTTATTCTAAATTTTGGCCAGTTTTCAATAATCTCTCATGCCTTTGGAGGAAAGTTCACACAAAGACATGCTGACCACACTTATGCGTTCACATTTCTGTCCAAGTAAAGTGGTAAAAAAAGGCACAATTATTGGAACCATCTGCTGTACGAGCCTGCGAGGACTAATGAAAAGGTACCATTTACTGTCTTCATAGCCAAGTCAATGCTCAACACTCAAACTACATTGTCTCAGACAGAGTCCCATGACTTCACCATCTCAGTCTGACAGAATGGAAAGTCACTTGTGGGCAGACAGATCAAACCCACAGAACGGCTGTAAAAATACAACTAATGACAGACGAAGCGGAAAGAATACACATGCTTACACACACACACACACGCACACACACACACACACACACACACACTGTACATCACAGCCGAACCAAACCATATAATGGTTAAGAGGATCAGAGAGTTTAACGGCATAAATGTTTTAAGTCTCCTGCCTGTTTCCAACATGATCTCATTGAGTGAAACTGACTGCAGCTAATTGAGTGAGGAATTTATACAGTGATTTCTGCTATTTTTCTCGAAGCACAATCTCCAGATGTATCATTTTACCATTATTTATGTCTATTTTACTGTACAGTGACACATTGCCCAAAGAGAAATGCGTCGATAGGATGGATTTGTGATGGAGTATACAAGTAAAAGCACTGCTGTGTGTCTGAGAGACATAGCAAGCTATCATTTTCCAGTATGATAGAGGGAGAATGCTAGGAATGCGAAAAATGTACCTGTTACACCTGGAAGGCAAAAAGAAACAGCAAAACATGCCCGCTTTTATAGACATACAATCCACCTACTTTCCCATAAAACACACACATTTTCTTAAGCGTTTCATTAAATAGTTTCATATAACTTATCATTAGTTGTCTACAACATGTATGACCAGACAAGGAATAAGTGAATTTCAAGTTGCACGGGACAAAGCTGGGATTATTCTACATTTCTTATATTGTCAACAAATCCCATGCAAAATCAACTATGTGTTACTTTCCAATTTCCCAGCCTTGTTTGTGACTCTCTGCCCCCAAGAAACATCACTTCTACTTGAGACTGAAATCTTGAAAAATGGGACAGGAGCAGCTGGTCACTGTAGTTTTTCGCAAAGGTTACTCAAACAAAAGTAAAGTACATTTGTTGAGGACTATTTTTAGCAGCAGATTAATAAATATTTGGTACCATGGTGAATATTTACAACACCGGAAAATGAACCACAGTCCATGTTTCCTGTAATGAAGGGACATGTTACCCAGTGGTGCATGGTGTGCAATGCACGGTGTGGATTGTTTGTCCACAGGCTCAGGCTTTGGCTGTACATATACTTAAGAGGTCTTTCATTGGGTTTGTAAATAACTATAGAATGTTGCCGTTCTCATCCCAAAATAATCAGTTTAATACATTTATATGTCCAGTATATGACAACCCAAAAGTGACCATATGCTACTTCAAATAGCCAGTCCTATCTAGCACAAATAGTATAACTGACACTGACGATACTGAAGACGCTGAACTTAGTGTCAAACCAGTGACGCAACGTCTTCACTTGTTTCTGCAGAGCGCATAGCTTCAGGCTATCAGAATACAATAGGAAGGTGACAACACAAGGAAAACATTGGGAGTGCTGGGAAATGCACACACTGTAGTGTAGCCAGCAACAGTAATTACAGACTGGACTGAAGAAAACCAGGAAGGAACCCTCTGCGGGCCTGATAAGCAGGCAGTGTGACTCAGAAAACAGTGCACTCATGTGGACTTCAGCCGGCTGGCTCTGCCCTTCACCAGGCCCCAGAGCTCCACAGTATTATCTCAGCTTTCTGAAATCTGGCTGCGTGTTCAGGCAGCGGTGCCAAAACAAAAGAAGAGCTGTCATGAGCAAGGTAGAGACAGAACGCAGTAAACATCAGTCACCTTCTGAGGAGAAAACTGAATTTACACAAACAGGAGCAGGCTTGTGAAGCTTCGGGCTGCTGCCTGCGGGCTCGTCTGACCCACGAGGTGTGTTCGCCACATGGCTTCTTTGGAGAATGATTTATCCGGACACACTGCGCACAGAGTCACGCCTGCCCAGCTACTGACACAAACATTTCACTTGAGCACTTATTTTAGCCACACAGTCTCATGTGTTACAATAATGAATGAATTAGTTATCATGACAATGAGAGTGAACAATGTTCTCAAATAAAGGAGAATAGCTAAAGAAAACAAATTCACATCACCGTCAGAACATCATAAAGTAATGAAGGTGGATCCTCTGACATGTCATAAATGCAGTAAATATAAAGCACAAGGCAAAGTACAAACTGACTGGCACTGAGGGTCAGAAATCAGAGGCATCTTTCATTCATCCATATCACGGGGGGGGGGGGGGGGGGGGGGCACAGTGAAGGGTTAGGTGGCAGTATTACTGGCTAGCAGGAATAGCATGTTCTGTAAGCCAGAAATCCATAAAGCCAGGCTCAGAATAGACAAGTGTCATGTTGCAGAAGAAAACAGCATATGACCTAAAAACATATTAACAGGACTAGACCTGTAAACAAGAGACCACATGACCAAGATTACCTCACATGAACACAAAAACAAACAAGGGTCAACTCAATGACAGTCAAGTGTTCAGGGTTCACCCGTGATGAACTGCAGCAGGCCCTGGTCACAACACAGACCAAGGATTCTCACAAAACTCAACCTCAGAAACTATTCAGACACAATCCACTTGTTTTGGGGGTTAAACTGAATCACTGTTGCACTGAAAAAGAGATTCAATCCCTTATTTTACACTTCAAAAAGCTCTGAGTTGTGCAGCAAAGTGCGTGAGCTCCCTCAGACGCCTCCCATCCAAACACTTCCTGTGGAGTGTGTCTGGTTTCCTGTCCAGATCAAAGCTCTGAGGAGAGCTGCCTCTGTAAAATTCCACCTCTGTGACTTTAAAGCACGACTAAGATGTGTTTAAACCCTTTTCAGTGCGCTCCTGTCCTTGCCAGATGGAAAGAGTTAATGACATCTCAGTGTGACTTTACAACAGCAAAGTCTCCCTGTACCTCCTTCAGTGCCTCCATCTTTAAGGGTGTGTAGATGTGATATGTCCCAAAATATGCTGCAGTGCAGCATCAGCTTCTAAGAATGCAGAGATTGTGTTGTTTTTTTTAATACTGCAGTCAACATTTTGAGTACAGACTCACAGGCTACGGGAACAACATGACCGACCTATCTCTGAAAGTTCCTCTCTCTTGCACATGAGCCTGTCTTTATGCTGTGGAACAAGGAAGGAAACATATTGCAGAGAGGAAGGAGAAAGTTTACAACACCTCCCTGGCAATAATGAGTACAACCTTCCACTCATAATCAGTTTATCTGGCTGAGCAGAACACATTTACATTGTTTTCCTCCAAAGCATATGTTCCCATATTACTCTGATTTATTGACTGATTCACTCACTGGAACATTCATTCATTAATGTATCCATTTAACTGTTTGATCCACGGAGTTATCAAGGCATCTCTTTACCTACAGTGCTTGTTTCTAAAACTAAAATGTAAAGTCTTTAAATAATGTCTATTTTTTTTTGTATTAATTATATGTATTTACCTGTATGCAAGAGGCTGTAACCACAGACTAATAATGTGACAGCAAGAGCAACTTGAAGACTGACGCAATCATTACAGCTTGGACATTGGACAGGTGAGCAGTCGTGCATAAGTGACACTCAGTTAATCTGAGCTGTGAAAGGGTGTTGTGACAACTGCAAAATATTATGCCAAATGCAGTTTAGAACTACAGGAGTGAGAGTCTGAAATGCTTCGGTGAGGCATCTACAATCAAGAAAAGACGAGGTCGCTGATAACATTTTTAGGTTTTTCACATGCATCCTTGTAATGTGGGCCTTCTTTGGCTGCATGATTGCAGGGACCTGCGCAGCTTTCTGTAATGCTGTTTTTATCTCCACACACTGTTGTTAAACTCTAGCAAAGCTGGTAATTACAAACTAAAAATGAAACACTGGCACAGGAATTCACAGTTGTAAGCGACTGGAGCGGCGCTGAAGCCTATCGTGCTCCGAGTGTTTTCAGACCTACTGGCACCAAGTCAAAGGACAGTTTGGAAAATGTGGAAGTTTGTATGTAAATGTCAACTGAATTAGTTTGCTGCGTCGGGTTTGTCCTTCCAGTTTTTCATTGTGTTCCAATGTTATCCAGGACATGAGTTAGAACTGTTCACACAGCTCTAATATATAGTGTTGAGATTTGATGATGTTTGTGTCTTCTCTTGCTCTGAGGCGAGGTATTTTGTTGAAGGGAGAACACGACTGAGAGTTAAATTTGTAATCAGTGAGCATGTTCAGAACGTAAGCCTTGCAGCTATTTGGCAAAAACACATGGCGAAATGCGCAGTCGCAAAAAGATTACCTATCTGTCTGAGCAACACACTGCTTGCTGTGTCTTTCCATATGTTTTATATCATAGCATGACTTCAACGAATGACTCAATAAGGCTTAGTGAGAGGGAAATTTCAGCAAGAGGAGAATAATGTGGTTTGCAGTTGAATGTTTATGCACAACGAGGTTGTTAATTTCCATGAGTACAAGTCACACAGACCACTGGCATTGGGGCCAAAGACCAGATACTATATGTATGAACACTGTTTAGATGTTAGCACATTCACTGGCAGACTCAAATAAAGTTTGGATCTTCCTGTTTGATGGAGAACAGTACGCTGTATCTTAAACAGCTGTAAAGTACACAGGAAATGATTGCTCATACAGCAGTGGGAAGGCAAAATACCACTGTTTGTATGACTCTAGTGACCCTCCTTAAAAATGCTGCTGAGCGAATCGTGCATCATCTTGCAAGACATATGAATCATCCCAGACAGAGCGCTCGTGGGGTATGTTGAAACGTGGAAGAAGGAGAAGCGGATCAGTCATACTGAAGATGTTATAAAGTCCCACAAATTAATCAAAGCATTGTCTTTATGACAGTTGTTTTGCTCTCATTGGTCCAATTTTTTTTATAAGTCTGACTGTTTTTTCCTGCTTAATCAGGAATGCAGCGCATATCAAAGGTTGAGCTGTGTATTTGATCAGTGACAGTAGCTGCATATTAACCACACTAGCAAACATTTACAGTTTCTGTCACTCACTGAAATTCCCTCAGTAACCTGACAGTACAAACTGCCAACACCACACCTTTCTTTATTACGTAAATTGTGTCATTACAACCTCAAAGACACGCTCAAGGGCTATTTATGCTCTGGAAGCTGTTGAGCAGGTGGAGTCACCTTTAAGAAAGACTGAAAAGAATAAAAACCCAGTACAGAGTTCATTAACTTGTACTGACAGGACCGCCTTCAGTTAAGGCTGGTCTTGGTGAGGGATGATTCTTACCTAGATTTACCTGCTTCTACTCTTAACTCTCTTACAGAAAACCTCTAAGTCCAGTTTGAATGGGTTTGCCTTGAGGCATGTTTGAAAAGTACACATTCACTCAAAGTGATTCATGGCACAGACATCAGCACAGAAAAAAAAACAAACAAAAAAAACGCAGGTTGCTCAAGTGGAGATAACATTTTTGTTATCTGGGGGCTGAGACGAGCCCAGATGTCTGACTCCTCTCAGAGTCAAACATCTGAGTTCAACCACGGCGCTCACAAAAAAACACGAGATTTAACACGTGTTCATAAAACTCCAAACACCAGCAACCATTACACCTAGCTCACAGTCAAATGGCAGCAGAACAAAGCGGCGTGATCACAATACCAGCGTCCGTGTTGGATTAACAGGCTACTTCTTGATCATTCCCTGTGCCATAACCCTTACTATAACCCTGTCTTACTGTCATACAAAGGCGCTTCTTAAACTTGTGACAGGAATACAGGTCAGGTCAGGAAAACAGCACTTCTGTCAGGTGTCTCATTCTCACGCCACCCACTTATTCATGCCCGACACACACACACAAAAAAACTCGCAGGTGTAAAACAGATGAACTTACATCATATCTCAGCCCAATCCAAACTCTCGGTCTTGCTGTGTCTTCGGACAGACGGGGTCCTGGGCTGGAGTGCGTCGGTCCTCAGTCAGCCTGACAGGCAGCAGTTTCTCCGTGTGGCTGATTTCAGTTTTGGAGGGCGGTGCTCTGAAGTCAGACACATCCCTGAGCAGCTCCTGCGGCTGCTGTTTAATCCAGAGGATTCAGATTTTCTCATGCCAAACACATAGTTCACTGCTTGACCGACCACCCACCGTCTACTGATGGCCTGCGAGCTTGCCCCACAGGAAGAAAGTTGCTCATTATACAAAAGATTGGATTTTGGGGGGAGGTTGAATTAAATCTGATTGGGCTGCAAATCTAAAATCGGATGGAAATAAAAGCTAAATCATTAAATGTTTGCATCGAAAAATGTTACTGAAAGGCATGGACATGAGCCTAAACTAACATCTCATGATTATGTGGACACGGACAGCGCAAATATCAGGAGAGAAACTTCATTCTAGTACAAAACATTGGCTTTTCAGGTGAACGAATTCCTTTAGCATTAGACCAGCAGGCGCCACACGGACTTTTACAAAGTGTCAGCAGAAACAGCAGTCTGCGCAGCACATAGACAAAAGCATGGAACACCGCAAACGTGGGCGCACACCGCAGAGTCCGCGGCCCGGACACATCTGCTATGAAAGGAAATACCGCCACCTCGTGGCTAGACTGTGGGGCTGCGTGTGCAGGGTATTTGGTTTAAAGGAGTGCTTCACCCAAATTCAGAAATTTTCTCACTCACCTCCAGAGTGGCCATGCAAACGGTGGTGGTTTAATTTGTCACAGTTTTCTGAGCAGTTCTTGGCCTTTCTGCCTCCGCCACTATACAACTGAGATAGACTGAATTTTGTTTTCAACAGCAAAATGTCGTTGTGGAAACGCAATTACCGCAGTAATTTCAGGACACGCTAACGACGCCTCTAACTGGATGGTTTTTATGCTGTGTATTCTTTGTCTGGGAGAAATTTGCAATGTTCAGTATCTATCTTAGCAGAGTCACGGGTATGTAGACAGAGTTGGATTTGAAACAGTAACGTTAGGAGCTGTAGGGGAAAAGTAGTAAGGAAACTTGTCTTGAAATGGTTGATATTGTCGCGTCCATTACTTTCTAAGATAGCAAATTAGCTACATCAGCACCTGGTTGAGTTCAATATTGCAGTCTCACCTTAGACCATTAACGACGACAAAAGAGACTGTGGACTTTACGCCTGCGTCCATTTTTAAGTTTGGTTTTAATGCAAGTTGGCTTATAGTCGGTCAACCTCTGTGTTAAGTTTGTGTCATCAGTAAGCTAAAGCTAATGGATAGCTAGTATGAACCAAAAGTACAGTTGCTATGGTTACTGGCAGTTTACCTCGCGTACTGATTTAGAACGGTGGTTAAACTTGGCCGGAACTATGTTTGAGGTGTCCTGTCAACTTTACCGAACACCATGAGAGCCGGTTAGAAAGCAGTGGTCACATATTATTCCGCTGAAACCAGCTACCGTGAGTTTTTACCTGTTTAGAAAATGTTACAGAGGTGCACATCTATGAGTTGACGACTCCCTCAGTGACGGAGACGAATCCGCTGCGGTGACGCTGTTTGTGTTTCTCAGCATCATCACCACACCCTCCTCAGAGTGCAGCAGCAGGAGCAGCAGTAGCAGCAGCAGCACCATGATGCGAGTCGCCCTGCTAGTTCTGGCTCTCACAGCAGTCAGCAATGGTATCCTCCCCGAGATAGTGGACTCGGGCATCAGTCACATCCTGGAGGGTAATTCCGACCAGGGACAAACGGAGCTGGACCGCATGTTTGTGGAAGTGGAGCAACTGCCAGAGGATCCGCAGCAAAAGCCCGAGGATGCGTTTCACCAAGTAGGCAGCCAGTTGCACCTCTCAGTCAGCGTCTGGCTTTTTACATGACACAGCGTTATTTCACTGCTGACTGCTGAGAGCAGCATTTGGTTATTCGCTGGTGTTATGAAAATCTGTATGAAAAAACAAAACTTCAATCTCTGGTTAAAGTGTAACACAGGCAGCAGTTGAAAGAACTGGAATATTAGAGGGACTTTTTAATGCATGCACTTTACCTGAAATCTGTCTCTGATCATCTCTCCAATCGTTGTAGAGGCACAACGAAAGTGTCAATCCGAGCCCTCATCCCAATAACCTTCCTCCAAGTCGTCACAATGATACTGCTTCTGATAAAGTGATTGACAGTGAACATGTAAACACCTCAGGAGACCAGGTAGGCTTCTGGACAAAGTGACATAATGTTTTTTTCCCTTTGTAACTGCTACTAAACCAGCCTCCCACCATCACACAGGAGACAATCAACATTACCAGGGCCGACCAGTCTACTGACCTGGGCAACAGTATTGATCATGTAAGTTCACTCTGTGAACCTTTACTCTTGAATGAAGTGGAAAAAATCCATCTCTAAACAGAACTCCTGTTTTTCATATGACCACTGACTGCTCAGTTTGAATTTCTTAACATGAAAAGGCCTCAAGATCGCATAAAGCCTGGCAGCAGCATCATGTATGTGGGATGTACAGTGTGCATTCATTAGGCACCAATCAATATTTTCATTCACCATGTATAAAAGAAAGATTGAAAAAAATGCTGATGCACAGCTCAAGTGCATTTATCAAATTGATGACAGCACAAAATTGTTGACAGTGAAGTGACAGCATGTGCTTTGTGCTTTTCTTGCTTGTAACTGGAATTCAGCATCATGGTTAAAGCATCTAACAGAAGAGGCTCTTATGCAACAACACACATTCAGAGACAGGGTTGTTCACAACATTGTCATATAGAAACCCAATTAAAAGAGCAATGGATCATCACTGTCAGTATATTGTAAGCGTTGTCCTCTTGCTACTTATACATTTTGAGTATTGGTAGAAGGGGTCCATTGAATGATGTGCTGTTAGACACAGAAGGCAGGATAGGTAAACACAGTAAGTGCTCATGTGGTAACTCAGGGACAAGAGCCTGTCCTAGTTACAAGAGGTAAAAATAAAACTGGATTAGGCGCCTCATTCTTCATAAATATCTTGCTAGTTTCCCCCCGCGCCGAATTAACTATGAGTTTAATTTATTTAGTTCTTCACTGTGACTTGAATGTGCCTTAAATCTGGAGTTGCTCTACCTTTGGATGCAGATGATATGCCGATGGGGATGTCTAGAGATTTTTAAGTTTGAGATATTTTGCAAAAACATGTTCAGCATAATTTCTAAAAATAAGCACCCATCAGGAGCTCACGCGTGTTCTTGAAAATAGAAATAATGTCTTCTTATTTCACATGTTAACTGGACCGCTCTGACGTAATCTTGTTGTAATCCTTCCACTCTCTTATCTTTAGGGATGTATGACTGACGAGGACTGTGGGAAGGGAAGGTACTGCCTGTACGACACACACGACTCAAAGTGTCTGCCTTGCAAAGCAATCGATGTGGTAAGTGAACCTATGTTATCTTAATCTGCACTATTCGGTTTTCTTTGAAATGCACTGTTTTTCAAGCCTGTCGCTTTCACACACGGCGACCTCCAGGCTGCTGAGGTTTCACTTCGATTGCACTGCAGTGTGCCCACAAGTGTAATTGGAGTGTGTTGTTTGTGAATACTGTCCTGTGAGCTTCACATGAAAGGACAGCATGTGTCAAGGTTAAATAAGAGCTCCTTTTTTCCTCCTTTCTCTTGAAGGATGTATAAAACAAAAAAGAACATTAGTGATTGAAGTCTTCCATTGGTTTTATTTAAGACTCGGTTATTATTGCTGATTCTGTCGTGTCATCTTTGGATGAACTGGCCTCGGTGTAGCAGAGTAAAAAGCAGTGCAAAGGGATAAAGATGCTGGCAGGCTGCCAAAGATGGGTACAGAGTGCAGGGATAATAAATACACAGAGGACAGGATCTGTGCCTTATCAAAAGTGCTGCACTGAGAAACTCTGCATGGAAATAACCAGAACTGTGTTTGCCATATCGCCACATTAACAATTCATAGAGGGTGTGCAGGACTATGAATCTGTCTCACTGCTGTCAGAAACCCGTTGACCTGCAGATCTTATTTATATTTCACAACAACAATAAAAAAAAAACATCAGCAGACTTCACACTTAGAGAATCATGACTGTCATTAACACTCCGCTGAGTTTCAGCATCGTTGAACTGAAGGTGCGTGCTAAGTTCTCAGACACCAATACTGCACAAAGAATTAGCATTTGATGACAGATGTCAGCAGAAATCTATTTTAATGAAAGCTATTTTTCTTCTCTTTCAGCCCTGTACTAAGGATGAGGAGTGCTGTGGTGACCAGCTATGCGTATGGGGTCAATGCAGTCAAAATGCAACGAAAGGAGAAGCTGGCAGCACTTGTCAGTACCAGACTGACTGCAGCTCAGACCTCTGCTGTGCTTTCCATAAAGGTACAGTACAGCACACAGAGCAGTATGTGCTGCTCAGTGTCTCTACATTCTCCCAGAAGTTATACCAGTGTGTTTTCTTTCTGGTTCAGCCCTGCTCTTCCCTGTCTGCTCGGCCAAGCCCATTGAGCGTGAGCGCTGCTTTGGTGCCTCCAACCACCTGGTACAGCTGTTGTCCTGGGACATTCAGGACGAGGGACCCAGGAAACACTGCCCCTGTGCAGGAGATCTCCACTGCCAGCACCTGGGGTGAGTACAGTGCATTTAATAGCACAGAAGGTCTTAAATTGTGTATTTGTTGTTGAGTGAATGACATAAATCCAAGATATTAAAGCTTCACATGCATGTTTTTGACAGGCGAGGGTCCATGTGCCTTAAAGGAGAGGACTCAAGTGAAGAGGACCTGACAGACACTCTATACTCAGAGATAGACTATATAATCTAGACACAGCTTGGTTTGATTCACATTGCCTTGTAACCTGCTATACTTCAGAGCTTTCTTGCAAACAGTCATAGAACTTTCTGTTTGCCAGCTTAATTCAAAGAAATGGATGAAAATATGTTTATTTTATGTGCTTTAATTGAGACCTGAGGCTCATAATCCTCAAAGGTTTCTGAAAATGTAGATAGGTCGCTCACAGAAAACAGGAAATACTATATTTGCAAAGTCCTGTATTGATACTAAATGCTGGTTTCATGACTATTTGCTCTATATTGTATTGTAACTCTAACCCTCATCTAATGCAAATCTTTGCCTAAATTATCTAAAACACACTGAATGCTGCTACAAGCACTGAGTATCTGTAGACTACTCACCTCCTGACCTCTACCCAGAACTAGTAGAGTTACTGTGAACTAGGGAAAAAGGAAACCAGATACAATCATGCTTCATGTACTGTATGACTAGTAAAGCCATCGCACAGATTCACTCCACTCCACATTACACCTATATTCATCTACAGGATGCCAGCATTACCATGAGATGTCAGCAGAACATGTGGGGTTTCTCCTAAATCTGGTAAAGGATTCTGTTAACATGTAAACAGCTGCTGCCAGTGACTACAACAGTTAGTCGTGTTGCCATTGAGGAAGCTAATTTGTATCCTTATACGTGTCTGATAAAACCAAAGTATGAGAGTAATTGTTGCAAGAATAATTCTTGCTGCTTCAATATCCTTAAGTTGTTCATTGCAAAGTTTTTTCCTTCGTTCCTGAGAAAATGTTGTGGCAAGCCTTGCAGTTTGATCCTGGCGGCATCTGTTCTGCTGCCAAGATCGTCATGTTCCACAGATGTACTCTTTGTTTCTGCCAAGGTTGAGGCCTCAACAGAAGACGTTATTATAGTGACGATACACTGTCCAGTATGCCGTGTCATGTTTTTTTCTGGCTGTATATATATTTCTTTTATATGCATACTTCAATTTGATTGTCAATAACTATGACTTGGTTGACCGTTGGCTGGCAGTGACTCTGGGTCTCATTTAGGTACACAAAAGATGTTGGGAAAGGTTCGTGTCAGGGTCGGTTCAGTACTTTCACAGTTACAGGAGAGTAATTGCTGACTATTGAGACAAATCGTGTTGACAGCTGAATGTTATAGAGTCAAATGGGATCTTCTGAAATGGATCCTTTTTAGACTGTGAGTTTAGGTGCAAGCTCAAACTATAATCATGCTCTATGTTTTAGTCATCCAAGGAGGGTTGAATGTAGGACACCTGATAACATTTCACCTCTCATCCAAAGGGCTTTTCTGGCTGGTTTTGACCAGTGGAGTCCCTGGCATTAAACTGCTGTGGGGTCGTTATCAAGATCATTGACGCCACCTGGTTCGTCAATGGTCCGGCTGTTGTAAACAACTGGGTTGCATTAGATTGTACAGCTGTACCTAACAAAGTGGTAAATAAATACAAAAATACCAGACAAGTCCTAAAAAGAACCACACTGAATCTCTGCTGGCATTTTTTCCTCCTTTTCCTATAACTGCCTTCCTATGAACTTTGAATCACACTGTGTCTCTTTGGTGGTCCGATAGCAAACATTTTAAGGTCCTGCACTTCCCTGGATCCACAACTTTGAATCCCCCAACTCCACAGGGCTCAGTTGACTGATTCTTGAGGTGGAAACAATGTGATGAGGTCCTGCACACTCACACAGGTGTTGCAAATACCCTGGCGGATTAGTCCTCTAAGCAGGTGGAGCTGTAATAGGAATTACATGATATCACTAACTTCAATGCACTAACAAGAATGATAATGTTTGAGTGTCCCACAAAAACAAGGCAAACCTGGGAGAAAGCATTTTGATGGAAGCCATTGGGACATGTCACTGTAGAAAAAGCACAGGTGTAAATAATAAAATCAGTGATGGCTGAATTTCATTTAGCTGCTTTAGTTTCAGGGTCCTGGTGCTGTACATGCTGCTCATTGCAACACAAATGGCTATAGCATGTCAAAATGTCTATGAAAAAGGCCTTTCAAGCAGTCTGGACCTGCCCGCACAGTCTGAGAGGAGGTCTGATGAGTCAACGTGAATAAAAACCTAAAGAAGAATCAGTCCAAACTTGGTTTTAATTCCAGCTGTTGTCCACATCTGCATTTCCATCTATGTTGTGGTCCCAAACAGTACTTAGGAAAAAAAATACCATTAGTCCCCCAACAGCTCATGTTGCTTGTATGTGCTCTCTTGTCTTTCAGCACTGTCACCACTTCAACATCCAGGCTGGAAGGTGCAATATTAATCCAAGCAATACTTGCTCTGAGTGTAAATGTATCAGTATACTTGTGCTGGATGTTAACTTGCATACAGCTACACCTGTCAAATATAACCCCTGCACTGACAACATGCAGCTTGTACAACTCTTGCCATTAAAAAATAAAGTTTTTTTTTTTAAAAAACAAAAAAACATCAAACCTCTAAAAAAGGTGAAAATATGATTTGAGTGACAGTGGGGTGAGTCATTCTGGAGTAAGATTATCATCTCCTCACGGTCCACTAGTCGTCCATTCTGTGTGCGCTGATCTGGTTTTTGTACACAGCTCTGGCTCTGCAAATGGGAAACACAGAAAGTGGCTTGTACCAAGCCACATAACACAGCTCCAGCCAATCAACATGTGACATTGTTGCTCGAGTACGAGGACAAGGAGGGTAAATGAAGAGCAAGAGGGACGGTAAACCTGACAAGCAGCCGTGTAACTGCATTGTGAAGGAGAGATGCCAACATTAACAACCTCCTTAAGAATGACTCATCCCACCTTTAAACTTAGCCGTTTTAATGTACAGTGACAGAAAACTGCAGGTATGAAAAAAAGCATTTTAATTAATTTCTAAAATCATCTTAAACTATTTTCACACAGGATTTTAAATCTCAAAGAAATAAACATCAACAACAACAAAAAAGATTTTCCTCAGATATTGGCATTTCTACAGTGAATAGCTGGTGGCAGCATCAGGAGCCCAGAGGGGCCGGGATGCTGAGCTTCAGTCCTCAGACCAGTTCGCCCGGGCAGGCTGAGAAGTCCGACGGTCTATCAAGCAGCAGCAGCAGCAGGTAGAAGCGCCAAATAACAACCTCACAGTCTCTGCCAAAAACCCAGAGAGCGCTCCGTCCCCTCAGTACAACGCACGCACGCACGCACGCACGCACGCACACGCACACGCACACGCACACGCACACGCACACACACACACACACACACACACACACACACACACACACACACACACACACACACACACACACACACGTGGATGACACTAGAGATGTACACCCAGTTCACAAGGTGGAAAAAACAGGACAGAAAATCCACTTTCTAAATTCAAAGTTAATACAGACAACAGATGTGTGCCTGGTGCCTCGCGAGACTGAACTGAATGATTAAGTCTGGAGCAAAATAATAATTTACAACAAACAAAAACAAAACAAAGGAAATCTTAATATAGTCTACTTGGTTTTGTTTCATTGTACTTTGTATTAAAAGGACTCATAGCCTAGGCATCACCATATCTAATGGAAGTGATTTAGCAGAGGTAAAGCTCCTATAAAGCACAAAGAGCAGCAGAAGGGACGACCCATAACAAGATATTACTCTGGCATTATAGGAGCAGAAGAGGAGCAGAAAAGACCTCCATTTACAAAGACTTTAATTGTTGCTTTTTTTGATTCTTGCGAATGAGTGATGTCTCAACTTGTCAAAGTCTCTGGGAGAGTGAGGTTAGCCTTGCCAGAAGAGGTGAAACGGAAGGCGAGATAAGTAGTTCTTGGTTGTATGTGCTGTTGCTTTTGAAATATTCGACGGTGAGCCAGGTAAGATGAGCATGATTTCTCTAACAGAGCAGTGCTCAGGCGCTGTGAGCGTATGGACTTACGAGACGGTCACAGATGAATCGGAATCAACACTATTCCTGAAACAGGATGAGAAACACACAGTAAAACAGACTGATGTGAAAGGAGACGGGAGACTTAAAGAGATGGGATGAATGTCCTCCAGCCCAGTTTCACAGTCCGACCATCTCTGCATCCATCTCTGGAGCTTTTACGTTCAATTTGATTTGTCTATACAGTATTTGATTTTTTTTTTCCTGTATTGAATGACTTTCGTACTTCCCTTTAAACTTTACAGTACAATACACTATAGTGCACAATAGGGTTTCTGAACCAGTCCTGGGGCTCAGAGTGGAGGGTGAGAGCACATCAGCCTCACAACGCTGTTTGATGTTCAAGTAACTATCGGACCCGACACTCAGACTCAGAGTCCTGCAGCCTGGCTGCCCTGCTGCAGCAGCCAGACGATCCAAATAACCAGGAGCTGTGCTCTGTGTCTCAGTCCTGCCCCGGGTCCTTGGCAGGGCCTCCATCCAGGTAGATCTTGAGGGCCTTCTCCTTGCGTGGCGAGTAGCTGACACGGTGTCCAGTCTTGAGCAGACGACTGCTCTCCTTCTTCATCAGCTCACTGCGCTCGTCCTCCGACAGCTCCATAGGCTCCTCTGTGCTGTGCCTGCACAAAGATCACAGGAATGTGGATTTCAGTTCACAAACATTTAAAATGTGTCACACAATTTCATATATTCATTATTACTAGATGCCTATCAGCCTGCATATTGGCTCTTTATTAGTCATTATAAAGCACTTATGAATGCCTAATTATGCATTTTCTACAACTATGACCCATTAAGAGCTTTCCTTCAATAACCTCCTAATTACTGCTTATGGATTGTAAGTAAGGAAGTAGTTTTGAACTCTTTCACCTGTAGAAGACCACAGCTCCATCATCACAGATGTACAGAGGCCACACGTTCAGAGTGGACACCTTAGGGTTCCAGTCCAAATCCTGATGGATCTCCAGCACAGAAATATCACAAGGAAATGTTCCTCTGCCCTGCACGGAGCAGAGCAATGGACACTCAGTCAGGGGTGGATTAGTTTGGAAGATGGGAGACTAAAGTAACATAAGAAGATATATAAGTGTCATGTGCGAGGTGCTGCATCTCACGTACCTTTGCAAACTCCAGGTTCTCGAGAGGAATATCACTGATTTCACTGAGCTGCAAAAAGATTACACAAAAGGCCAATTAGTTACAGTGAATGGTATTAGAGCATCTGTTATTCAAGCAAACATATTATTTTGTAACTCCTTTCAGGTTAAATTTCATTTCTCAGTCAATGAATAAAATGTGATGATGCTGCTTAGAGCAAAGACACTGCATCACTGCACGAACAGCTAGTTATATGCCCTTTTCATCTATAGTATTATTTTGTGGGTATTTACTTCCTGCATTTTGGTAACTGGTGTTGGTTGATCAGGATGAGAGGGCTGTAACTTCCATGTCTTACTGGATGAATAAATTGTACCTCTGTGTAAATGATGCAAACAAATTGTGAAAAACTTAAACCAGACAAACCTTCTCCTTGAGTTCTTCTACACTGCTGCTCTCCAGAATAACTTCCTGGAAGGGTCCCAGCTTCATTGTGGCAGGGCTCCATCTCCGGGTCAGAACAGCCAGCTGCGACATGGACTTCATCTTCTCTGGTTCTGAAAACAAATCATAACAGACGGTAGATCAAGCTGTGCTCTAACTGTTTTTTATTTTAACCAAAACGTCACCTGGAAAAAGGACCCGTTTCCCTGCAGTCCAGTTTTAAGTGCTGGCATTTGTATCTTCAAGAACGACATTATAAATGAAGGAATAATTTCATCACTCTGATGTTGATCCGGATTTTACCATTGAGAACTTCCAGGAAAACCTCCCAGTTGGAGGAGATGCTGATGTCCTCTTCATAGACATGGTAGTCCAGAAACACTGTGCCTGGGTTCTTCCACGTCTTTTTCCTGAGACGAACCCTGAAAACACACACACACACACAAAGTTTGGTTAACTCTTACACTTTCTCCTTTTATTTACAAATGTGCAGTAACCACGTCTCACCTGTCGATGTTGAGGTCAAGCTTGCACTGCTCTTTCAACTGAGGGAGCAGCTCCTCTTTAGACTGTCTGACAGTCATGCCCTTGGCAAACACCGTGTCCGCAAGGAACTTACAGGGCTGTGAAACATGAAAAAATGATTCGTATTTGTGATTACAATGTTCAGACACAATTTTCTTGAGTGTAGTACACAGGAAAGTCTTTCAGTTCTTACCTCTGGTTCATTCACTAGTAGCTGATACACTTTCACTCTGTATTCACCCTTTTTCAGTGCTCTTCCTAGTCGAATAGTTATCTATGGGAAGTAATAAAATGTCCAAGTCAAAAGTCAAGTATTGGCTCACTCTAGCAAAGACTACTAAAATCTTCTAAAGCCACTTCCAGAACAGATGCTGACCTTGTTATCATCAGAGAACGATGAGAGTGTTTCATTGAGCCGTACACTCTCAAACTCCTGGTTGTTGGCATACACCCGAAACACCTTGAACTGGGTGGAGGTGACTCCCACATAGGGCTCCAGGTTCTGTTTAAATGCTGCTAATGTTATTCTCTTGTCCACATGAACCACTAAACCTGAAACAGATGACAAGAAACAACAATTAAACGTTTGCCTTCAAACACTGAGGAATATTCTTTCACTTGCGCAATATTGTCAATGCAACTTCAAACAAGCTCTGCAAGAAAAGAGTGTGTGTGCCTCTGATGAACTTAAAAATGTAATGTGAACTTATTTTCCTTACTCAAGGATGATTATTCCTTAAAACTAGATTCTAAACAGAGGGTTCGTACATTTTTGTGCATCCCACGTGGAGTCATCCTGAGAACACGGCTCTGCTCTGAAGTACAGGTAATGAGCCTCTGCCTTGCTCTTCCCATTGTCGTCGTACTCGCTGTCCGTTCCAGAGTCTTCTTCAGCAGTGTCCCACGTCTCTTTTTTGCCCTCGTGGGCTTTGGAGCGACGGCTACTCGTGATGCTGTGCGAGTCCAAGCCGTTGGCCAGCTGTATGGGCCCGCTGTCGGCATTACACAGTGTGTCACTACTGTGGCTGGAGCTCAGGATGTCGCTGTCCACTGAGCTGGTGCTGCGGTCATTGTTCACCTCAGAGTCCGAGCGCTCCTCGCAAGCAAAGTGGTTCTCGGGGTCGGAGGAGGCTCCGCTGCTGCCTCCGGCCGCAGTCCTGATCCGGTTCTCTAACTCTCTGTTGTCTGCGGCCACACAGAGGGAAGAGTTAGAGTCAGCCTCTTGGGTCGGGGATTCGATATGTTCAAAGTCGCTGGCGTCAGAGCTTTTCTGGCTGTCACTGGTGCTGGAGCCCTGCTGCTGCTGCTGCTGCTGCTGCTGCTGCTGCTGCTGCTGCTGCTGCTGCTGCTGCTGCTGCAGAGACAGATTCTTTAACTTCTCTGTGCTCTCCTCGAGGATAGCCTCGACAGATTTCCTGTTACCCTTTGCGCCCTCAAAGGGCACATCAGAGTCACCGCCTGCTTTTTGGCAAAGAGTCCTGCTGGCCAAGGTACCAGGAGACTGCTCAGGCAGCAAGACCAAGAGTCGGATTGTATTCCCGTGACGATCCAACAGTTTCCACAGGAGTGAGTCAGTGAAAGCAACCTGATGATCTGTGGACTCAGAGCTCTCTACAAAAACCTGATGGAAAGACAAAACAAAAAATAGGTCACATTCAGCAGATTTTATGACATATTTTGGCACAAAAGGCAATGCAAACAAATGTAAGCACAAAAGCCGGAACTGAAAAAAAGTAGGGACCTTGTTACTCCTGAAGAATCCTTCAGCTTTCAGTGTTTTGTTTGGAACATACAGGAGCCGGAGGTCGTTATAGCAGCGCTCCAGGACCACACGCATGGTTTCTGCAGATAACCCTGTAGCCTGGGAAGAAATACACATAAAGTTTAAGTCTCCAAGACTGTTCAGATGTTCTCATGGGGGTTATGAACACAGTTTACGAAACTGAACAAGGAAGAGAGGATCCAGTGAAGGAGAAGTGAGGAGAGCACGATACCTGTGCAATAAGCTGTTTGAATTCAGTGATCGTCTGGTTCAAGTACGCTCGAACGCTGATTGGAGAGGCGATGGTCTCGCTCTTCAGATCCACAACATGAACCTTCACCATCACCTCTGCAGAAAATCAGAAGCACACCCACACAGACATTAAGTTATTGTTTCACTTGGTATTTTGACCATCTACACATCTGATTCTATAACTGGTGTACAGTCCATTTGCACAGCTGGTCCATATAGTAGAGTCTACATGATCACGCACACTCTGCTCCATGGGCTTGAATCAAACTTTTCTTTTTAAGTTAATTGCACACAATATACCTATGCAGCACAAAGTACAACAGTAGACAAAACAAGAGCCTATCTCCATCTTTCAGACATTCCTAACTGAAAAGTTTGAATCAACAGCATCAGGCTACTGACCTCCGGGTTTGTAAGGCTGGAACACTTGCTCTGGCCTGCGGGTCTCGAGCAGCAAGTCAAACATATATGAGGACTTGACTCCTCCCAGCAGCAGGCCCATCGGTGTGTCCTCCTCACCTTCGTAGGAGCGCTCCAGGTACTCATGGAACTCATCGTACTTTACCAAACGGCAACAGTCGAGAGAGACCACTCCCTCCAGCTCCATCAGCTGAGGTACAGAACACACGAATGACCACAAAAAGTAAACACAGGATTCATCTTGATGAGGGTTCATCCATTTTCCAAAGCTTACTATAACTATTTTTCCAATATTACATTATTGTGCAGTACAGTGGTTGAACACAATAACCTTTGTATCCTTTCTGGTGCATTTACAGACACTCAACATTCAAGATTTAAAAGCCAACTGCTGATCAGCTATGTTGTTGGAAAATCAGATCATGAAGGAACAATAAACCAACAGACTTTGTAAGCCATCTCTGTTGCTTCTCTGAGGGTTTTGTCTTTGTGTACTTCCAGCTTGCTCTCCATCATCATCTTCACGGGATGCATGCAGAATAGCTTGATCTGAAGGTAAAAAGCAGAAGAGTTAAACTACACTGAAAAGAGAAGCAAGGCATCAACTGATCCTCATTCAGCAGCAAAACACTAGACCTTGAACTGATGGACCATGTACCTTGCAAGTGTTGCGCTCAATCTCCCTCTGTCTCTTCTCCTGCTCTTCAGACTCTTTCTCCTTCTGAACCAAACTCTTAATGTGCTCTGGGAAGTCTTCTGCAGATAAATACTCTGCAAACAGGACAGACAGGGTTCTCATTACAACTGTATACTAATTCTAAGACAAGTGCACTCAAGGCAACCCTGGTGTTAGAAACAAGTTATATGAAAATATCAGCATAACCCTATCACACTGAAGGGATGTAGTGGTGTGGTTTTAAAATGTGTGGCACATTAAAATAATTCAGATGACATGTTTTAACATCAGCCGTACAAGATTTAACTGAAGTAAATTCTTACTTGCATTCCTTGAGGGATCTTTCAATCTATAAATCAGCATGTAAGCATTGGTAGAGCTGTAGGGAGAAGATGTAGACGACTTGTCAATGAAAGAAGTGGAACACATTTAGAGAAATTTGTCAGCCCTAAGGCAGTTGCCTATTCCTTTAAAGGGAACATAAGAGAACTAGAAACAAAGCATAAACACGAACCCTCTTGACTTTTCTTTTGAACACAAATAAACAAGTCCACTTCATCATTATTGCATTTCCTGAACAAATGGACTGTATGCATGCAATATACAGCAATCCTGTGAGTGCTGGAGACAGATACAAGACAACTGACCTTGCAAAGGCACTGGAATAATAGCCTCTGCTCCCTGAGGACCCCCCATATGTCTTCCTGATATCATCTTGGGTGATCTGCCCAACAGAAATGCACAGAAACATACTGACAATGATTGAACAGATACCACCATGGTAATGATAAGCAGAGTACAAACTGATGACTTGCACTGATATAGTCTGGTGAGCCATTCTGCCCGATATGTAAGTGCTGTACAAGGACAAGAGAGGTTACTCAAAGACTGAGTCTGACCTTGCTCACGTGTTGATCATTGAAACTGTACCACTGGCCATCACTGAAGGATTTGATGCAGGCGTAGTAATGGCCACCCGCAGCACTCCCAGAATGGACCATGACAGAGAACAGCTCAAAGGTCAGCAAACTCTGTGAACAACAACCAAGTAGTTAGGACTCAGCATACAGGGTAAGTGATGCTGACAACAGTTGCAACAGCAGGATATAGCGATACACGCTATATTTACAGAGGGAAGAGGAAAGCATGCACAGAGGGGAGAAACAGCTTATCATTCAGCTGTAACTGTCTTTTATCCACCTCAGCCTGTAAGTGTTACAGTGTGGCTCTCCTTAATCACAGCCAAGCTCTGCAGTGGGAATTTTCACTGCATATGCCACTGAAAATTAGGACTTTGTGAGTGTGAAATATTAATTGGCCATACCAGTGATTGACTGCAAACTACATGGACTTGCTAAACTCCAGTAACAAAGCTGTTATCGCTCCTCATTAGCAAAACGAAGTGTATAAAACATTCAGGTAGAAGCTCCTCATTTTTCGCCGCTGCTGACTGTTGACGTTAAAATGTCAAAATGCAGCAGCAGGTCATATCAGCTGTCACTAATTAATGTTAATTCCCTGAGTACAACTTGGCTATTACCAGGTTTGTGTGCTGTCTGCAAGCTGTTGTCAGTACTCTGCCAAAGATTGTTTAGTGGCTCTCCATCTAGTGGATGGTGTTACTTCACGTTCAGGAGTCAAATTCTCCCACTTAAACTTTCATCGATATAATATCAATAATTTAAGATCATCAACTTTATAGTTTTTAAATCAGAATACTCAGTATTTGGATCAAGCAGCTTGTGAAAAATAAGGTGGACCAAATTTAGAAGGCTATGTCTGCTATTTCAATGTGTCAGATTCATATTTAATCAACATTTGGGTGAATATACGGTAAATATCAGATCCGACTCAGTATCAGCAGATACCTAATATTAAAGGACTCGATTCAGGACATTAAAAACAACTTGATTGAGACATCTAACCATCCAACAGACAGCGAACCAAGGAGATTAACAACAATCAACAATACCTATACAGTATGGTGGATGGTCAAGATGATTACCTTTGGCTTCAACACTCTCTCTGTGCTGCCGGTGCTGTCCAAGCAGATGCCCTCATCCACACAATCATCGGTGGAAAAATCGTTGCTCATCTGGTCGCTGTGGCAACTGCCTTCATTCTCTGCTCCGCTGTCAGTGCAGCTCTCTGTCTGAGGTGACTTCTAGAGAGACCATGTCAAAACCGATCATGGAGAGGTGTTTAAAAAGACAGAGGCTAAACACAATGGTCAACCATACTTCACAGGATACGAAGTGAGTTGTTAAAAACTACAAGTAACGTTTGTGGGAAAACGTGTCACATCATCTAGCTTCACGTCTTCTTTTTACTTGAATAATTCAACAGTAAAGAACTGAAGACACCTGTAACACATCGGGTGTTGCCTTTATGACCTAAAAGGTGTTTGTTCACTTATTTTGCCCTTGAGTTGTGTCATATTACTGAATGTAGAGGCAATATAAGATGCAAAAACAGAATGATCCAGAGCTATCACATGTTTTTCACTCACTACATGACATATTGGTATTGAGAGGATATCAGCATTTCCCTGGAGGGAGGTGACCTGGCTGAATGAATGTAAATCTGATTAAAGTGGAGATTGCCATTTGTGCCCTCACCTCGTCTTCCACATCAATGAACGGGCTCATGTCAAGCTCCTCTGGGAAAGTCATGCGGTCGTTAAGCTTGATGCGATGCATAGTGGTGTAGTCAAAATCAAAGCGCTTCAGCTGGAGTGTCAGCAGGTAGGGAAAGTGCAGAAATCTCAAACCCTGTGAAGGGAAGCATTTATCAAAGACTCAGACAGGTCAACAGCAGAGCTCTATCTCCACTGAACATGACTCCCATGTCACATTTTCAGTACGCTCACCTTCCGGGCATCACATTTCTTTTTGCAGCGTTCACAGAAGTACTGGTTGGGCCCATCCAGAGTTTCTGGTTGGATAAATGCCTGCAAAGCCTCTTCCTGTGGCAGAAAAAAATAGCTTCAGGTATATTTACATGGAGGCTGAAATAATAAATGCTCATAAACAGTATTAAAAGTACTGCATTTAAGGCAGCCTTGATGTAGCTGTGAATCCCACAGAGTGAATGAGGGTTAAAAGTGTCTGCACATGAGTTAAAAGTTCAAAGGAATGAAATGTGGAGAAAAACACACCACACTGCCATAGGCCTGGCTGGCTCCAAAGGGTCGGATCACGAGAGGGATGTCCAGGTAAGTATCAATTCTCCAGCTCTCATAGCCACACTCCAGACAACGGACATAATCCTTCAGCTTCCCCTGGTACAGCTGGTTGATCAGGTCAGCCTGAGGATACGGAGGCATGACAGTCAGGCTTCCTCAGCCATGTTTCACTTGTAACAATACAGCATTTGTTTGGCAACAACATTTTCTCTCCCGGGTGCACTTTTTCTAAGTGTAGAAGTAGTGAACATTAACATGTTTGGCTTCTAGACTGATTTTACACATATGGTCAGTTCACTATTCAAAGGTAGGAGTAGTTGTAGTTTGGTTTGGTTGGTCTGCTTGGTTTTGACGTCACAATAGCTGCTGAGGTGCCCCCTACTGCTGTTACAATTTTCTTGCAATTCTGACATACTACTGTGGCTTGTGGTACACCTATGGCCCGTCGCACCAGCTACACCTAAGTTCTCTCTTAAAATAGAGTCTAACGTCTACACTAAATATTACTTTCAGACTATTAGATTCACGCTAAAACCTGTGTCAATGAACATAAGGTTCATCTGAACCAAATTCCAGTTTGGGACTAAATCTTCACACCATCTGGACCAGTTTTTAACTTGAAATTCTCGCTTCAGTGAAAGCTTCTGAAAAGTGAACTAGAAAAAATACATAGTTATCTACATTATTTTTAACTGGGCTCAATCACATGCATTCATTTGTCTGTGTCCAGACCACATGGCTGCACATACGCACACTGGATGAAGTGTTTTTCAGTTAAGAACTCACTCTGATCAGAAACAGCAAACCCTGCAGCTTACTGGCTCAATTCACAGTAGGTCTTTTGTTTCCATTGTGGGTGGGAGCCCTTAAACTAGCTGCTGAAATGATGTTTGTTGTCAGAAGTCTAGGAAAACTTCTTGCATTCTCCTACCTGCTCTGTCTGCTTCCACTTTTGCTCCAGGGCATCAAACATGACCCTGCACAGCTCCTGGACGTCATGCTGCTGCCAAGCTAAAAACAAACGCACAAAAAGTGTAATTAAGCGTACAGATCCAGAGGCATGTGAGTGTAGTCACAGGAGCATTCAAACGCTCACCCTCACTGCTGTCCCAGCCAAAGCTCCGCGTTACATCAGTGGTCTCAATCGCCCGCTTCTTACTCGTCTGCAGCAGAACAAACAGCCTCTGCAGCTGGTAGGGGATGCTGGTGACTGGGTCCTCCTCAGACTCCTCAAACTCCCAGCTGAAGTTGGACAGAAGTTATAAAGGAATTTTAAAATTGTAATTCATAAGTAAAACTTCGCCAATACGAGCAAAGTTCCTTACTTGTAGAGCGCATTTCTGAACTCTGGGGTCATGAACAGCGTCTGTAGAAGACTGTTCAAATAGCAGGTCATGGCTTGGTTGACCAAGCCCACATAACCTGCAGCATGGGCAAGAGAAAGGAAAGAAGAGGTCAGCTGGTTTGTATAAAAGGAGTAATGTCCATTATTCAACAGGAGACAAAACCTCACCTGTCTCAGATTTGTTGAGGATAGACGAGTAGGAGTAAGATGGACTGCTGTAGTCACCACTGCAGCCTGCAGTGCCGTCTCTCGGTAGGGGCCCAATAAACCGCTCCTGAGAACTGTCATCCAGTCCACTGCTGTCTGCTGTTCCTGACTCATCCTGCACACATTAACACACAGAGAGGAACTTTGAATAAAATAACTAACTAAAAACCAATCACACAGTAGTACACCCAATAATCTCAATAGACAGAAATCTGCATCCGAATACAGAACCTGTAGGCAAGGGACAAGATTTTTGGTCTCGAAAGCATTCTGGTTTCCATTTGTAGTAATGACCAAATCACGTTCAAGCAGGCTTTGATTGCATGCAGGTAAACACTCAATGTAGAGAGCAAAAAAAGTAGAATGCATTGGTTGAAATGCAATCCGGGAACCCATCTGCAATCATTTATCGATTCATATACAGATATTTTTTTATAGAGATTAGCCGAAATGTCTAAAACTTCTAATGGGCTTGTAAACAATGACCGGTATGTGGAAGAGGAAGTCCTGGCCCGGATATCTGGACCAAGACTTCCTCTTCCATTCACCAGCTACACCGGAAGTCCCAAAACATTAGGGCATTGCGCCCAGAGGCTAAATCTTCTTCAGACAAAAGCCAATGGGATCGCAGATTGTACACTTAACAACAAAGAATTATTGATATTATTTATAAATTATGAATTCACTGTGTTTATATCACTCACCGATGCAATCTGGGGCTGCTCTCCATCTTTGTCTGTAAGCTGGAGGAAATTCCGTTTACCACCAGGCTCAAACCCAGAATCTGAGAGGGACATCTCACTGCTGTGCTCCAGTGGTGCCTACATCACATGAACAGAAACATGAAAATAACAATTCCTGGACAAAGCAGAACAACATCAGCTTCAAAACAAGCAGTCTTCTATAGGCTCCAAACTGGATGAACTCACAAAACTTAGATTCCCATTGAACTCATTTTCGGCAAATTCTCTGTGTTGACGCAGACAAGGTAAATAACTTGAAGCCAACATGTGAACGACGCAGCGTTGCAGACGACTTTCTGTCTTTCCCCTAGGCGAGCTGAGGACAAGCAAGCAAAGTGCTGCAGTGGAAACATACAGTGGCTTAATCCACTGACCTACTCAGTGAGATAACAACAGACACCTGGGCTTTGGCCTGGGTCAGCAGCAGGATTAGCCTGCGCTCATTTAAGAAAAGGGAGTAGTATGTACACAAACAGACAACACAGAACAAACTCAATATCAACACTGAGTGAACACATTAAAGATGCATTCATTCTGAAGTTGCCTGTGCAAAATATGAGAGTGCTCTCTCTTAACAACACCATTCTTGCACAGTTTTCTTTGTAGCAGAAAACAAATGGTGCGGCAAAATCTTTTTCTGAACACTGATAGCATGAAAAAAAGAAAAACCAGTTCCCTGCCCAACTTTCATACATATCTCTACCACTATCAGCTCCACTGAGGTCATGCTATGGTGACACACTCCTTCCATTGTCGAAGTGGTCGGGCCTATGTGCTCAAACATAAATTTCTCAAGACAAGTGAACAGCAACTGCAAACACGACCGTGATTATGAATTCCCCCGGAGTTCACCTGAAATACTTGAACTCATCTACACCAAATCAAAACATTAACTTAAAGCTGCACCAATTCATTTATTGACCAATTGGGGTCAGCGGAAAAAGCTACAAACACAGCACTGACATACCATCACCTTCTAAAATTGTTAAAGGACAAATGAGCAAACAATTGTCAAAGAAGTCCAATATTTCATTTTTTTTTGTTGAGAGAGATATCAGGCTCATTAAGTGCTAAATATCTACTACCTTAACCAGTTTGTCTGGTGGTGGACAGATGGCATAGTGTGTTTATTGGGAATCTCCCCTAGATGACTGACATCATCAGCGGAGAAGTCGTGTTGACTTAGGCAGAGGAACAGCATAGCAGGTTGTAAACTTTTGCTTGTGTCAAAATTGGCATACTATAAAATGAAGAGGGTGGAAACAGAGACCAGGACAACACAGAGCCAGATGCCACTACAACCTCCTCTACTGCCGTCCAGTGAGACTGACTCTTCGGGTAACAGCCACACAGAAGAGACAGACAGTGGATTCTATAACAGAACTAAGACCAGGACCTAAACTTTTTATTTCTCTGACTGAAAATTCTCATTCAAGTACGGCCCTAGTCTTTAGAGGAGATAAAAACTGCTGCTGCTGACCCAATACTTAAACATTTTTAATCCTACACAAATCTAAGCTATCTAGACTATTATATAAATACAGAGCATTGCCTGCCAAGCTGGGTTAAGGGAACCATGTTTTTGTGTGACCATCCAAATCCAGTAGGATGGGGGAAAAAGGCTCCCACTGATTGCAAACTTCAAATTATCAACACACAATTAAGCTAATCAATGCCTTTTTGTATTCCATGTCATCTTAGCATCAAGTTAAAACCCTGAAATGCAAGTTTTACCTTGACTTAACACTTTTGATTTAACAGCTATCACAAAGCTTCAGCATGAAGCCGTTTGAGATGCATAATTGCACTGACAGTTGTGTCGATTTATGCAGAAAACCATTATCACATGTTGGAGGAAACAAAAGTGAATGTCTAGATGAATGAATCTCCTAACCATGTCTGGCACATTTCCCCAGGCAAGGTCAAAAGTGCCTTTCACATATCCTGCTTTGTGGGCAACATCTTCATAAAGTTTGGAGAGGGTGGTGGAGGCAGGCAGGTTGAGGGTGAGCCTCTCATTCACCGTCTTTGCACTGGTGGTGTCCTGAATTATACACAGCACTCTGGGCTCTTCAGCTGCATTTTGGATCTGCAAATCAAGAGGAAAAAGAGAAAAATAAGATTAGCATGATGCTACATTTTCATTCTGTATTTTGCATGTTAAGCACTGTGCACTGGTGAAAAGCTACATGTTAGAATAAATGCCTTTACACATTACTAGAAACATGCCAGTCGACAGAGGAAACATACAACCTCATGTCATGCCTCAGCGCTGATATAGCCTCCACGTTACCAGTTAACTGACATTTCTCAAAAGGATACAGCTGGATGTTGAACTGTAGTACATTTTGGTACCAACTGAGATGCGTCAGAGCAACAAAAACAAAATACCAAAAGCTAGAACAGAATGTCTGGCCAGGTGTGTACACTTGTTTACTTGATATCTGATCAGAGAGTTTCAAATTTAAATGAAAATGTTGCCAATTTTAAATGATGTTCCTGCATGCAAATTTTTTTGTTTTTTGAAGACAAACATGCGTTGATTCCTCCAAATACCGCATTGCCACATTTTAGTATCTAAAGTAAGAACCTTGCACATGACTGGACAAGGCCGCTTGCAGAGCAGTGGACAATTTCTCCTTATCTGATGTCAAATAATAATAAAAATTATTAATGTATAATCAAATCAGGCCATGCAATTGCTGACACATGCTTACTTTTTACTGTTGAGCACACAGTGTAATGGCCAGCTGCCCTAACTTCAGGCATTGGTGATTAACAATAAAATGTTTTTATATCACTGAATTACTGTATATAGGTACCACTTTATTTGGTATCAGTACCAAATGAATTGTACTGGTATGTTGATGGGTATCTAAATTCTAGATGATAACATTAAATGTGATTATATTTTTACAGAAATGTGTGTTTAACAGGACTCATCTGCCAGTATGTCATTAAAGTGATCATTATTTCATTGCATGTCTCTTATATTTGATAAAGCTGTTTATGAGGCTGACTGTTTATAAAAGAAAAGCCTGATCATCACGGTGCTGCTTCATGCATCCTTTTAACACCATGCTTTAGCACACTCTCCCACGCCACACACAAGGCATGGCTACCTGAGAAATCCTCTTCATCTCATCAAAAATACTCTGTCTGCAACTCCAAAACAAACCCTAATGATATACAGAGAAAGTTGGGATGGAGAACACAAAAGGGAAAATAAGATGTAAAACATATTTGTGTAATCCCCCCCCCCCTCAAAAAAAAAAAAACACCTTTAGGCTAAATGCAGCTGATTTTTAGGCCTACATCTACCACTGTTTGGCTGGCAAATCAACCTCTTGGCTAGGCATATATTCAAGTTTGTGATCTTGGCAAAATGCAACTGACAGGTCCTATAAAGAAGCTGCAGCTGACAACACACAAGTGTATTATGAGATTAAAGGTTATTTTTACCATGGATATAATCACCAGGTGCTGACATGAAGCCACATGTACTGCAAAGCTCAGGCTGTATTTCTTTACAGCTGTAACTGATTCTAAACGGCACCAAAATAATGATACACTATACTGTTGTGAAATGTCAACATCCATGAACACATGATAATGTAATCTAATTACAACTGCACATGACAATGCACAAAAATTCAGATGCAGAGATGCAGGTAGAGAGATCAACAACAGCCAAAACTCTACTTTAAATACCATTTACTGTAAATGGCACAATTGCGGCCACAAAGCTGCATCCTGCACCATCACCTCAGGGTCCTGCGTTGTTCCAATACCACCTCTCACATGCCAACCTCTGACTTTTCTCCCTGTCTTTCTCCAGCCAAACCCAAAATTTTCCCACATTTGGTGCTTTGGACCCTGCATTTGCAAGAAATATGCCACACATTTGAATGGGCGACCACATTCAAAAAAATGTTCTGGAAAGTAGTGACAGTGGCTGGTATAGCTATTGGGGGCACTAACTGTTGATAGTAATTGAAAAAACAGATGAAGGCATGACAAATAAAACTTGACTGTCAGTAGAAATATGTTCTGCCAAATGTTTTTTGTTGTTTTAAATTGTGGCTCAATAAAATAATGGTTTCCTCAAATTGCTGACTTGTTCAGACACCACTGGCAAGCCTGGCAGTGAATGTAAAAGAACTATGAAAACCACAAAGGAGGTTTAGACAGGCAGAATTTAGTTTCCACTTGGAGAGAGATGTCTTGGCATAGTCAAACATAAAGCAGGTGGGACAGTGCTCTGTTCGGCTTTCTACTATCAGCCTTAATAGCAAACACCCCAAAAGATTCAAAGAAAAAATCGATTATGATGGTGGGGGAAAATGTCTCATGTTCACTGCCTGCTTGTTTTTGGCTTGTTTTGATTTGTACTAGCAGAACAGACCGAAATGCAACACCTTTGAAGGTACTCATCTTCTTTCGCATCTTTTCATACATATTGCTATTGACTTAGCAACACAAGACCCTCCAGCGACAAAGTAGCAATTTTATCACAGACTTAACTGGCTAAAAATAATGATTACCCATGACTTCCTTTAACAAATGAAATTTGACAAATCAAGATGCATGATAAAATCCAACATAATTGATATGTTGTTGCTTGTAGTTCCAAAGCCTTTCAAAGATACCAACTACACTTCAAAGGCTCTTAAAACAACAAACTAGGAAGCACAGAGAAAATGGAAAAATTAAATGATCACAGTTACGTCAAAAGAATGTGGTGTGAGGCAATGCTACTGTAAATTACACAGAGGCACTATTATCGTTTACCAATTAACAGGATTTGATGTTGCAGCTCTCTTTGCCATAATGCATGAAAAACATTCTGAAAAAATATAGTTTTTAAGAGTTTTTAAGAGATAAGACAGCTATCTGATCCACCCAAGACACATGAAGTGACTACATGGGTCCAAAGATGTATGTACATACAGTATGGTGACATTTAGAACAGGTTTCATTACCATAAATCCACACAGCAGGACCATCACAAACACAAAGCCATTCAGTAGCCACTCATTAAATGTTACATGGTTGCATGTACGAGTCTGGTTATGTGACCATGGTTACTAGCTATGCATCTCGCCTCAGAAATGTTTCATTTAGTTGAACCCATAGCATCAGCAGAGTGCTCTGAGTGATTTTTGGTGACCGAAGACAATGCACAACCACTGCCACCCACTTTCAACACCAAACACCAGCTTGTAGACAGTATGCGAATACTTGATGATGTTGTGAAGTAGCATGGGGCCATTGGATAATGTAAATTCAAAATTCAACAAAATACATAATATAGGCTGAGTAATTTTTAGACATTTTAGTGCAGATCAGTTAGATACACCTTTAATTACCAAGACCACTCTACCTACACTTGAGCTCATGTCTCACACCATTTGTCATCGCCACTGATATCGGCAATAGAACTTAATGGACCTGCGTGGAAGATTTAGTGGCATCTAGTGGTGAAGTTGCACATTGCAACCAAGTGAATACCCCTGGTCTCACATCTCCTTTAATAAGTATGTAAGATAACCTGCAGTGGCTGTGAAACTCGTGCCAAAAATGAAAGACGTTCTCTAGAGTCAGTGTTTGGTTTGCCCCTTCTGGGCTTCAGGGCGAGAGGACCCGCTGCCTCTGTAGATACAAAGAGCTCATTCTAAGGTAACAGTCCAATTCTTATTTCCAGGTGATTATACACTGTGAAGACATACTTATGAATATTATATTCCATTTTCTATATTGTGCCAATAGATCCCCTTAATTCTTACACACTGGTTCTTTCTTGGAAGTGATTTCACTAGGTTTTATGCTCCTGTCTTACGAACATGTCTACCTGAAGGACAGTCTGATGTATATCTTAATGGCCAGCAGATTTCCTTAACCATATGAATACCCAAATATGAAATCTACAGAAATTAAAATTCTATAATGAAGAGCAGGGGACAAAATGATGTAATTTCAGCAATTCTTTTTTAACCAGTCAAATGATTTTTTTAGGGTGCTGAGACTCTCCTGCATTGCTGTCAAAGAGAAAAGTATATATAGTAATACAAAAAACAATATCCTCCTGACAAGTTCAAGTTATCCTTCCTGTTAGACTATCCCAGCAAAGTTTTATTATGTCTATTAGTAATCCATTAATACCTTGTGTCACTAAAAGCTACACGATTACTACAAAATATGAAGAAAAGGTGTGCAGTGCTGCATCATCAGATGCAATTTTCCCTCCAGCCCTAATATCAACGTCTGACGTCCTATGCTTGATGTATGACTGCAGCTGACGTCAATGCAGCCAAACTGTGATTAAAAAACAGCCATAATTAAATACTAGACTCAAAATGACTTCTAGCAATCCTATAGATAGACGCAAAGTATGAAATAACATGCCATGCCAGTCGTATCCTCTGGGACGTTTACGTTGAAATTACACTGTTAACCCGAGTCAACATGTCAACAAGCAAATCAGCATCTAGAAAACATGAAGGGTGCTGACAGAGGCTGGAGATTTTGAGCTCTTTCTTTTTTTTATTTCCTTCTGTGGAAAGCATGAGAACCATCGTACCGTCGTAGATTAACTAATTTTTAAGCAACGTTTGTACATCGCACGTCAATGGTTGCTAACAACCAAGCCAAACAGGATATATAATCAAGGGCTGAATAACTTATCATCATGACGAATGGATTTGGTAAAGATGTCGAAATAGGAAGGGCGAACATGTTTATTCTAACATTAGAGTCACCCAATTAACTAACGTTAACATTAACGCTAACGTAGTGTTTTACATGTCTGCATCTTCATGAGCAACGTTAGCTCGTCAGATCCGCTAACATTAGCGTTAGCTTGCGAATTCCACTAGCTAACGTGAACGTTTTTACAGTAAAGCTACAAGTAACGTTACCATTCAAAACAAGCCGCAAACGGGGACTCAAATATGCATTCTCAAACTAGCAATAGGGATCAACGCTGCCTCAACACTGACAGAAAGGTCCGTTGCTGTAATATAGTTACTGCCATTTCTTTTAGCAACTTCAAAAACATCTAGATTAACTACAGTTGATGTCATTAATCAGACTTAAAGGGCTAACGACATTAGCTAGCCAAATTATATCAGCTAATGTTACTTGCAAGTTAGCTAACTAATGTTGACAAACGTCGTCTTCGTCTGTCGACCGCAACATTTGAAAAGCTCTGGAGTATTTGATGATCAGAAAGTCAAATTCGAAGTCTGGATACCTCAATGATAACTACTCTAAAGCTTTAGTTATCTACATAAACTCACTTTGTATGAGATGCGGTGAAACTAGCGGCTAACTGATGTTAGCTAAAACGTTAGTTGGCTAGCCATGTCATGATAGGCCGTCCAAGTCATGTTTAGCTAACTGTTAGCAGGTGAGAGTTAGCCTCTAAATTATAAACCAAGATCGCAAACTCCTAAAGTAGTGCAAAAGTTTTTCCATTATTAATGAGTATGGTCTACAAGGGTAACAGCTAACAGCCAGAGGTTGATTCCCCGACCTGGGCTGGGTCTGTGATAACCTCACCTCTTTGGGTACGAACTGGTTCTCCTCGCTAGGCACCATTTCCATTTGTGCGACAGTTAGACAAACATCTATCCGGACAAGGATGTCAGCGAAAAAACTTTGCAGTGGTAAACACAAACATGGTTTGTGTCCTGTTTGCTGTAAGTTTGGATGCTTGGATAACAAAATTAAACTTGCCAAAACTTGTAGGCTTATCAAAGTGATCGCAACACTTTCGGTTACACTACCCAAGCACAAAGTGTCCTGCTATATATGGAGAAAAATGGCCGGTGTTTCACTCCGCGAGACTTCACTCAGGGAGCTTTGGCGTCACCTTCCAGCCAGACAAGCGTGCGTGATGTGTGCGGACAGAATGACGTCGGGCTGTGTGTGTCTGCGTTTTTAAAAAGACAGCGATGACAGAAACGCACAAAACCAGGGCATTAATGGTTTAGCTCGTGTGAGAGACCGACGCATGACGGATATGGGTCAGTTTGGCACAATTCGAACAATGCGCTCCTTTCAATCTGATCACAGCAGTTTTTAAGAATTCAATAGTGAAGTGCACAACACGGTTTCACGATGCTTATTTATTTATTTATTTATTTATTTATTTATTTATTTATTTATTTATTTATTATATTTAGAAATATGTCACAAATTTACTCCGAAATGTATTTAAATATGGTAGATGGACAGGGTCCCATTGGTCATCTGATCCACGTGGCCAGTCCTTGCATGCACAGAATGTGCAACAGGGATGACAGAAAACTCACATGCACTGAAGAAAATGCTATGTACTGCAGAGCACACCACACCAAAGACTGGGTTAAAGACCAAGCCAAGATAGCACCCTAGTCCTAGAGCTTTCCTGAGCCCTCTAAGCAGTATTTATTCAAGTAATATAAGAAATATGTAATATTTAATTGGACATTTTTGCACTGATGTACACTGTTACTACACTTTTCATGTAAGGGCCTGTTTTTGAGTGTTAGCACTGCATTGGAGTCTGGAGACACAGATGTGGTTTGGGGTGTGAAGGGGTTCACTGCACCAAAATAATAATAATAATAATAATAATAATAATAATAATAATAATAATAATAATAATAATACATCGTAAGTGATTTGAAAAATGATCAAAGCATCCAGATAGTAACGTGTTATAATAGAGTAAGGAAATATGCATAGCATGAGTAATTTCCTCATTGTTTGTTGTAACCAAGCAAGTGGACATCAGTGCCAGCAGAGGCCAGGATTTACAGATAATTCTGGTAGAGACTGTGAGGAGGCCAAAGTGGGAATAAGAATAGCTTTATTACTGAAATGGGCACAACACACATGCTTTTCATTTGATCTATGAACAATACCAAAAATATCAATAAGTCCCCCACAGTTAATTTTCTATTGTATAACGATATTCTGATATGACGCCTCCATTGTGATCAGGCTGTAAACCTTTTTACGTACAGTGCAGTGAAAATGTTTGCACACCCCTTCAGCTTTTGCATAATTTGTTGCGCTATGACATCAAATGATTTAGATTGTACAGATAATGGCCTACAGCTGCAGCATCATGAGAGCTTCACTGTGTTGCTAAGGCTGCATAGTCAGGTTGTAGCTAAAGGTCTGAACACTACTTACCATTCAGAACTGTACATGCTGCCTGTTTAGCCAATAGATCTGATAACAGAGTTGAATGTACCCCAAGAGGTGTATTTACAAAATGAAACAGTTGTAACAAAACAACAAAAGCTTAAATTTTGGTTTATTCTGTGTAACTTCTTACTTCTCATGCTGTTCATTCATCACTTGAGGATTTGGGACTTTGCATGAAGTAACCTGATGTCTGATGTCACATTATGTCACCTGATTATCTAATGATTGCAGTTACAAATGTGTGTCTAGAACCTCATAATCAACCTAATTAAAAACAATAGAGACACATTTTAATATAAGAAATGTCATAATACACAGCCAATAACAAATCATGTTTCCATCATGAATTAGCACTGATTGGACAACTAATTTTTGCTCAGTTTTAATTAATGACCCACACAAATGATCATCAGATTGTCAGTGACCACTGTGTCTCCTTTAGGGAATGACATATTCACAGATGTACTTTTTGAGGCTGCGACACACCTCATCATACCACTTTCCTTGTGCAACCACTGAAAGAGCAACACAGCTCTCCCTCTTCGTTCCTGTGGGCTGCTTCTTGGAGCGGTCCCAGTTGAAGTAGCTGACTGGCATGCTGTTGACATCAACATACTGGCCTTCTTTCACTATGTCTGCCACACCGATCCAGAAGTCCTTGGATCCTGGAGCACTCCTCTTTGCATAGTCTCTCAGTTCATTGTTTTCCATCATGTCCCGTGGCGTTGCAAGAGTTCCTCCTTGTGCAATGCAGTCTTCATTTGCTTCATGGTAATGTTTGGGTTCCTCAATTGTAAGATAACACTTCCTGTGAGCTTTGATGCCTCGAAGACAGACTGAAAATACAAAGCACTTAATGAGTGAACTGATTTGTAATGTAACTACTGTATATTGTTTTCGGAGAGTTCAAATCTATTGCAATGTGTAGTTCCCCACTAATAGGAAAATAATTATTAAAGGCATTACCCAAAAATAATCTTTTTTAATACTTGCAAAGTGTTTGAATCCCCCTTTTTTTTCCTCCAATATTTTTATGGCCATATTTGTTCACTAACATAGTATGCAGAAAAGCAGAGCATAATAAAAATATTAATTAACATCTATAAATAAATACATTTATGTTATTTTTATATCAACTGTTGTACATCTTATAAAAAAGAAAAACAAAAGGAAAAAGAAACAGAATAAAAAGACAAAATTATAAATACAAAATAAAAATCATTTAGAAATTTTCACAGTGTAATGGATGCTATGAGTGCTGCTGCCCTCTGCTGGTGACTGAAGTTCAAACTCTAGTTTTTAAGTTACCAGCTACCTCTCAACTGTGAGCACGCTCTTAAAGCTCCATATTAATAAAACCACCTAAAATCAGAATTAGATTATTAACCAACCATTATTTATTCATTCTCAAAACAAACATACTGAAGACTGCAGTAATCTACTGCCATCTCTTTTCACCTTCCTTTATCTAGTGAAGGCTGTACCTGTCTGCAACGCCTGCATCTCTTTCAGTGAATTCACCTCCTGCCACAACCTCTCAAGCTGAGACTTCACATCATCTTCCTCTGCAGCTGAATGTCGACAGAGAAGCATGAAAAAAAAAAAGAAAATAACAGGTCATATGAGCATCGGTGGCAGACACATGATTTATAAACTGTGTGTGATGTGCATACTTACCTCCAGACTGACGAGGTGACACGGCCTTCCTGGTGCGGGATGGACGGCCGGAGCTGAAGTGGAGCAAAGAGAAGCAAAGAACGAGGAAGACAGGCAGGGCCAGGCGTGCCATGTCTGAGGCCAGTGGATCCTACAGGACAGGACACAGTGGCACACGTTGTACTGCTGTGCAAGGAAGCAAAAACACTGCTGGCTGCTCAATATATACTGGGCCCTCTGTGTGCCTTTCTGGGTACTCTCCCTGTATTGGCTCCAACTCTGTTTGTTTTTGTCCAAACATCAGGAGGAGGTGAGAGAGGTATAAGGGTGGAGTGGTAAATAATGACTTCCTTGTGTCTGGCTTTTGATAAATATTTGCTTGGGACAAGGTGCACTAAGCAGTATTCCCTTTCATTTCACAAACAAACTGGAAATTCATTGACTGCTTCACTATTACAGAGTGTTCTCCACCTCATCCCCCTTTCCATGTCGCTTTTGGACAAGTGGAAAATAATGTTAACGCCTTGGTGTCAACTCAGAAAAAGTGCCAACGTGTGAACTGTCAAATGCGACAGGCCACAAGTGAAATGGAGGATTTATGTCCAGTAAGTAGTATTAATTACACTATCAAGGGTTGAATTTACAACTTTTAGTGCACGAACACAAGTAATCAAATAAATATTGCTGTTGCTCATACACTGTCTTTTCAGTGTTTCAATCACACAGACCTCCAGTTATATAATTTTCAAAAACAAAGCTGCTATTAGAGCCGAGGAAGTCCAGGTCCCAGCTCTGGTGCAGGCAAAGTTATTTTTAGAGTGAGATGTTGTAGAAAGATGGGAGGAGTGAGCTAAATATGAAAAACCATGGGCATATGGGCTCAGTATAGCAGTACAATTCTCAAAAGCAGCTCATGTGTGTTTTCCCACTTTATAATCTTCAAGTTGTACATTTCTAAGCATGAGCTTTAGTTTAAGACAGATCTAAATCACATGTTTCCCCCCTTACGTGAAATAACCCCCAGAATGTATTGATTCTGACCAAACATGGTCGTTAATGTTAAAACTGTGATTGATTCATCGGCTGGAACACATACACCTACCACTCCAAGATGATCTTCTGAATATATAGTTTTCCAGAAAGTTCTAGAAGCTGTGTCTTGAGTGAAAAGATGAGAGATGCATATATATATATACAGCAGGTGTAAATGGATGTGAACTGGTCCTGTACTGTAGCTTACCGTTGGCTTTGTATGCTCCTCCGATGCAGCCTCTGCTAACTTATCTCCTTTCATCTCGAGGCACGCATGAAACCAGAACTAACCGTGAGTTGAGGATGAGACAGGCAGCTGCTGCACTGAGGGTCAGCAGGTCTGGTTTAATTAGTGATTAATGATCACACACAGAGATCTTCACATACAAGTTTGCAACTATTCTGCCAACAGTACATTAATTGATTCAGGCTAGGTTTGAAATGCCTTACTTTGTTGCCATCTGGTGTCAAACTGGGGCTATGCAGAAAGTGAAATATACTACTACAATATTACAAATTTTGAAAGGTAATGTACACTGAAAGGAGGGACACGTCTTTTATGTGAAACAGAGAGAACTGCAAATCTCACGCGAAGCTGAATGAAACAATCAACAAAGAAATGACCATCAGATCATGGAATGCTTTGCAGATAAATTTATTCAAGTAGCTGTACTCAAAGAAAGTACACAACAAAAAATGTGACGACCACAGGTCAACTATAGTTTATAAGGAATTTTCACTACAAGGCTAAGCACTTCTTTAAACACATTTTAATCCTTTTTTAAACAAGGCAAGATGAATACACACTCAAAAACATACTCACCCTCTCTCTCTCTCTCTCTCTCTCACACACACACACACACACACACACACACACACACACACACACACACACACACACACACACACACACACACACACACACACACACACACACACACACACACACACACAGACCTGACATTAAAGGCATCAAAAGTGAGATGTAATTCCAAGGTGTGTCCTCATTTCCAAGTCTAGGAATCCATTTCTAAACTGAAGGTTAGTGCACCATCAGCATCGCCTCCCCACCGGTTAGCATTCTGTTCTCCCCTGTTAATCCTGCTGTTACTAACTTATTTTGAACTTCTTAAGATGGCATGATTATGAAACAGACTTATTCTCTTGTTTTAATAGTTGAGAGAATACTTTTGGATGTGTACTCTGGTTTTTGCTTTAATAATTCAAGTAAAGTAATAAATATTTCAGAAGACTAGCCAATAGAAAACACACCAGATAAACATGGCCGAAGAAATGGCGAAGAGGAAATACAATGCAGTTTTGTTTTTACTTTGACAAATGAGAAATAAAAACAGATCAGTCATCTGTCGTAGTAAGACACATCATCCTGTCTGTATGCGCCAGCTCACTGTAAAAATAAGTTATGTTGGAGTCTTGTGGCACTTTTGTTGTGAGGCACCAGCAAGTAAACGACTTTGGTCAGACAAGCCACAGTCCTTGAACTGCCGTCTGACTGACCACTTCATGACCTCCCACTCAGAAAATGCAGAATTTACTGATTTATTTCATGTTCATCTGTATTTACATATGATCTGCAGGACTCTGACACAGATATAAATTTGACACTCATTTTTGTTTTATGCCAGTGCTTAAAAATCCGACCTGCCTACAAATGTAACACTGCACGGTGTCAGATATTATTTTAGTAAAAGTTCTGAATAAACAGTTTAGTGGGAAAATTCGTCAGCGCTCTGGTGGCAGCATAGATTCACTTTACTACAAATGATATGATCTTTAAAAGTTTACCCATCTCTTTTTAACGTTCTCGTGAAAAAAATACCTTTCTTGTTTGTTCAATGCGAACTTCATACGAGGAAAGCAGTTCAAGTATCAAACACTGGTGTGAAGCTCCAAGGCACTGGTGATCTCGTCATGTTACACGGCTGACACCTAAAAGTAAAATAGCATGCACATATCTACACACTGACTTTTCTACCTCTACGCCCTTCCACATTATTATTGTAACACAAGAAAATGACTCACTGTTGGTCAGAAGCATCAAAAGATTTTCTTAAACGTGTCAACTGTTTGCTCTGATTGTATGACGGACATCTCTGAGGACGGACATGATATGACACTCAGGTGCTTTGCTAAATCTGTTTTTAAGGGTGCTAATCTGACAGCGATAACAGCAAGTTAGCATGCTTACTCAGTCTGCTGCTAATCCAATAAACTGTTGGCAGATACATTTCACTGGAAAATGGACACAAACCTATTCACATCATTGGCTAGCACAACACCACTTCCTAATAAAGAATATAATACTATGTGGAGAATGGCACTTGTTGCCTGTGTGGCAAACACTGTTGGTCTTCATTTAATCAGAGACATGATGCTTGACCAATCAGCTGACAAACAGTAGGTAACAGACAAGAGGCACAAGCATATTCTGTACACGCGCACATACAATCATGCATACATGCATACAGCACATGCATACATACTGCACTTACACACATACTGCACAACACGGCGTGTGTGGTTGTGTTCCTCTGTGGGGAGTGTGTGCAGCCTCTCCAGTCTCTAGGTGTGTTGCAGTGGGGTTTGCTGGGTTTAATGGATGAAAGGCATTCGCTCCTTGCTGTCGTTGTCTCCCTCGGGCTCCTCTTCTTCCTCTCCCGCTTCACTGGTCTCGGTGCTGTCGCTGGCCATCTAGTGGGGAAATATTATTCAGCGATCATTAGCTGTACACTGAGAGACTCGAACAGAAACACGAAGGTGAACATCAACGTTGAGCTGACCTCAGGCGGGACTGTATACATATATATATGTATGTGTAAATGTGCCCTCTGCTAATGGGCAGCTGTATACACGCTCTATAATACTTTTAATATGAGCATGTCCACACATCTCATGGTTTTCTCATGATCACCATGGAAACGACAGGAGGAAATCCTACTCAGTGCCTCCTTATGAGCCTGACTGGACCTGAAAATATGCAGTATGATCAGAAATCATCAGAAATGATCATTAAAAATGATGTTCAAAAGCATTCTTTGATGGTCAGTAACTTGATGTAACTCCCCCAGTCTGGTTCTCTGGTTTCACAACTGTCAGTTTATTGCCATCTTCCTCTTTCTTTTTCCTCCTGTCAGTAATGTAAACACAACCACTGATGTCATATAATACTTACATTTTCAGAGTTTTTTTTTCCTAATCTGGCATCCCGATTAATCAAATCAAACTAAATGAATTGAATTATCTTAGTTTTACTTCCACTGAGTGATAATATCATACAAAATACATCAAACTGGAAGCTGTAAGAGTAAATCACACTTTCATAATGTGTTCTGTGCGACATTTTAAGCATTGTCTGTTGTGTTTCCTGTTTGTTATTTTTCATTTTTATTATAATATGGAATACAAACAGCGTGTTAACTTGAAATAATTTCAGCCACTCTTATCATAAAAGATGCTTGTTACATGAGCTGCTGTGAAAATCATAAATCTTTGTAGAACTGCTCTTAAACTTAAGGTCAGTCTTTATTGACAGATGGAGCCCAGCGGCCCGGCTGCACAACCCCGTCTGTTGATGTAGGCACTCTGATTTCATTCCTACCATTAACTAGGGACAAAATGTTCTTGTTACCAGAGGGGTGGGAGCCTTCTCAACGTCCAGAATGAGTTTTCCTATGTTGCCTCTGTCATGAATTCTCTGCATGGCCTCTTTCACCTGAGAATGAAAAACAATAAAAGCAACTTACTTTCAGCAAGCTGAACTACTGAGAATGATAGTGTGAAATTCCAAATGAAATCTCACAAAATAATGACTCTTATATTTAACATCTAAAAATAGCATGACAATTAACAACAACAACAACAAGAACAAATAGTTGAGATTCTCCATACAGACATTTAATTTTAGTTAAGTGGCATTAATTTAGCATGAAATAAATGTGCTTCTTTCTTCTCTGTGGTTGGTGTATTTCATTTAAACCAACCACAACTCAAAGTTATGTGATGGTATCAGAGCGTATTAGGCTGTTTCTACATCTGAAAGTCTAATCCAGATTGTTTCATAGAAAAACACAATAATGGCCTTAATGCTGAGAAAATGATGCTGACTCACCCTGCTGGGCCACATTACATGTTAAACACTTTACTAATAATTATAATTTATACTAAGCACACAAGCACATCACTTCATTTTACCCATGATTTCTGCAACAATATAGGCTGTTTTCTCCATAAGAGATCTGATTAACCAGCTTTAGACCAGCATGGCAGAGTGGACTCTAATAACAAATGATGTGAATAATACACATTTCTGCAGAGAAGACACATTCTCACACAACTTTAGAGTCAAAAACAAAACAAAAATGATTTCAATATTCACCTTCTTAAAAAAGCTTACACCAACATTATAAAGTACTCAGCTCTGAAAAGACACCACATCCCATTTATGTTTGTCTCATTTAAGTGAGTACAAATGATATGTGAAATAACCTTTTACTAACTTCAGTGAGGATTGTTTTAAGACAGCGTTGGCTTACTCATCTTCTCACTTCTTCTCAACTTCCATTTCCTAATTACCTCTAAAAAACAGATTCAGGTGATGAGATTTTTTGTTGTCTATGAAGGCAGGAAAATTTCAATTTAGAGCAAATTAAACGTAATCTTACACAGTAAAACAGACACCATGTTTCTTTAAAAAATATGCAAACTACATACTTATTATCATACTATATACTACTATTTATTACTATATATATTACTTTGTGTAACTATTATTATTGCAAGTATTGTTATTATTGTTATTTTATAGTATTAGCAGTAGTAGTATTCTAGTGTATCGTTCTTGTTACTAGTTGAACAATTTTTGTGTAGTTTTCATGATGTTAATTAATGACAGAATTTTCACAACATGAGGCTGTGACTGTGACCGCTGAGCAGATATGTTTGTGGCTCCGTGTCACCATCTAATTGGCAAAAGGATAACAGAAGTTAAGTTTGATGAAAGCTTTCAGACTTTTTTGAGGGTGCGATTATTGTGAATCTGGTTTTACTGCAGCACTTTCTGGTCTGAGTCCAACAACATACCTGGCAGGTCAAAGCTGTAAACGGTAAAACATCAGTGCTACTCATTAAAACTTGTCTGACTCAACTGTGCAAAGAAAAATCCACACATCACAAAAGATTATGCAGGATGCAGAATCTTGCTTTCTCATTACAGTCTACACAAAGACACAACTGACTGTGCGTCTTTGTCTGGATGCCGTTGTGTCACAAGCATTCATTTGTTAAAAGAAATAGCGGAAATCAAGCCAAGAGTAAAAATAGGTCAGAAACTTGTTCAGCACTACTGCGGGACAGCAAGTTTGCAGAAGAGATGGGATTAGATCTACTTGCACTGTAGGTTTTTTTCTTTCCTTGCACTTTCAATCAATTAACTTTGAGATACTAAACATGTTTTCACTTTTTTTTTAGTATTCTACAAAGCATTTCCCTTGGGACTTCATTTTCTGAAGTAAAACTGCTGTTGGTCAGACAACCTCATGTTATTCTGTTTCAGTTATACAGTCTGGAGCTTTTCATTCCAGAGAAAAAGGTTGCCATGGTCAACGTGAAAACCAACGCCCACTGAATTCTCCATCCAGGCATATCAACAAATGAGGCAGGCTTTGCCCCTGATGCTACATCCCACGCCATCCTCCCCTCTAATGAGATTCTTCACGGGCAATAGTTCCAGTGAATGGCCTGAGCAATCTGCCAAAGTTTAATGACAACACTATGTGGGCAGTTTCCCATGAGAAATGAAAATCTGAAGACAACAATCATTTCATCAACACATTCTCGCTCTGACTGTAGATACAAAGTTCAGAAAGACTTCTTGTAGTTAAGCTTGCTTTAGAGGGAAATATTTGATGCTCTTAACGAGGTGTTCAAACAGGAAATACTACAAGATTCCACTATGGCACTACTTTGGGTAATACCTGCTGACCTGCAGGAGAAGGGCCAGGAAATATCTTTTAAATATTTTGTTTACCGCAGCCTTAAAGTGCATAACCATCAAATGGCTCAAACCGGACCCTCCCACTTATAACATCTGGATTCAAAAAATCTGGGCCCTGTATCAGGTGGAGCAAATCACATATTCACTTAGCTTCAAAAGCCTACTTTTAATAAACGATGGAGCCCTGTGCTGTCTATATTGATACAATGAACCCTAGAATACTTAACTGATACACCTGTCACTTTTTCTCTCTTGTCATTGTGAAGACTGCATTGAGACTCTTACACCATTGCTCTGAATCCTCTTATTTTACTTTCATCCTTTATTAACTGTCTCTGAGTGGAAAGTTCTATCAAGCTGTTTCTGTATGTATTTTTTTTGTTTTGTTTTGTTCAATACCCAGTGTGTACGTGACACTTATGGCTGTAAAAGAAGAAAGTGTGTGACTAAAATGTTTGAAGTACTGTTTGTGATAAAAACAATTAAAAAGTAAGTTAAAAAAAAAAAAAAAGAAAGAATTCTTTTTTGGGTGTGAGATAAAGTCAAAACATTTTACTTGTAAGATTTGTCAGATATCACTGATGGGAACAATTAGACAAATCACTCTCACGTTAATCTTTATGCTGTGGAAATGGCTGTAACTTAAGTTATAGTGGTACAATAAGTCACATGTAGCTATTGGAAGTGGAAATAAAACCTGCAGTCAGTACCACAGACAGTGGCTTTCACCCTTTTGACTCTGTGACAGTCGCTGTTTAAAGTTATGGACCAGTATTCCATGTTAGCAAGGGTAAACCTTCAAAAGACCCTTTTTCACAACGTACATGGTCTTACATGTCATAGCACGTGTGATCAATAGCACTAAAAACAACAGCAACACATTTAGGCGAGCCAGCTCCAGGGTTGATGGAACTTGATGCAGCTGAGCCATCGTTACCAAAATGTTTGACTATAGAAGTCTGTGGTGACTGAATTTTTAGCGTTTGGTGCAAAAGCGCTCAGCTTAAAGGCCCTGCAAAGCCACATGGATGTTTTCACATATTCAAGCTAATTAGACTTCTGCTTATGTTACAGTGTGTCAAAGCCAGTGAGAATGTTCATGGCGTAGCCTTTCCTACTTCAGGTGCAGCAAAACAAATCAATTGAGCACAGTTTGCACACCAGGGCTGTCACTTTTAATTCAAAGTTTAAATTTTCATGAGAAAAAATAATTATCTGACCTTGTGAATTTGAATTTAAAATGTATGAGTGCAACGGCTTGCTTGCAGTGGTTTCCTGTGTGGTCCAGTAGAGGACGCAGAGCCAAACTTTGCAGTTCTGGGGCTGAATTTATCAGTAAGTGAGTCCACCTGAGCACAAACAGCTGCTCAATGTGATGCTGTTGCACTATATCTCCTGACAGGAGTTAAGGAAGATTTCTTGAACCCTGGATCAAAGAACTGACCAGCACACAATGGATGATAACAATCTGAGCACTGCAAGATATGCCAGCTCTGCTTTGGCCAAACTTAGACATAAGCAAGCGCACACTGCACTACTTTTTGATGTCTGTGTGAAAAGTGGCTGTTGTTGGCAAGGAGGCAATGAAAATGCTCTCTGCAGTTGGCAGTGCTTGTATGTTGTATACACAGCAGCAGCAAGACAATGTTAATTCTATTTTAAAAATTCAATATATTCTCAATGATGATGGATAAGATGATCCAAGGCCAATAATGTACATACTGTGATTATTATGTGTGTCGTCTACTGTACAAAGATTCACCAGAAACACAGTTGAAGAGTTTGTAGAAATCGGGAGTGAGGTGACTGGCGCAGAGCTTTGTGTGGGTGTGATAATAATTGAGGAAAAGGAAGATGCAACCTACCCACCATCTGTGGAAGAATGTCCAACAGCTGACAATGTCCCACAGAGAGCAGCAGTGACAAACAACAGTTTATATGCTGTCCAAGGTGTTTTGTCTTCTTATGTCACTACTGTAATCAGTTCATTGTTAATTTGGCCATAGCTGATCTCACCGTCTTATCCCCCTTCATCACCCCAGGCTCTTACCTCCTCCAGCGCCCACAGGGAGTCCACAACCGGCTTGATTTTCTTTTGGTCATAGAGACCCAAGAGTTTGTCCATCACTGATTTCACAAGACTACATTTTCCGTGCTTGAAGAGGAGGTTGAGAAGTGAAAATCCTGCTATAACTTTGTTCTCCTCATATAGTTTAATAGGGTTAACCTTCTCCACCTGCCACCACTGGAAAACACAAACAAAAATAAAAAAAACAAGTTCATCCGGATGACTCATTCGTATGTGTGTGTGTGTATGTTTGATTTGCCATGAAATGTTCATTGGATAGTAACAGGGTACTGTTTCTTTCAAACGATGATGACAGACAGCATCTCTGACTCACAGATTTTGCAAAGCTGAAGAAACTCTTTGTTTCCCCAGTTACCATGTTTGACGCGCCTGAAAAAACAGAAATAAAAGGATTGCGGTATGCTGTGCAAAAAGCTGGACAAAAGTGATTGGTCAGTAATCAGCAGCCACAAAGCATGAAGGATGAGGTGATGGAGAAACAGTTGGCACCTTTATACCCTTAGATCTCTAAAACTAATGAATCAATCTCCCTCTAATGCTGTTACTTGATTCATAAGGCTTGACAGGAACTAAAGTAATTAACAGAGATCAGATAAGAAGGGTAGCTGTGAGGGACAATACATTTAATTTTCAGGCATGTTTTATTCAACTGAGCCTCACTATTTCATCCCTCATCTTTAACGGAATAGTTCGACATTGTGGCAAATAAACATTTTCACTTTCTTGCCGAGCTTATGATGAGAAGAACAATACAACTCTCGTGTCTGCTTGTTAAAAATGAAGCTACAACCAGGAGACAGTTAGCTTAGCTTAGCATGAAGACTGGACACTGGGAAAGAGCTAACCTAGCTCTGTCCAGCAATGACAAAATGCACCTACCAGCGCCTCCACACCTCACCAATGAACACATTACATCTTCTCTGTTTAATCTGTACAAAAACATCAGTTTGCTGTTTTACAAAGTCATTGAGGAGGCGCCAGTTAACCTAACCTAACCTCCCATTGTGGGAGGAAGCCGGAGCATCAGTAGGAAACTATGTAAAACAAACAAAGTGGCAAATTTCAGGTAGACATAGATGCTAAAGAATGAAGGCGTTATTTGTGTGGAGTGTTAAATGAGCTCAGGGAAGGGGCTGATCTTAAAGAGAGTGGGAGATTGTACTAAAGTTTAGAGGCCATGACAGCAAAGATGCAATCACCATTGCATTTATATTTGGATTCTGGCATGACTCGGAGGTCAGTGTCAGTGTCAACAGTGTAGAAGTACACTGAAGTATTACAAGATTTTCTATTTATGTATTATTCTACCAAGGGGAGCAAGTAGATGGAGAAGAAAATGGGACCGAGTATGGAACCGTGGAGGACTCCACAGGAGAAATTGGGTAGGTCCATGGAAACTGAGAACCAATCCAGGTGGTTGACATCATCTTCGAGACTGTCTCCGAGAGATGCAGCAGAGAGGGGTTGGTAGACAGAATTTCAGCAAAGTCATAAATAAAAGAAGCAGAATATTTAGGAGGACTAAAAATGACTGGTACAGGGATGCAGAAGTACATCAAGAGGGCGGGGAGATATTCAAAAGATGTTAATTTTCCAAAAAACAACCGTTAGCAATGAAATGCAACAAGGCAAGCCTACACCTTTCCTATCAACTCTGGCAACCTTGATGAAATTGAAAAAAGGAGGGGCTGGCTCAATAAGGGCTTCTACACCAGGGATATTGCCAGACCTGCTTTCAGTCAGCAACATAAAATCAATATTATGAGAAGTTAATTAAAATGATTTGTTATTTTGCAACCTAACATTGAGTTGTGCGAGCTTCAGTAACTTCTCAGGAGGCTCTAACACAGGCTGTAAGTGACAGGAGCCTCAGATTAGAGTGGACCTTTTTTTTCCTAGCCGACATTGTTGGGGTTAACAGGAATTACAATGACCACAAGGATAGAAGTAATGGAGATACAGAAACACTTATTGCTAGTTTTGGGGAGGAGGAAATGGCAAGGAGACATCAAAGGAGAGGGATTCTGAATGGTCAGCAGGCGGAGGGAACATATAGCTGCCAATTCCTGTCCTCCCCACGTCAGAGTTTGTCTGGTGTGAGACAGTCAGTCAGTGAAAACAAGTGGGCAACAAGAAACAAGTGGGTGATGAAATGTGTGCCAGACATGTCTTTGCCAAGAGCAGCGACTTTCTCAAGCCTTGTTTGCCCCAGTTTCCAGTCTTTATGGGAAGATTTGCTGCACTCGAGCATCACATTTGATGTGCAGATGTGAGAGCGGTGGTTGGTTGGTTATTCTCATCAAGAAAGCATATAAGTATATTTCCCAAAAGGTCGAACTTTTCTCTCAACTGCTAAAATTAACTAAAAGTTGAAGCTAATTGACTAAAATTCAAACAAGACACTTCAAATTTGGTTATTTGCACGTTGAAAGTACTAAGTGGAAATGCAATGGTTACGATAACACACAGCAAAAGCAGGAGTACTGGAGGAGTACCCACCATAGAGGACGTAAGTTCCCAAAGGCTTGAGCAGAGTCAGACCTTTCCCCGTGTTCTCTCCACACAGGCAGTCCAGCACGACGTCTACGCCCTCTGGAGAGATCCTAAAACATCAAAGTGAAGGTGAAATCCACAGAAAAAAAGATTCACAACAAACAATTATTTTCATTATTGATTAATCCGCACGTCTTTAGAATTAATCATTTGGTCCGTCAAATATCAAAACATGTTCAATCTATTTCATTTGGCCCAACCAACAGTCAAAAACACAAAGATGTTCAGTTTGTAATGAAATGAAGCTCCAACCGGAGAATGGCTCCAATTTTTGCTTTATGAATGACTCTGATTACACGACTAGTCTTTGACCAAAAAAAATTACTTGCCAACTACTTAAGGAATTTGCAGCTTTTCTTTGCATTATATAATAAAAACTGAATATCTTTGGGGTGTGGACTGTTGACTGGTGACATGACCTCAGGCTTCAGGAAATTATGATTGTTTTTTTCTGTTTTTTTTCACCAAACAATTAATCCTGAAAATAATCAACAGATTAATCAATAACGTAAAAGCAGTTGCAACCCTAAAATAGCTGCATGATTAATTTTCTGTCAAACCACTAATCAGTTAATGGATTGTTTTGGCTCTACTGATCATGTTGTGATGAGTTCATCCACACACTTCTTTTTTGTTCAGATAAAGTTCAATCTGAGGCCAACTTCATACATTTACATGGCTGTCTGCCTTCTTTATGACTGTGAGCGCTAAATGCATAAATGCAACACATATATACATATTTATGAGTCCATATATTCAGTGTATGATTCATGCTCTGGGACAGCTTCAGGATTTGTCTAATCATGGATTCATAAGATGTGAGCATTGATTCTCTGGAGTCCTACTGTGATAAGAAAAGCTCTGATATACAACCCACATGTTTTCTTTCAAAGAACTAACTGATGTTTTGTAATGCCCACATTACTCCTCATCAGTAACATCATTAACATCATGTCACAGAAAGATTTAATCTTGTTATCGCACACAGAATCAGTGGAATAAAAAAGGTTTGCCATAATGGGACTCATTAAAGTCACAGATATGAAAGAATGAAAGGCATGTTATTATCACCATAATTCCTTACTTTCTGTGTTCTGGCCCTGGACACCTGCTTGGCTAAACTGCTTGGTGGTCTTGTGATTCCCATGGTTTTGCCTTTTGTAAAAAGACTAATTTAATTGTACTTTGCTCTTGATCCTGAGAAGAATGTGTGCGCCAGAGAGATGAAAGCCACATTAATCCACAACCACTGTTGACATGAAGGCAGAAGCATGAAACAATCAGTGCTCGTGAAAAAAATATCTCTATTCCCATGTATTATAATCTGAAAAATAGAATCTGAAAAATATGGCCTGTTTCATACATGTACGGTGCCTGTATCCTGGTTACATGACTCAACAGTGCAGCCATAAATTACTGCCAAAGCTCTCTGAAGCAGAGGAGGCAGAATGGTGATGAGCTTCAACATCTTCAAAAAAAAAAAAAAAAAAGGTTAAAACTTCACCACAGCAAATATGTGTCATGTTACATCAAATCTCAGGCAGTGTTTGCTAAAAGGCCTTTTCTTTGTTGTGCAAAATGGCCAACAGCACGCTGCGTTGTGGATGGGATGTGTGGGGTATCAGTGCTCGGCCCTAATTGGCTCAGTTGTTCCACATTGCCAGTGCGGACCTCCGCCCTACACAATGCTGCTGCTCTCTGAAATGAGCTGTGCGTTGCCATGGAGACCATGACCACACAAGACCAAATAAGGCAACAGGTGACATCTGCATCCTTGCAAAGCCCCCTATGCACAGTGGGGTCCACATTACCACATTAGTTCACATTTAATATGCTATAGCAGAGCTGCACGATGAGGTCCGGCATGTCATTTTTTATCATTTACTCTGTTGCACAAATACACCACGAGGAATGAAATGCAGACAACCATAATACAGCAAACTGTCTGTGCTTACTTTTTCACTTCTTGCATGTAATCGGTGTTTCTGTCAAAGAGGTGAGTCACCGAGTCTCTGATGGCTGCGTGTTTGAAACATGAGGCGATCCCAAACACTGTGACATTCGGAACGGTGGAGCACAGCTGAGCCACAGCTTGACCCTGAAAATAACACACAGTTGCAGCAGTGTATCAGTGCCTGAGAACACAGTAGAAAGGCAAAAGTACAATTTAATTATATAGAATTCCAGTTTGTGCAAAGCTTTTTATTAAGCGATTAACTTTAGTTATAACAACAGTGTTTCTGGAATGATTAGGCATTTCTTTCTTCAGCCATTCCAAAACTTACATTTCTCAAGATGATGTTTCAAGAAATTTTGGTATGAAATAATTTAAAATCTAGTCTATATTTTCATTTCACACTGTGGCATAAACAGCAGTTATTAAGCAATAACAGACAAACAGCTTGTTCCATTTGTGGATATGAAGCCGTCAGTTCAGATGAGAGCTGGATAAGATGTTGGAGCTCATTTTGTGCTGTGCAATAGTCAGATAACAGATGCACTTACTACACCGCCTCCTGCTGAGTGGACCAACACTGACATGCCCTCTCGCAGATTGGCAACCTCAAAGAGCATCATATAGGCCGCCACAAAGTTCAGGGAGAATGCAGCAGCCTCAGCAAAAGTCATCTCATCTGGCATCTTGTAGACAAAATCCACTGGTGTGCAAACAACTTCTGCCCAGGCATTGTAATTCACAAAAGCCATAACTCTATCGCCTATCTGGAAGAAACATGTTAGAGTAGCTGGATAACAAGCACACACTAACGGGAAACAACCATGTGGCGCTAATGAGGAAGTTATTAGCAGATTATTGATCAAGTGAAATGGATATCTCATAGTTACACTGACAGAACGTCTCTAGTTTTGTTTTGCACAGTCGGTTGCTCAGAGACTGACATTAATTCATACATCACAGCATTACAGACTTCCTTCATTTCACTTACCTCAAACCCTGCTGTGTTTTCACCCACTGACTCCACTATTCCAGAACATTCAAACCCCAGGACAAGAGGGGGTTTTGGAGGATTATCAATTGTCCCCTGGCGGACCATCAGATCCAGGAAATTCAAGCCACTGCAACAAAGCATACATAGGTCCTTACCTGCTCTTGATGAAGTGCCTCTGATTCAATTTAGAAAGTAAATCTTGCATCTGAACTGTCTCTAACTACTGGCAGCTATTAAAAAAAACAACAGAACTATTTAGTATGAGCTGTTACTGCCCTGTGCTGTTTATTTCGTTGTGATAAGCAGTGAGTCAGTCGTTATTCCCAAATGAACACAAGGCCGGAATCCACAGGAATTCTCTACTGAACATTGTTTTCATGACTCAAGGTTAGACAAACACTGTACTTAGGTTCAGCTGTAGTCTGCTGCAGCAAGGAGCCAATCAATGCCTTGTAAAGGCACCAATTACCGAAGAGAGGTTCTGATTGAAAATGACTGGATCTGCCTGAGAAATGCTGACTCCAGTGTGCTCTTGGTTTTGCTTGGTGTGAATGGGCTCCAGCGCCAGACTGCTCCAGAAAAGACCTGTAGCTTCACGACTGCGAAATTTTCGAAGATGTGTTGCTCAGCGTTCATACTCATAAATACAGCGTGTCGTGGGCATGCAACGGGGATGCCAGAGCGATCCATAAGTGCATGTAAAATGTGTGAGTGATATCTCCGTTTTTATTTACCATGCTTTGACGCGGATCTTCACTTCACCCTCCTGAAGCTCGGGCATTGCCTTCTTGGTCACCCTGAGTTTGTTAAGACCTCCGAAACCTGCCAGTGTCACCGCTCGCATTTCTTTGGCATCGCCGGACGACTCCACGTTTTCTGCTTCTTTCCCCACATGTTTGTCTATCATGCACTCGGTTTCCTCCGTCATGTCTGCTCCTTCTTTAGCCATGTCGGAGACCTGCTGCCGTGGCTCTGCGCTCCTCCTCGGGGCTCAGAGGGATGTGGCGTGCAGCCTGTGCACAGACCTGCGCTAAATGGATGGTTATCCTTAGTGGAGCCTGAAATCTCACCGCCTCCACTTTTATTCAGTCATGCAGAACTTATGTCCTGAATATTTTTATTATTATAATAATTATTATTATTCAAGTCACATAGATTGTGATTACTTCTACTGAAGTTTCAAGAATCTGCATTATGATTCAACCCTCAATATTGCCTTTGCTTATAACGGGTTGAAGTTTTATGTGCACCATCTGCTGGTGAAGTGTGTGCAAAACACTTCACTGTGTGCAAAAGTGTGAATACAACCCGTATATTCATGATGCAACCCCCGATGATCCTTCAACAAGTTTGGTTGTTACCTCCTGGACGGTTTCTCTCAGCATGTAACTGGGTCATAACTTATGTCCAAATGTCTTTTCTGTCTCAGCACTTGACACTGATGCTTGATCGGACCATTGCTGCATCTTTTTTTTTTTTATTTTATTTTTTTTTATCTTCAGTCTTGATCCATTAAGGCTCAACAATCAAGTAAGGTACTGACTTGGGCATCAAAACACTGAGGCAACTAAGGCAGAAATAAAAGAAGTTGGTTGTGTTAATCAAGATATAAAAACGCAATAAACTTATTTTGGTTATCCCATTTGCAAAATCAATAACAGAATTATAATGCTTGTCTCTAACTTTTGAGCCTTACCGCTGCCCGTAGTACCTCAGGGTTACGAGCACGGAATCGAGGGATTTTTGTGAACGCGCTCTTCCTTCGCCGTTCGGAGGGGGCGGGGCTAAGAGAAACCAAGAGAAACATAATTCTATACAACACCTTTAAGCCAGACGATGTAACAGCTAATAAAACTTAGCTAACGTTTCATGAAGACATTTAACTCCACAATATTTTGAACAAAAATTTTACTGTTTTCCACCACTTGTCAAAAATCCCCAAAAGTGATACAAGTTGATAACATAATACCTTTTTTTGGTTTGTGCTAGTAGAGGATGGAAGAAAAGAAAGTAACGGACGCAAAAAGTTAGCCCTGACATAATGTTATCATGGCGTCATAAAGTTCCTGTGGTTAATGTTCTAATAGACGCCTTCTCACATATCCAGCAGAAGCAGAGTGACACTATCATCCCATCAAGTGCTGACCACCTGATGAATGTAAGTCCTGTCACCCTTTCTCCCTTGACTTGAAATTAGCTAGTTGCTAACATTGGTAGCTTTGTCAGTCTGCTCTGTCTGATCTGGTGAGGGGCATCCAGCTGCCTCCTGCTGCTGGGGAGAGCTGAGCAGTTTAACCATTCAGTACATCTGCACCTGAAATTTGCAAGCAGAAAAAATGGAAAAGCAAAAGATGGATCTCAAAGACGCTAAAAAAGACGTGGACGTAATGTAGCAGATTTGGAAGAGAACTTGTGAATATATGGGTTCTTTATTTTGTGAAAATCCTTCCATATCACATAGAAATTTGATTATTTTGTCATTTTTCTTTTCAGACTAGACAAACTAGTTTTTAATCACGAAAGCCTCCATAGTCAATGAAGTAAGACGTGTGTGGGAGGGGGAAAGCAGCTGCTTTTTTATTGCAAATTGCATTTTCACTGCATAGGTAGCATTAATACAGCAATGTATCAGTCAGTGGTTAGTGATGTAAAATCAATCAACTTTCATGGGACAGCAACTCAAAATGTGATCACAGAGTCAGTGACATCGCAAAATAATACTCCACAAACTGATCTTGGGTCTGTAGCAATTCTCTACTATTCAGGATGGTTGTATTTATTACTTCCTCAATTGCTTATCATTATCAATATCAACCCTGAGAAGAACCCAAATTGCGAAGAAACCAACATGACTTGACATTTCACTGGCATTTTAACAAGTCATTTTGTGCGTATGGTAGCGTTCATCAGTTTTACACATATCTCAGAGTAGAAGATATCTCACTACTTTAAAAAAAAGATAATTTAATATTACATTTCTTACAAATTTCACACTGTTACTGCCATAGAGAACTAACTCTGCATTTCAGCTACTGGCACATTAACAGTTATAATGGAATTCATTTACTACACAATGTCCTCTTTAAAACTGTACATTCATAACAGATAAGGTGAGCACAGGACAAGGTTGTGCGTCAACCGTGGCAGGACTTTCTCTAATGTTTGGGAACATCAGTGAATATTCGCAGTCCATGCATTCCTTGAATCTCCTCCTTCAGTGCCTGTAGAAGACAACACAGAACACGCTAATTCATCATGGACACACATAAACATCTGTAAATGTTCCATATACATGTCCACCAAAATTAAGGAAACAATCTTACAATCTCACAATTATGTTTAACATAAACCATAGAACACAAGTGCACATGTTATATTACAATACAATTTCGTGTTATATGCCATGCATTGTTTCATACTGACAGAGGTAACATGCTGATTGTTGATGAGATTTACCTGATTGACTAATTGGTGTTGCTGAATAGTCCTTTTTCCTTTGAACTCACTGGACTCTATATGGATCTCATACATGGCCCCACAACCACCTGAACACAGCATAGAGTCACTCAAACAACGCTGTCATTTCCCATGTGTATGCTGTGCCCATCTAGCTTCTACATAACAATAAAAGCATATCTGTATAGTAATTATTGTGACGACTATGCTTCAGAGGCAGTGGACATCTGAAATATATCTATTTGATGTACCTGTGCAGCTATAAACACAAAAGCATTCAGTCTGTGCAAACCTCACTGTTTGAGTGAACAGCTGGAACAAGTTCTTATAGAATTAACAATTCATTGCCAGTTAATCAGGTAAAACAGCAGAGGGAAACTGCATGTTAAGAGAGCCTCTGCTCGACCCAAAGATGACCTGACCAGTCAGTTGATCAGATCCGTGTTTACCTGATATGTCCACAACTTTGAGCGATGAGGCTAATGGAAACTTCTCCTTCAGTATGTTTGCGATGCGGACCTCTCCGTCTGTTTGTGTGGACAGACATCTCTGCACAAGGCCAACCTGAGGAGGTAGAAACGAGGAGCGATGAGCTATTTCAAGTTTAGCGCACTACTGTTAGCATCGCAGACAGACCGCTGAACTGTGGTGCCAAAGCTGATAAAAAGTGTATTTACTTGATTACTGCGAAGAACCCGGAGAGCAGAGATCATCGTGCTCGACAAGCTCCGTTTACAAGCCAACATTATGCAGATGTGGTGTCAGTTCAGACATGGGACGTTTGTTGAATCCGCTCCGGTTATTCAACAAGTCATGTCCTCGGACGGCTTCGTCTCAGAATTATGACGTCACACATCCGGGTACTTAATGTTTTTTTTTTTTTTTAAGGCCCTAGTAAAACCAGCATCACATACATAATACATAACAAACATATATGTATTACGAACACCAAGAGAAATACTGGACTGATATTTCTTACATAAAATAAATTAAGATGAATAAATATGAGATAAAATAGACAGTAGTATACAACAGTCTATAATTTTGATCCATAAAAACAATGAGTCATGTATGCAAACAAGTTTAATTTCTGTACTTCAGATCAGATGAAAAATAAAAAAAATATTAAGTAATAGCTGTTAAAGTAAAATTTATAAATATATAATGTGATAGTGACTGCATAAACATGGGAGAGAAAAGTGTTAAGTCTGAAACCTGTTAGTGTGAATTAAATTTTTCCCAAATATTGGAGCCAAAATAAACAAAACATTGCCTTTTCACGTGCAACATGTACACATTGTCCAGCATGTGGGCTAATAGATCTTTTTCACAGCAGGCATTTTTGACTAGCGCAGTAAAAACGCCACAGGTGTCACTGATAACATTAACAATGGCTCTGCTCTATTCATGTGTCCCAGTAAGATGTGACAGTGTGACGGTGAGCCAGCATGCACAATGCCAGGACCCTGAAACTGAAGCAGCTAAATTCGATTCAGCCATCAGTAATTTTATTATTTACACCTCTGCTTTTCCTGCTTTTACATGTCAAAATGTCTGCGTTGAAAAAGGCCTATACCCTTTAGATGGCGTACCCAAATGAAATGCAGTCGTTATTGTTATATGAGACACCTGTGCTTATAACATTTCAAAAAAGGGTTGTATAATGTTTAGCTAGTAAATTAATCCCATGTAAAAGTAAAGACTACCATCCTCTCAGTCAGCCTTCCATATCAGTCTGAACAACAACATCCCCATGGGACAATCGAAGCCTGTGTCTCCTTTTAAAGTTGAGATTGACATTTTCATGTTAGGAATAGATTTGAATGAGAAGCTTATCTCACTCTGCAGGTTGTGGACCCATACATTAATGGGGGCAGGGAAGCATTAGTGGCTGTTGACAGTGGGCTCTAGTGCCTTTTCACTACAGGCCTGAGCTTTGTTTGTGCACAAGAATTATGGGCACAACACAAAGCTGGACAGCCATCAAGGAAGCCATCCTAATGTTGAAAATAACCCTAAAGAGCAGACTAGTGTCAGAGTTGCTGACGTCAGTGGCCTTTAAAAATGTGATGTTACCAGAGAGTCTGAGCAGTGTACAGACGCAGAGATGGAAAGTACCACTTTTCCCACACTGGCTTTGATGGTTCTCTTCTTCAGCTGGCCCGCTTATGCTGAGGAGAACACAGAGTCTCTCTCCTGCCCAGAGAACCAGGAGGGTTTTGACGGCTCTTGCTACGAATTTGTGGCTCTGCAGCAATCCTTCCTCAGTGCCCAGGGATGGTGTGAGCGAGGTGGAGGACACCTGGCCTTCATCCTGAACGATGAAACACAGCAGTTCCTTCAGAAGCACCTGGAGCCAGGAGAGGACTGGTGGCTTGGGCTGGCACCCGCAGCTCCAAACCTCACGCTGGACTCTGCTGCCACAGAGGGTGAGAGAGCATGTGGACGCAGGACCAGAGTAGACACTGCATGACTTCTAATGGCTTTATACAGATGTTTTGTGAATTTACATGTATTTGAGTGCTGTCTTATAATCCATCTGGAATAATAGTGCTTAATTTTCTTCATATGAGCCTGTAAATTTCCCTGTAACTAACATTTTAAGTACTTTGCTACATACATTAAAAATTGAATTGATATATCTGTCATCAGTGATAATAAGTAATAATTCAGAATAAAATGTCAAAAATGGAGATCCTGTCTCATTAGGCAGCTTGTATGTCTGTTGTATAGATCTGTAATGTGTTTGTTTACTGACATTTGTTCGTAGACTGGCACACTGGGATATCTCCCTCAAGCAGCAGGTGTAATGAGAAACATTTCTCATTCATTTGAGCATTTCAATGGGCTTGCTGTCAAGTGGCCTGATTTACAAATGTGTCTTTATTTCCCCTTCAAAGAGTCTTTATCATTCATTCACCCTGTCACCAGCTCAGTCTTCTGCTTTGTTGTTTTATGACCCCTAAATTGCATTTTAATAATGGCCTAACCAGAAACAAAGATAAGGAGCACGAGCTTTTCTTAACATCTGTGGTGACGTTATCTTCCACAGCATTTTGCCTGAATAGCAGAATTCAAAATAGAAGTTTCATGAAACTAAATGGTGTCTTATTTTTGTCCTTTCTTAGGTTCCCTTGCGTGGCTGGATGGCTCAGATGTCAGCTATAGTAACTGGGTGAACATGCCAGATGCACAAGCGACCTGTGGGCATATCCTGAGACATTCAGGCTTCCAATGGGAAGCCACAGAGAACTGTAGCCAGGAGCTCAACTTCATCTGCCAGTTTGGTATAAACTCCTAAATAAATCAACATATCGTATTAAACCTGTGTTGTCTTCGCTCCTCTTATATAATTCTTGATCCCCCCCAGATTCTGGAAGATCTATCGCATGCAATGGCCAAAATGCAACCCTGCAATGTGGTTCTGGTCAAGTCATAGAGATAGACGACAGCTTCTATGGCCGAAAAACAATTCACTACTGCCGATCTAAACTCACAGCCTCACCCACATCCTCCCAGGAGGAGTGCAGCTGGATAGATGTGATGGATTCTGTAACAGGTATTATGAATTGCATAAAAGTATTTTTCATTTACTTGACATGCAAAATATGTCTAATATAATTATATAATTAATTAACTTGTTAGCCTGTAATTTAATATGAACGATGGAACATTAAGTTTAAGTGTATATCTGCATTCACAGTAAAATTTATGGAAACATATTTAACTGGGTTAAAGCTGCTGTAACAAAGGCTGGATAAAACCCACCAAAATCAACACTACACTTTTGTTTCACGCTTTGTGTCAAACACAAAAACTACGACCGCCCTGTGGCTGCTGAGAAAAGGATTACACTTCCTGAAAAGACATTATAATCCCTCCTGGGAGATGAGTGGATGATCTTTGGAGTAAATATGCATTCACATTCATGTCAGTGTGGGATTAGTCATTCTGCATGTGTTCATGCATTTACTAAGCAAATAGTTGGTGTTTTCCTTATTGTTAATAGACCTCTTTAAAGACATAATAGTCCTTCTTATTATAGGGTTATACAGACACCAGAGGATGAAAATTGAACACTGTTGTTTACTTGAATCATCTGTCATTCCAGCCCATTGCCATGGACTGCAGGCTTGCCAGGCTCCAGCAGATATGAGCTCTTTTGGTGAACCATGTCCTGCGCTGGGAAGCTACCTGTCTGTAGAGTACCACTGCAAACATGGTCAGATTGGTCCTTTTTACTTCCACTATACGTAGACTTTTCCACACTGAAATAAAGAGTGGACAGTGTAACTTTAGCCATATAAATATATTTAATTTACTGCTTTCTTGCCTTATGATTGCCTTGCTGGCTTGATGAGCAGGTGAACTGAGATGAACTGTTATATTTGTTGTAACATGGAGCCTAAATTTGAGCTGATGGTGTGATTTCCTCTCAGGACTCCTCTTGCTGGTGAGCAAGTTGGCAGCTGTCTTTGATAATGTCACCATCACCGTGAAGTGGCTTCTTCATCCTTTTCAGGGAAACCTCACGTGCACGTTGAATGCTGGAGATGGCCACACTATTGATCCATACAGCCCAGCAGAGTGAGCATGACTTCACATCCAACCACATAAATGGATAGATAGGTTTTTGTTCATTAACTTTATTCATCTAACGTGTGTTTCGCAGCTGTGTTTAACTGTATTCACCCTTTCACTTAAAGGATGGAGAGCACTGTGATACACAAATTCAGCCGTCCTGGTGTTTTCATGGTTGAAGTGGAGTGCACTACCAGTGACTGGCACGTCACAGCTCAGAAAGCCATAACCATTCAGGAGCCCGTCGGACAGATTGGGGTTACTAAGTGCTATAGCAGGAATACGTCAACAGGTGGCACTAAATGCAATGCGCTCCATGGTGGGCCTGTTCAGATCCAGGTTGTGGTGGAGACAGGTGAGTCAGTCAGACAGCGAAGGGGATAAATGCTTCCAATAAACCACTTCTCAAAAAATTCAGATCAACGTGATTCCTTTTTTTTTTTCTTAAATAGGTACAAATGTTTCCTACACAATTCAACATGAAGACCACTTGATCGCAAACTCGTCCGTGGAGAGAGGGATCACGCCTCACAACATTACATTGAGTGCAGGTGTGGTGGAGAAGCTCGGACACGGCTGTTACAACTTGACTCTGGCTGCCTCTAACGGGGTCACAGCCCACACGGTGTCCACTGGTCTGGAGCTGTGTCTGCTGGAGCCTGTCGAGGGCTTGCAGGCCTCTGTGATAGCAGAGGAAGACGATTGTCCGAACTCTACCGATCTCATCATTGGCGTTTCGTTGGAGCGAGGAGCCCCTGTGGAGCTGCTCTTCACTCTGACTGGAGCCAGCGACTCCCTCTCTGAGACCAGAGGCATGCTCAATGGGAGCTTACAAGTTTATACATTCTCCAGCCCACTTGAAGGTACTTACAGCTTAAGCCACACTGTAATCAAATGGAAACGGTTACCAGTACCATAGTATATAGTACATGTTCTCAGTGCTCTTAATACAACTGTCTTGGTAAAGGATTGTTGAAGGTGAAGGTACGAGCCGTGAATGCCTTCTCTGCCTCTGATGTGGACGTGGACTTAGAGAAAATACTTCAGGCTTGCCAGAATTACTCTGACCACTCACCTGATGAATATGGAGACACAGTATGTAGAAGATTAGCATCAAATTATAATGAGATTTATTTCACCGAACATTAAATTACAAATACTATGGTGTTTGCTTGTTTCTGTTACGGCCCAATGATTTTGTTTTTCATCTGCAGATAGGTAATATGAGTGTCGACGACTCTGACTTGAAAATAATTGCTACTCCAAACGCTTTGGTTGATGCCTCTCAGAGTGTCACACTGAACCTAAGTGGAGCTGAATCACTGCCCAGCAAAGGGCTCGCATTTGAATGGAAATGTGGTAAGTACAATTAATTCACAGCTGAGCATTTTACACCAGTCTGTTAAACCATACTTAAAGTAATGAAACGGGTGAACACAATCAGAAGAACTCAGATAATCCAAAACAATAACCCTTTGAGATCAGTGAAGCTTCAGATGATCTGTGTTTGTCACAGTGAGTTCATTGTCAATTGGATATGAATTTACATCGAAACTTGCTGTTAAGCTCCTCATGATTCTAACAGCAGCTACCAACCAGTTTGGTCTCTAGATCTCTGGACACTTCTGTTTTTTTCATGCAGCTAGATTTGGTTTCCCCATCTGATCACCAGTAATGGAAAATAAGAGCGCCAGAACAGTTTATCTTAACAGTGTCCAATTTTCACTTTTCAGTGTCGATCACCATCACATCCTTAATCATCATATTTTGATGATCACAATCTGGATCAGGATCAGAAACCTGCCTGAGGTCCTCTGGTTTCATGTATTCTGGTTTCTATCAACAAACCCTTGTGGTTTCTTACATTCAGGATCTGATTTCTGAAACCAAGATATGATGTTTACATACTAACAACAAATAGAGAAACTCTAAAAACCCGATCATATCTTGAACATTAGTGCACACGTGAACATGCTCACTGTGTCAAACAGGCGTTGATTCAGTTGGATGGCATTTGAGGTTGTAGTCTGTTCTACTGGGCTGCCTGATATTCTTGTTATTTTGTCCATCCCCTATGCTATAACAATACTGTGATTCAGGACATTTGTCTTTATATGTCAGTAGCTCTGTAATCTTTTCCAAAGTGCTGCCTCTGCTTCTATCCATACAGGAGGAAACTGCAAATGCAGAAACAAAACAAAGGACAAAACTCACGTCATCGAAAAAGACTGTCTTCCAAATCCCTTTGATTTTTTCAAATACACTATCACTGTGAGGAGAACCACCTGGTTTAGGAAATGGGTTAAACTTGCTTCAGCTTCAAAGTGCATCACTGTTGCCCCAAAAGAATTCACAGACATCACCATCAGGTAAAAGACGACCATTTACAAGACAAAATATATCAAATATCCTCAATTCCATCATTCTGTGGGTTGTTTGCAGGGGCTGACATACAACATTTCTTTGAGAGTTGGATATACTGTATGTATATTTGGAAGAGGTTATAGTTATATATTTCCTTTTGTTTTTGCAGTTGTGATGATTGTGCTTCAATAAATGTGAACGACTATGTAAAGCTAAGGCTGAGCTGTGTGTCAACTTGCCCGGACGTAGTTTGGTATATTGAGGACCCCAAACCTTTGATGGTAAATCAGCTTTGATTTTAAACGTGGGCATTAGAGATGAATGTGTCGAAACATTATTAAGCAATGATCTTTTCCCAGGATGACCTCGAGAAATGTTACTACAAAGCAGGAAGAAGGCCGCCTGTTGAGAGGCAGGATGGCAACACTGAATATGTTGTGCATCGCCAATATCTGGAAGTTTCGAGGGACACGATGCACAATATCAGTGTGTTTGCTTATGGTGCGTTCTTATCCTGTAAAACAATTTTTAGATGTAGATTAAGGGTGAGAATAAATAGGAGTTGGGGCCCTTTTTTGAAACCCAGTGCTTTGTTCAGAACTATGTGGATTTGAAAGAAGCTGATTAATGGATTTACAAAATGCTTGTTTTTCTTTTTTATAGGCAAGAGGGAGCCAGGTTTTGCCAAGTACACTCTTCCAATACCAGATCCCGAGCCAACTGCACAAGCTTCAACTGATGCACCTGCAGAGCCCGACCCCCCTTCATGTAGCATCTCTCCACCATCAGGAACAGTTCTCGATGCGTTTAACATTACCTGCAAAGCAGGTGCTTTCTGCTCTACTGGCTGTTTTTATTGCTTCAAAACAGACACGGGTGAGAATGTGCGCTGTTATCTCTTAATTTAATTCACTTTTAAACAAGGAAAGAAAGCTCTGTTACAAGGCAGGGAGAAAGGAGCACAAGGCAGCAGGAGGAGTATAAAGTTGTTTTGTAGAATTGAGGAAAAGGCAGATGAAGGTTTGCTGATGTTAGACGCAGAGGAGCTGAGGCTGAAATGACAGCAGGCCGCTGCTGTGGCAAATTTTGACTACAGTTGGAGAGACTGTTTACTGTCAATGGAGAATTCAACACAAATGGTCTCTTTCATCTTTTAAGGCAAACATCTGCGCTGCAGTAATGCACACGAGGTGAAATCTGTCTTCCTGCCTCTCGGAGACAAGAACAACAATTACAGTTTGTCTGTTGTGGTTACTGTGAAAAATGAGTATGAGAAAGCCACCACAACTGTCTCCACTCAGGTTTGTCATCAACCGCTTATCATGTATCTCAGAGAAAGAAGGAGGATAAGAGAAAAACAGGTTTCCAAGTAAAAAAGTCTATGAATATTCAGCGTGTTGCTATTTCTCAAGGTGCGGACAAGCAGCTCCAGCTCCTCTGTGGAGGCTCTCCAGTCTGCAGTGGAGGATACTGTGGGTCAGTTAGAGCAGCAGGGTCTGCTCTCCGGTGAGGCTCTTGGACAAATATTTACTTCAGTTTCTGATATGCTGAACGCAGAGGCCGGCCAAGATCAGAAGGATGCAAGGACGAAGGTAACAGAATCATACTTGTGAGGCTTACAAGTGGAGTCGTGAGTACCGTGGTGTTAATCAACACTTCCCTCTCTTGCAGCTCAGAGAGCAAATGTTGACCAGAATGACCACAGTTCTGCTGGACTCACCCAAGAATACAACTCAGGAAGTGCAAGTGACGGCCAGAGCCGTAGCTGGACTCACCCACCGCCCAGATGAGCTCAGCCCCATTGCTCAAGTACAGTAGATCAGTGCAGCAATATGACATATAGTTCAAATTGTAAGTTACACTTGAGAAGAAAGAGAAGAAATCTACAAATGCTCATTATAAGAAATCACAGTACAGACAAATAGGCAATACTTGACAGTAATTTGCACTAATTACAGATAAATATAAAATGTCACATCAATAAATTACACTCTGTAAGTTAATTCACTCCTTGCCTGAAATTTGTAGTTGTGTCTTTAACATTTAGGTGAGTATAACAACACCAATAGGTGTAAATGGCCTCTGAAAGTCATTGTTTCTTTGTTTCAAGCGTTTGTAAAGGAAGTCTGGATTAGTCACAAAACAGCAAATGAGGAAGGACAGACCTTGTATGATCCCTGTTTGGGATGCAGGACATCTAATTTTTGAGTGCAATCTGGAGCGTCTTGCAGACCAGGACATTTAAAAACATCTTCCACTCTTGCTCAACCCATGAATAAAAGGCATTGCCTTCAGTATAATACATGCTCATCAGCTCTTTTGAAAGTTTTGCACAGATTAATCTTTTCTGTTGCTTTATTTCCTCCCCAGGAAGAAGCAGGTTCATTGTTGGTAGACCTCAGCTCCTCCCTCAGTGCTATCAGTGTTAATGAGGGTGGCGGAGATGATGGAGAAGTAGTGCAAGCAGCGACACCAATAGTTGAAGCAGCCAGTAATATCTTGAATGTTTCATCAAATGTAAGGACAAAGCTATCACTACCTTTTTTTTTCTCTCTGTACTCTTTGGTCTTTATCAAGCAAGATATAATATGTTTTCCTCAGAAAAAAGTCTCAGATTTTCTTCTCACTGGGATAAACAATGTTCAAAGTGCTTTGCTGAATAAAAGAACGCTGAATGGAGACCCTGCCATCATTGATTCTGGTCAGATCAGTGTCTACGTCAACAGGTAAAAGACGACTGGCACTGGCTAGAACATGATGTACTTAACAATAAACTATGACTGATGATTCTGATTGTGCTTCCTGCAGAGTGTCTCCAGAAAAGATGAAAATGCAGGATATAAATGTCCAGAAGAACAGCTCCTCCAGATTTTCCTTTCCAACACTGCCTGCTCATATTGTCTCTCCTGAGGAGCCAGTGGATGTCAGGGTAAGTACGTGCACAGTGGACGGAAATGGAAAAAATAATCATTTGAAGTGAATTTGAAGATGCAGCTTGATGTCGGTGTTGGCAGTGTAAGGTACGGTTTTGCTTATTGTTGGACATTCATAATGCCTGGACCAGTTAAAAGAGTGAACCAGCTCATTCCTCGTAAGTAATGATAAAGTTCTTATGTGGATCAGTTACAAATCTGCATCCTTGCCTTCAACGCTTGCAATTAGTATGTCATTTCAAAACTTTGGTAAAATATGACATCTCTACAACTATGGAACCAACCAAAAAAGACTGAATAAAGCAATCACAGTCACAGTTTTGCACAATTTGATTTTTTTGTATGCCCACTTCCTTCTAGATGATGAGTTTTGAGACAAATCCGTATTCATGGAAGGAGGAAAATATCACAGGAACCGTAGGATCCATCTCTCTCACCAGAGTGGACGGCACTGTTATCCCTGTACAGAACTTACCTGAAGAGATAGAGGTAATATTTGTTTTTAGAGATACTTTTAGAGTTACCTTGGATAATATTGGTAAACTGTTTCAGAATAATGTGTTTTCTGTCTTTTCAGATTCTTCTGCCAAGGCTTGACGTTGGGCAGGAGAACAGCACAGTCCTGGACCTCGCCAATTTCAGCACATTAATAATTGACGTTCCCTCGCCGGATGTGACACTGGTGCTGAAAATGGAGCCATCTGAAGACATTTCCTTCATGCTATTCCTGGGATTTGAAGATTATCCAAATGATGAGAATTATGTGGCCAAGACTCAGATCCCCCGAGAGAATTTCACAGAAGGTACAATTAAAACTACCAGATTAACTTTTCGTAGCATGCATGAAATGGCTCAATGTCACATTTAAACTGTATAGCTGACATTATCATTATCATCACAATCAAATGGTGACATGTTTGGCGTATTGATCGTCCAGTTCTATTGGCTTTTCTTTTGCATTTTAGCTCTTCTCTGAATGCCTGACAGGCTGCATTGCACTGTATGTTTGCCACAAATGCAACAAACTTTTCCCACAGGAACAATCAACACAAAAATTAATGAGTAGAACCAGCGAGTTAGGTTTCCATAGCTGACAGACATATTAGCTCTGTTGTGACCAGAGTGTAGCTATAAACTACTATTTACATTGATATCACAGTGAGGGAATTTGCTACCTATTCATGAGATGTGTGTGCTTTTGTGCACCAACTTATCTGTTATTTGACCGCAGAGGAGAAATATACCTGGGTGCTGAGTCCCAGAGACAGAACAGGAGATGCTGGAGTGCACTACCTTGTTGTGAAGCCCATTGTGGAGCCAGGCGTCAAATCCATCAACGCCACTGTCACTGTCATTTCCATCGCTGCCCAGTGCAAATACTGGAATGAGACTGAGTCTTCTTGGAGTGAAGATGGCTGCAGGGTGAACAGAAAATAATTATGATGCATTCAAAGTGGCTGTATCAATACATCCTTGAAAAGCGAGCTGTGAAGTTTTTTTTTTCTCTCCTACAGGTTGGTCCACTCACCACGCCTTTGGTCACTCAGTGCCTCTGTAACCACTTAACCGTCTTTGGCAGCTCTTTCTTTGTCATGCCGAACTTGGTGGACGTGTCTCGCACCGCAGAACTTTTTGCTACATTTACTAACAATCCAGTGGTGGTCTGTTTTGTGGGGGCCATCTTTGCTGCTTATCTCCTCGTGGTTGTGTGGGCACGCAGGAAAGACATCCAGGACTCAGCCAAGGTAACTCTCAGTGAAGACTTTCACCCCATTATATTGTTGAATTGAAAATGTGTGAATTGAAAATATGACTTTGGATTGTTTTTTTTATCTGATATTTGTTACTTAGTTGTATAAACATTCACGTTTTATGATTTAATTTATCAATTTAAAAAATCCCTGATTGTTTTATCTTCATATTCACTTGTAGGTCAAGATAACGGTGCTTGAGGATAATGACCCCTTGGCTGAGTATCGTTATATGCTGAATTTCAGCACAGGGCACCGGCACGGTGCAGCCACCTCCTCTCAGGTCAACAACGCCGGTTAAAGCTGAGATTCACAGACACAAAACCCTGCTGCTTCTTCTGTTGTACAACATTCATGTTGCTGACACACCTCAGAACATCTCTGTCCATCTTGATTGTTTTAGGTGACGATTACTCTGCAGGGTACGGAGGGAGAAAGTGAGCCCCACCACCTGACAGACCCCGAGAAGCCGGTGTTTGAGAGGGGTGGGATGGACATGTTTCTGCTGACCACACACTTTTCCCTTGGAGATCTGCAGAGCATCAGGCTGTGGCATGACAACTCAGGAGTGCACCCTGCATGGTAAGAGTTAGAGAGCAAAACTGATCGTTAAAACAAAGACAAGCGTGAATTTGTGCTCTTCCTGTAAGGTCAGTAGATAATTATTGTTGTTACATGCAGGTATGTTAACAAAGTAATGGTGCAGGACCTGGATAGTGGTCAGAAATGGCACTTCCTGTGTAACTCCTGGCTGGCTGTAGATGTGGGAGAGTGCACTCTTGACAAGGTATTCCCAGTCGCCACAGAGATGGATTTGAAGAGGTTTAGGTAAGAGCAGCTATGGATCTGTTAAAAACACATCACCAAGGAACCTGATTTTATATTATTGTTGATTTATTATTTCTTCTGAATCCAAATGTCCTCTTTTTCAATAATTTCTAGTAACCTGTTCTTCATGAAGACAGCTAAGGATTTCCGTGATGGCCACATCTGGTTCTCCGTCATCAGTCGGCCTCCCTGCAGCACTTTCACACGTGTGCAGCGGGTATCCTGTTGTTTTTCCCTGCTGCTGTGCACCATGCTGACCAGCATTATGTTTTGGGGCATCCCCACCGACCCCTCTGAGCAGACCATGGACCTGGGTAGGTTTTATTGTAGAATATTCAAATTAGTTGTGTAAAACCTCCCAAGATCCAGCTCCAATTCCAACCATAACACACACAGAAAAGATGTGGTTGTTCCTGGTTTTCAGCACTAACATGAAAAAGTATTTCTGATTGATTTTTTGCATTGAAATTTGCATTGCAGTGAAATGGGGCAAGGGAAGTGTGACTGGGACAGCTGTCACTGAATTGCTTCCATTTAAATTTGATTCACTTTGCAGGCCACATCGAGTTCACCTGGCAACAAGTTATGATCGGAATTCAAAGTTCAATCATCATGTTTCCCATCAATCTCCTCATTGTGAGTATCTTCAGAAACACTCGTCCTCGAGAGAAGGCCGCCAAAACGGACGCGTCTAATCAGGGAAAGACCGGCCGAGTTTCTCCCTCACAGACTTCTTCCCCTCAGAAAGAGCTAAAGGACATCACACCAGACACGGTGATCAAGGTGAGGAAACAGATATTCTTGTCAGGGACAAGGAAGTAATAATAGCTCCTCTGTACATGTCTGAAATGTAGTTTCTCCATTAGGACATAAAGAGAATTGCTCAGTCACTTTCAAAGGCCATGAAGAGTCCGCTTCCTGACCTGGAGCTCCGCCCTGGTCAGCAGGGTGACATCAACACTCTGCTGTCTCTGGTGGAAGACATCATCAGACAGCAGAACCAGGCGGCTGGAGACTTCTACACTGAGGCCTCAAAGAGGCAGCGCGCCACGACCCTCAGCTTATGTGCAGTTAATCTACAAGGTAAACACCACCTTAACCTCTAAGAAATATTAATTAGGAAAAGAATGAAACAAGTTATTTAATTGATTTAATGGCCATTCATTTCTAAGGAAGTTGGAAAATAAATCTGTTGATTATCGACAAATATATGCATTATTTTAACGCTCTGTCTCTTCAGAATTTATTTTTCTTCAGCAGTTTTTTCCTCATCAGACTGACTTGATTCATTTAACCTTTGACAGACAGAAAAAAATATTATTTTCTAATGATGGTGATGTGATGTGACCTGGATTGTCAGTGATCTAAATTAGGCCATATCTTTCTTGTATTTACTATGGTCTAATTATGGTCTCATTTGCATATTGGAAGACAAAATAAATACATGCAATGACCTCAAAGAAATCCCTCCGAAGGAAAAATGAATCATGTTAGTGGCAAATATAATTTCTTGACACTTTCTGTTACACAAAATAGGTTAACCTGAATGAGAAGTTTTAATGGAACTGTTGATTTCTTTGTTGACAATGCATTTGACATCCTAACTGACTAATACTGATTTTTGCATGGACAGAAAACAGTACGTGCGGAAGCCCTGAGAAGACCTCAGACAAACTTCAGAGGAAGAGCAACAACAGCAGGTACCTGTACAGGCAGCTGCATCATGTTGAGAAGGAACTGAGTTTGTTGGGACCATCTCGTTTTACAAACCCAGACAGCTACAACCGAGCCATGCAGCAAGTTCAGGAAATGAAGGGTCTCCTGGAGTTCAACCTCCCCTCGTCCACCCTGGAAGGAGACCAGCTCGATGGCAGCCCCAGTCCAGAAGAGAGCATCAACGGAGACGTTGCCAAGAAGCGCTGTCAAGGAGGGCTGCCATGGTGGTTTGTGTTTGTTGGCTGGATACTGGTGATTGCAACCAGCGGTGTATCGGGATACTTCACAATGATGTATGGGCTGACGTACGGCAAAGACCGCTCTATAAGTTGGCTTATCTCCATGGTGGTCTCTTTCTTTGAGAGTCTCTTCATCACACAACCTCTGAAGGTGAGCAACAATACAGTCATGGTCAGAATATACATCAAATGTATTTAGAATACATCATTATATATAATATATCCTTATAAGGTCGTCTGGTATTTAATTCTGAAAATCTTTCATCACAGGTTCTTGGTTTCGCTGCTTTCTTTGCTCTTGTTCTGAAGAAGGTCGACCAGGAGGAGTACGGAGAGCCTCAAATAGATGAGAGTCTGAGAAACACAGGTACGCTTTTTCCAGTTTTCCATTTTTGTTGCATTGTTTTGTGTGAAAAAACAAAACACATCAGTACAATATTCCTCTCTCAGCTGATCCTGATGCAGTGCGCGCAGCAAGAAGAGACAGCACATGCAGTTTCTATCAGCCACCCCCTCCCACTGACATCGAGAGGATGAGGAACAACATGATTAAAGAGCAGAAAGTCTTCGCTCTCATGAGGGAGATTCTTGGTAAGAGACCCACTTTGACACATAACGACCCAGGCTGCAACATATGCAAGGCTGAGATGCTGATGTAAGATGTTTGCTTTTGATGCAGCCTACATGGGATTTATGTGGATGTTGCTCCTGGTGGCATACGGTCAGAGGGACCCCAATGCTTACTTTCTGACACAACACATCCGACAGAGCTTCAGCAAAGACATCTCAGACAGTATGAGTATTCAGGATGTGTTCAACTGGGCAAACACAACTCTGCTAAGCAACCTGTTTGGAGAACACCCAGGTCAGTATGTTGTGATTTGCAAATCCTTATGACAAAGTGAAAATCACGTAAATTATTTGATAAGTAAGCAAGTAGCTAATCTCAGTTTATTGTTAATTTTGGCCTCAGTGACCTGATGGTAGCTCTGGTCCCCATTGAGTTACTCCTCAGCACTGGTCCTTTCTTAACCAATTATGATACCATCACCTGTTACCAGTGACCCTGTTTACCTGTGGAATGTTCCAAAAGGTGTTTTTTTTAGCAATCCACAACTTTCCCAGACTTTGGTGTGTTGGTGGTATCAAATTCAGAATAAGCAGATATTTACAAAAAAAACAAAGAAGTTGATCACGTAAAACATTACATATATGGTCTTTGTACTGTTTTTAGTTAAGCACATGTCAAAAAGGATGAGCAAGTTATCATGTTCTGTTTTATTTATGTTTTGCAGAGTCCCAAATTGTTTGGAATTGGTGTTGTATATTTTTGTCTCAAATTGGACTTGGGTCTTTGCTCTTTACTATACTACTATACTACATACAGTATACTACATGATATAAATAGTATATTTATGTAGTAAAATATAACATTTCCTTTCATGAAGATGTGTAAAAATGCCTTGTGTGGTTCAAAAATGGAGTTAGTTGTGGCCAAAACTACAATTTATTTAGACTGACTGTGACAAATGATGTGGAAACTCTGTCTCAGGATTCATCACAGATGGAAACTCCAAGCTGGTGGGTAACGCTCGTCTTCGCCAGGTGAGGGTGCATAAAAACTCCTGCCACGTGGCTCCCTCCATGCAGCAGCCTGAGCGGGACTGCCACGCTCCGTACTCATGGGAGTTGGAGGACACGGGCTCCTACGGTCCAGGCTGGAGCCGCCTTGTGGGCGATAATGCCTCGCTGAGCCTTCACAGCCCGTGGACCTACCAGTCGCAGGGTAAACTGAGGGCCTACCCCATCTGGGGCAGCATGATGCTCTACAGAGGAGGAGGGTTTGTGGTGGATCTGGGGCCAGATTTCCAAAATTCCAGCAGGTGGGCTTTATGATAAATTTAGGACTCACTGAAATTAACTCAGTAGAATGAATGATGATAGGTGAAATAATAAGTCTACTAATCAATTAGTTGATTCACAGGAAATTAACTGACAACGATTTTTTGATAATTGACTAGTCATGACAAATTTTGTTGAATAAAAATGTCAAACGTTTGTATGTTGCAGCTTTTCTTGATAGCTGATCAGTATTAACATCCATTTTTTAATCTGTTCAGACAAGTTACTTCTCAGGGAACTTACAATGAGCATTTTTCCTTATTGTCTGACATTTTATGTACTAAAAAAAGTCCCAAAAACAAAACAATAATTAAGAGACTAAAATAATTGTTGGTAACAGTTTACTGATGATAGAAATGGCAAAAGCATAATTAATTGTGAATTCAACCTAAAATAACATTCACATTTGTATTATCAACAATATAAGATCTAATTGCATTTTTAGGTTTAAGCCCTTGACTTTGTCTCTGTAGATCCCTTCAGTACCTTTATGACAACACCTGGCTTGATGTGTACACCCAAGCGGTCTTTGTGCAGTTCACTGTGTACAATGCCAACGTCAACCTCTTCTGCATTGCCACATTCATGCTGGAGACCACAGCCATTGGTCAGTAGTCCATGTTCAGCCGCTTTGTGAGAGCTGTGCAGATACGTTAATGCTTATAAGAACCATGTTGTCTGTCACTTTGTGTTTCCTCCAGGAGCTTTCCAGTTTCACAGTGAGCTTCAGAGTGTGCGTCTTTACCAGTCCACCGGCGGCCTTCACATCTTTGTCATGGCCTCTGAAGCCATCTACTTCCTCTTCATCATCTATTACATGTTTGTCCAGGTATGATTTCCTTCTTCCTTGAATTCACGACCATTACTGCTGATAATGATTAAGTTGTCCACACAAACTTCACCTCTCCTGACAGGGAAAGCTCATGAAGCAGCAGAGATGGGCTTATTTCAAGAGTAAGTGGAACTTGTTGGAGCTGGCGATTATCATTCTCAGCTGGAGCGCTCTGTCTGTATTCATCAAGAGGACTTTACTGGGATTGCGAGATATGGAGTACTACCAGAATAACAAAGACCAGTAAGCAAAAGAAAAAACACAACCCATACAAGCATAAGCAAGGACTGTCTCTTACCATTGGTATGAACAACTGTTGTGCATTTTGCTGATTTATTTCCTGTTTTCTAATCTGCAAAACAGTGTAGAAAGTCAATGCATTTCACACTTCAACCTCCACAAATAGGAAAACATTACTAAATCCATTATTATTCCCTCCATCCATTCAAAACATCTTTCAACAGATTCTTAAAACAATGCTCAGTCCTCTCATGCTCTGTTTCCAGATACGCCAGTTTCCATGAGACAGCCAAGGCCGATGCAGTGCTGGGGTATCTGATTGCCTTCCTGGTGTTGTTGGCTACAGTCAAACTATGGCACCTACTGAGGCTGAACCCAAAGCTGCACATGATCACAGCCACACTGCAGCGAGCCTGGACTGATATTTCAGGCTTCCTGGTGGTCATGACCATCATGTTCCTGGCCTACTCCATTGCTGTGAGCAGTTTCCCACACTCAGCATCAACATGCTGTACTTTGTGAAATAGAACTAAGTATATAGGTGATCACTAACACAGAAATTAACTTTTCAGTCTAACCTGATGTATGGGTGGAAGCTATACTCCTATCGAACTCTGCTGGATGCTGCACAGACCATGATCAGCCTGCAGCTTGGCATTTTTAACTACGAAGAGGTTAGTATGAGACTCTTATAACTGTACCACAGCTGATTCTAACAGCTGATCCTTCTTCAGTTTACGTCTCCCTCCCGTTCCTTCAGGTTCTGAATTACAATCCAGTGCTTGGCGCTTTCCTCATTGGCTCCTGCATTGTGTTCATGACCTTTGTGGTGCTGAACCTCTTCATCTCTGTCATTCTGGTGGCATTCAGTCAAGAGCAGATACATCACAAGGTAACTCACCCATGCTGAGTCTGAGAAGTCTTATTGTGCACATAGTGTGGAAGAAGCAAGATCTACCATGACAGAAACAGCTTCATGTGACTTGATACTCCTTGACTTACACATATTGCTCACTGTTCTTGCAGCCGTCAGAAGAGGACGAGATCGTGGACCTGATGCTGATGAAACTCTGCAGTTTGTTTGGACTCAAATGTAAAAAACAAGGTGGCGACTGCCGACCTGAGAGGCCGGTTGTTTCATCTGCTTCAAATAATGGACTCTGGGTTATTTCTTCAGGGAATATTAATGAGGGTTGAAATGTTCTTCTACAGTCAAACAGAAGTTCAACATTTGACCCACAAAATGCTTTGCTTCAGTTTTTGCTTGTCATAGCCTACTTCATTTATTCAAACCAACATGTTGTTGCTTTGTGACTGAATATTAGCCCTTGCAAGTCTATACATCAATAGCATTTCTGTCTACTGCTGCAGATCTGTCACTGTTGTAGGAGAAGCTGAAACTGAAAGTAGGAACTCAGGATGATGTTGTGCACTGATGCACTGTATTTAGGCTGCAGTATATTTTGTTAAGCAAATAATTTGCGTTTCTGTGACTAAATCTTGTAAAATATGCTTTTATTCTGTTAAATAATCATTGATAATAGTGAAACATGGTATTTGCATCAGTCTCACTAATCTGATAAAAAAAACTCTTTAAAATTTGTATGTATTGGTATATTTCCATCAGCTGTCTGATTATATGTTGCTCAACATACATGACATGTTTGTCATGTGCTGACAAACATGTCATGTATGTTGAGCAACATATTTAGCAACATGTTACAGTTATGTATATGATATTTCTCAAAAGAAGTAGCCACATAACATTCAGTGGTGAGATAACAGCTGCTTCTTATGAAACAAAACCAAGCTTTTCTTATCTCTCCCTCTACATATGAGATTTTAAAGATTTTTTTTTTTTTCTGTTATTTTGACCCTATAACTGTAGGGTGCAGGTGCTCTGTGCACATTTATAATATGGAAGTACATGACCTGTTACAGAAAGAGATATTGATAACTTAAATGTAAAGGTCAAATGACAACAAATGCCAGCTGCAGAGAACAATGTATTGGTCATACATTACAGTATGTATACATTGTGATAATACTTATAGTAAAAAAAAAACTTAATATAGAACATTTCAAACAAAAATATTCAATACAATGTCGTCCACAAAACTTAAAAAAACACAACACTGTAATACAGTAATACATAATCATAAGAGTATTCATATGCAACATCACAAACTCTATCTCATAATCACATATTTTTCCTTCCACAAATATATAAATATCTCTCAGCAGCCAGTCACAATGTGAATTATTGTGCAAGTAAATGTCACTGTAGTATATTTAAAGTAAACAAATAATATTTATCACATAAACAATGAGCAGAAAAGACAATGAACAGTTCATCACTGTGCGGTCAAAAATACTCATAAAAAATGCGGACGTCGTCGTACGTCTTGCGTCATCGGTGTGGGCGTGGCTCACCGTGTGAGCAGCTCGAGTCGTCTGCTGGCATCAACATGTGTCGTAGGCGGACCGAGGGGGGACTCACCAACGAAGTGACGGCGGAGACGGTGAAGCAGCTGTGAAGACAGGGTCAACTTCGTACCGACAGTTGTCTCAAAACGACTTTTACGCTTTTCTGACACTCAGAGAGAAAATAACATCGTCCAGCGACGTCACGCTGTATCTGAGTGAGGGTGTCCGGTTTCTCAGTCTGAGGCATTGCGATGCCCTCTGACTTTATCTCCCTTTTCAGCGGGGACCTCGACCTGAATTCTCCCAGATCCTTATACTCAAAAGGTAATAACAGCCCCTGAATTTTTGTTCTCTTTGTCGCTCATGTTGAAGTTTCTGCTCTGTTATTGAACTTTGTGAATGCGTGTGTGTGTGTGTGTGTGTGTGTGTGTGTGTGTGTGTGTGTGTGTGTGTAACTTACCCACCTCCCTGTGTTTGGAGTTTCATGTGGTCGCGTTCAGCCCCTTCAGTGTCATGTACGTTTGAGCTGCCTCATGTCACATGTCCGCTGATAACAGGAGTGTGGAGTGAAGCTGTGAATCTCTGTGCATACGTCCCCCTGGTGTCCTTCAGCTTTCACTCTTGCTTTTGTTTCCTGGAGCAAGGTGAAGCAGTTCTTACTGTTTCTCAAACTCGAGCCCTCAGCAGCTGTATGCGCACCGGTCAGACCAGTTTACTTTCCCCCCGCCAGCTAAAAAGCAGGGCTGTCTGTTTTCTGTGGGTTGTTTGAATCGGCCATCAGTGGCCCCCCGCCCCCCTGAGGCTCCACACATGCACCCACTGCTCCTGAGAGTGGCGCTAGTGAGCCCATCTACATAAACTGTGTCAAATCAGCATGTGATCCTCAGGTGGCCCTCAGGTAGAACACCTGAACTGAACTCAGGAGAGCAGGTGGAAGTCTGACGAAAACAACCATGTGTACTGCTGTATTGATAAATAGTTTCCGCTTCCGTATGTGGAGATTGGCTTCAGTTGGATATGTTTTTAAACACAGTGTCAAGCTTGGTAGTCAGTACATCTGTCATGCATATCGACTGGTGTTTTTGACCCTGATATAAATGCTTGAGATTTAAAAATAAATCAGGTAATGGTGTACCTACAGATATCCTTAATATATTTACCACAGAGCAAGATACAGTGTGTAGCAGGAAGATATTACAGGTTTAAAATTAGTTTAACCTCTATTACTTTCCACAGTGCTGTGTAAACATATCTTTAGCATCAACATATGCCAGTTCTTTGTTATTCATTAACCAATATGCAATATGTACTGATACTGATGCATCTGCAACAAGCTATTGTCGGCCATCCCATTTATCGTTCAGCCCCACTTTCCTGACAATGACCACAGAAGTCCTGACAGTGAGGTCATGATTACCCAGCTGTTGTAATTCACAAAGTAGCACTACAAGGCCCCTCAGCAAGTCGCTCTCATCCTTACCTTTGTCCTGGTTGTACAGAGACGAAATTGTTAATTGATTCTGTCACTTATCTCAGGGTAAGTCAGCGGCATATTTCATAAAATGCCAGGCTGTTCTTTGGATTGGCCTTTAGAACTACTGAATTGCTTAATTACTCCCACTACAAAGGGCTGCAGTAACTAAGCAGCACGAGTGCACACACAAGTACCCAGATAAACAGTTTCTTTGTAAGGGTCTGCTCACTCAAATGACACACCAAAAAACAAACAAACAAAAACGATGACAAAAAACCCCACATTTTCTATCAGGTTATATCTAGACTCTCAGTGTCTGTTTGGTATCTGACCTGGATGATTTTTCCCTCTGATTTTTACTCCACAATATTAAAAACAACTATTAAAAAATCCAGAATGACTGATTAAAATATTTAAAATGTACTGAGTAGGGTTGGGCGGTAATCCGGTAATAAGGTATCCCGCAGTATCTTAAAAATAGCAACGGTATCAGTTTCATTACCATCATTAACAACAACAACAAAAAAAAGCTGTGCATATAGGTCTATAGGTGTCCAACATAATTGTATGTATCTGGTTGAATTTTTACTCGAGAAAAAGGTGACTGTGCAAAAGTATATGCTAAAAAATGAACCTGAACCTTTTTCAGCCTTTTTTCTGCTTGTTATTGTTCTTAGCGTTCATAAAAGGACAGTAAAACAGTAAAATAACACTTCGGGCTGCTCAGCAGAGTCCTCTGTGAGCGCTCTGCTCATTCATGAGACGGAGCGGTGAAACTAACCTCATGGTTACGCTGGTCAATAGCTCAGCGACCCGCCCAAATTCACCTTAAAACACCAATCACGATCCAGAAGGAAGTAAGCCCAGAGATAGGTTATTGCATAGGTTATTGATCTCAAAGTAACACAGAGTCATAGGAGGAGACCTTAGCAGCATTTTTTCCAGATGGAATATAACTTTTGACCACAAAACAGCAAAGGTAAAACATACTTTATGATTTAGCAAAGTTTTTTTCTGCTACTCTTTGGCTGCTAGCTCACCGAGTTTTTGTCGCACAGTGAGGAGGCAGACATCTTCGTGATCATCAGACTCTCTGCTTGTGGTTTGTGGTGAAATCAGCAGATGCGGTACTGTTGACGTGCGCTTTTTTCGTGTTTTTGTTACATGTGCATTGAATTTCTTGAGGTATGAATTATATTTCGTTTGAGTGACAATGCTTGGTAGAGGCTTTTAGCTGAGTTTCTCCCCGTCATTCTGGTATGCTACAAGTTAGGATTGGTGCTTCTTAGCATGAACATTGACCGTCTGAACTGCGCGCATGTCACGCTGCCCTGCAAAGTGATTTTTAATTAGTCACGGTAATACCGTATACCCCGGGAAAATGTGGGGAAGGTTTGATGGTATCAAAATTTGGATACCGCCCAACTCTAGTACTGACCCTCAATAGAGATAACACTAAGATAACACTATTTATTTTTCTAAGGCTGTTTTTGTTGATTTATTGATTCATTCAGTTTCAGTTTTGACTTCTCAGAAAGCCTCTTATTTGTAGACTTTAATTTCCTGTGCACCCTATCAGTCATCTGAAACTCCGTTGAGACCTCGACCTATTGTAACTCGCTCTTTAGCCCAGCTTGTTTGCTTACTAATCACACTATTGTGTATTTGTGTCAGCATAGTAACTTGGCTGTGTGTGACAGGTGAAGTTAGCTTTTGCATCTTGCCGGCGAGGCCGGCTCCCCCCCAGTTGTCTGAAGGATTACCCTTTTGGTTGGAAAGAAAAATCCCATTCATCATTTAATTCCTCAAATCCTCAGTATTGACAAGTCATCCCTCACACCTGGATGAAAAGGAATTATTCTCTATTATAGACATAATGTAAAGTGGATTGCAGCGGCTTTGTTGAATTCTATTATTTCTGCCTTTTTATTGCTGCCTAGTTGTTTTTCATAAAGCTACTTTGGACCACTAAACCACCACAAGGAATACATATATTTAGCTTGCGAACAGTCCAGGGAATACCCAGGAAAAACGGCACAGTGTAGCAATGGTGCTCAGGACAGGAATGCTAGTCAGACTAAATGACTGCAGGTCATTGGATGTCATAAAAGGTCTTTGCAACAGTTTAACATCAAAGGTGAAGAATTATGGCTTTCCCATAAATTCTATCAAACCCAGTTAACAATTGTAAGACCGCAGATCTTGGCATAGTTTTGTTTTGTTTTTTTCATATTGACACCCACCAAAGCCTAGTGGATCATTAACTCTCTGGCCGCTCTGTGTGTAAACCTCAGCTTAAATAGCACTCTATTAATATTGACTCTGCTGTGTTAAGCAAACTTGGCAGCATGCGCTTAAAAAAACTTGATTGCCTTGAAATCTTGTAGATATCTGATGATGAAAGAAAAAACACCTTAGATCTGAAAAATAAATAAGAGAAAGTATATTTCAGTGTTCATAAATATGCAATTAAGTTAGTGTCTTTTCTATCATACACATTGATATGTCGACCCTTGACATAATTCGCTCATGACTCAGCCATCTTGTGAAGTTGCCGTTATTGTAAACACCACAAGGAAGAGATGTTTGGGCTTTTGTAGGCATCCAAAACATTCTCTGTGCTGTCTTCATGTGTTAAACCTCAACCCCAACCTGTTCTGCATACTTCAGGCAGTTCAGCTGGAGTAGTTTTGCTCGGTTATTTGCCAGGTGTCACAACAGAAAACCCACATGACCGTACTTGACATTGTATTGGTTTTTCTTTAGTTGTGTGTTTCCTCTTTTGAAATCGTATTGTGAAGAGGCTCTGTTTTCCCATGTTAAAATGCTAAGTTTGCATAATACACTCTCAGCCAACCAACCCAGGATGACACACCAGTAGGAGTCCCATAAAAAATGGTTAAATTGCTCAGATGCTATCTGTCTGAGAATCTACTACTGTGAATGCAGATACTGGTAGCAATCTCACTTCTTATGGGGTTCTTTGATGGGGGTGTGACAGCACACGGAGGTCTGTTTCATGTTGTAAGTTTGGTACAGCAGGCAGAAAAATGCGTTCATCATATTCTGACGCACCGTCCTTGTCTTATTCACGGTTCTCTTTCTCCATTGCTGTTGCAGCTGCCCGAGAACCCATATTGTTCCCAAACAACTGATTTAAAGGATGCAGGCAGGTTTTCCAGCTCTGACGATTCATTCTTGTTCGCCATAGTGTGACTGACTCTCACAGTGTGTTGTGCTAACCTCAGCATGTGTTTGCACTCCTCTAACACATCATGATGCAATATTGATTTTAATCTATTTTTTAGTTAAATCCAGCAGGAAGTTGTTTATGAGCAAGTGACAGCTCGTGTGTTAAAATTATAATTTGTTGTTAATCAGTCAAATGTAAAGTCTGAACAGTGAGACTGAATATAAATGTATCTCATATTCACTGTGTGTGTGTGTTTGTGCCCGCGCGTGTGTGCGCGTGTGTCTTGACAAAAACAAATGTAATGATGCAAAGTATTCACATGTCCTTAACTTCTTCTAAATCTCTTTGATTAATCATTAACACTAACCAAACCTCAGTTAAAAGACTAATCAGGCCCAGGTCAAAATATCACCACCTCTGGTATTTACTGCACACTTGTGACTTTGTTTTGGCCACGACAAATCAATGTATAAGTGGTTTAACCTCAATCTGATACTGAAGTGTTCATTTTATGTTATATTTTTTTTTCTTTGCCATTTAAAATTGGTTTCTGACACAGTTTGCCACCTTTATGTCGAACCTAGATTCAATCCTCAGCCTCCCATGTGTTGTTTTACTAGTCTTACCCTCAAAAGATATTTTGCTTTGCACACAAAAGTTAAGATAAGATTGCTAAACTATCCCAAACAAAATCCAGAAAATATTCGGAAAGTATCTGAAAAATATCAGTAAAATATTCCCCCAGAAATAGTAAAATACCCCCCTAAAATATAAAAAATTGTTAGTAAAAATTCAATAGAAATATGAGTAAAATATCTAACAAAATATCCGTAAAATATCAGAAAATTATTACTGAAATACAGAAAATAATATACAAAATATAAAAAAGATGTACTGTACATATTTTAGAGTATTTTATCTCAATGCCAAATTTGCTATTTGTTACTTAATATCCTTGGTTTACTACAGTGATACTTGTTTTAGTGATATCAGTACTTCATTGTGTCAACACTTGCGGATGTGATATCTTTACCACGAGAGACAAAACATCTTTGGAGCATAAAATCTGTACATTTTCTGACAGTTTGGTTTGTACTATACAGGGCACTTTAATAGACTTTATGATCTGCAGTGGAGTTATCAGCAAACCCATAAAACCTTTAAAATACTACAGGTATGTTGCCTAGTTTTTCCACCCTGTCGGACAGTCGTTTTGTGAGAAGTGCAGCAGACCTTTGTTTCCTTGGCCTATTTTAGGTTAACAGGTAAGTTGTGTTTATGAAATGAAAGCAGATCTTTTTCTACCCTGAAGCAACCACAAACACCTATTAGCCCTTGAATGTTTAGTTTGAGTTTATGTTCGGTGTAAATGTTGGCTTGGAGCAGGACCTCACTAAGAAAAGCTACAGTGATGTACAAAATAGGTTTAGGTACCATTCACATTTGAAGTGATACCGGTACTGCCACCTGGAACTTGTTGTTGTTGTTGTTGTTGTTGTTGTTGTTGTTGTCACCACTCCTGCAGTACTTGCATACTGTAATATTTCCCCATAAACCGTATGCCATTCACATACTTTTGGTTTCACACTAAAGGTTTCAGGCATACTAAAAAATGTCACACACTGTTTTAGTGTATTAAAAACATGCTGGTAAGAAATACCAGATGCAGCCAGTGGCTGAGTGTCGGCTAACGCTAGTAAAAATACTAAGCTAACATCAACGAAGCTAGCTAATTAATCACCTGAAGTCATGATGCCTCACTGAAGGCTTTGTTGTAGATAGACGGTTCACCTTCGTCGTCACTGGCTGCAGGCGTGCTACCGTTAGCTGATGTGGGGAATTGGGCTTTCAGGCTATCCAACAGGTACTGACATTTGGTACATGGATTTAACATGAATCGATGCTCAGTAGCATTGATAGCATTTGGTCGGTACCCTGAAAAGTACTGAATTCAATCCCCAACCTGAGTAAGTGGAACAAGATGCTGTGTGTTTTGAAACAGCATTTTGTGTTGTTTTTGTTTCATTTGTGTGTGAAAAGCTGGATTTCTGCGTCAAAGTGTTTCCTCTGTAGTGTCTCCAGCATAAGAAGTGATTTATAGTCCAGCATAGGATTGCTGTTAATTAACTTGTAAATGATGTTGTGCTCACAGGCCAAAGTGGAGGAGAAAATATGCATTTTCAGATTTAGCTGGTTTAGTGTTGACACAGTTTCTTCCAAGTCTAAAGGAGGAGAACTGGAGGCCGTGATGCCTGATGCTTTTGCCTCCAATCATCTTGTGGATGATGTCTCACACCCCCCTGTGAAAAGCCCAAAGCACCTGTGAGATCTAACATCCACCCCTTGTGTTTCTCTCCAGAGCAAGATGATTCTGAACTAAGACATTAAATATTAAGTGTGGTGAATCTTGGCTGGCAGGAGTCTTTCCATTGGCATATTCGAAGCAGCAGTTAAGATGTCAGCAGCTCATAACTAGGCTGTGCACATCGCTGCCAGGGTATTTCCTGGCTCAAATGGAGGGAGAGAAAGGTGGCATGTAAAGTGTGACCTATCGAACTGCCATTTATTTGAATTCTTTACAGCAAAATAAATATTTTTCTACGTCACATCCTATGCATATGTGTGAAGCCATGTGTGCCTACAGGAAGCTCTGGCTGTAACATGAATAATGTTATATAAGATAAGATAAAATAGGACTTTAGTGATCCCACAATGGGGAAATTTAGTACAGCCAGCAAGTTACAAAAAAGCAAGCACAGTGGCATAAAGAGGTCAAAATAAAAATATAGAAGTATACAAGATCCATAGATCAATATCTGTACAAACCAAAGAATGACGTGGTGTGAAAACACGTTAAAACAAGTAGGTGGCTTCTATTTACACTACAGTCAAATAACAACGTTTTTCACACACCACTTCTTTTACCACCTCAAGCGTTGCTTCATTCTTACAGTGTGGTGCTTAAACCGAAGACCAGAAACCAGAGCATCAAATTCATGTAATCCAATATAGCAGCCGTACAATAAACCCTCCCTTTGTGAAGCTTATCATATTCAGTTTTTGTTGAGACTGTGCCAGAGAGCTGTTGATTCAACTCTGCGGTGTGTTGGAAAGCTGAATGTTGTAGTCGTGTATTGTTTGATTGAAATAATCCTGCTGCTTCGAATTGAAACTAGTTGACCTTTGACACCCGTGCTCTTGACTCTCCCCTCCTTCATCGCCCCCTTTTTTCTGCAGCAGCTGTTCTGTACTCTGTCTACTTCAAACTACTCCTGCGTCTTGTCAGTAATGTGAATTAGTCTCTTAATGGCCAGCGGTAACGAGCTCATGTATCATCTTACAGAGTCGTTTTTTCAACGGCGCCCTGAAGTGATTACGCTGTTGCAGTTACAGTGACGCATTTCATAGACGGATGGGTCAATAAAACATCAGACCTTGACACAGGAGACCACTGCTCGTTTCCCATTCCCAGCCAGCAGTCAATGTTGTTTTGTTTTTTGTGTTTGTATTTGCTTTCCCATAACCTGAACCACATGTTTATTGTTGTAACCATGACGACAAAAGGTCTCTCTAAACCTTAATGGGGTAGTCATTTTAACACAAACCATGATGTTTCCCGACCAAGTCGTTTTTGTGCCTGTACGTAACCGAACCTGAACCGTGGCGTTGTCACATCGTTAAACAGATTTTTTTTGTCACAGTGATCGATGACGGCTTTGGAATGTATAGTTAGATCAGCTCTACGGCCATGTGTCCACCAACATATTTAAAATCATTTTAAAGTATCACTTTGGCACATTTTTGCAAAAATGTGTTAGTGTGATATGTTTCATCTTCATTTTTCTCTTATGTGGTCAATGCTACTTGCTTTGTTTCTTCTTCTTCTTCTTCTTCTTCTTCTTCTTCTTCTTCTTCTTCTTCTTCTTCTCATTGTTCAAGGTTTATTGGTGGTTGGCAAACAACTGGCTTTGTTCTTCAACTCTGTTTATTACAAGAAAGTGTAACATAGGCATTACTGCCACCCTTTCCCTTTCGTGCATTGTTTCCAAAGTTTACTTCAGATTCGCTTGACAATTCGATGAAAACGTTTCTTATGTGTTGTCCAGACAAACACGTTTTTCGTTGAATTTGGAGGACTTGTTGCTATTTGAATTGTCTAAAGAAACCCTAAATATATTCAATTTACTAAATGCAAGGCAAAGAAAAGCAGAAACTTTTCACATTTGAAAAATGACTTGGACCATTAAGCAATTACAAAAATAGTTCCTTAAGTCCTTAAGTCAGTCAAACTAATTCATTAGCCGATTAATAGCTGCAGCTCTAAAGGTTTGCATTTCTACCCTCTATGACCACAGCTGCTGATAGGATCTAATTCTCCTTACGTCTCTTTAGGTTGAGGTGTCCTTTTTTTCATTCATTTCTGCACTTTGGGTTTGGGAAAGTTTCCCTCAGGTCAATTTCAGAATAGGTACAGAATCTTGGACTAGTTAAGATCCCACCCCACTACACAGCCTCTGGTGTTTTTTATTCCCCTCCTGCCATTGATATTTTGAGACCCTGTGTAGCTGATCCAGATGTTTGAGCAGTGTTGGTTTTCTGTAGGCGATGAGACTATCATGATTGCCTTTTATACTGTTTAACCTGTCACATCACAAAGTCTCCTCATAGAGGCTCACAGAGGGAGGTATTTCATGGCCTTTAGGAATGCTTTAGTCAAACAATTCATCCTTCAGCCTAACGTTTGTGGTATCTTAATATCCTGTGTTTTCATTTATTTTTTCTGAGTCATCTGCTCCTTCCTTGGCAGACTGGCAGGGTTGGAATGAATAGAGGGCCGTTTTTCCCCTGCTTCCTGTCATTGTTGGTATTCTTTCTAACTGTCTTAATTCGAGTGACAGTAAAGGGTTTGGATACGAAGAGAGATGGCGGGTAGGGCTCAGGCCAGGAGAGACCATGACGCATGAAAGCAGAAGTTGCACCAATGTCTGTTCTTTGTTAGCTTGCAAGGTGATAACCGTTTTTAGGATGGTACTGTATTCTTTAGAAAAGAATGGTGGAATTGAAGGGGGCACTGACCAGCTGTCTCATGTACCCACACACAGACGTTTTATTTAGGCAGAGGTTAATGAGATATTTCTAGAACTCATACTTCATGTTTCAATGTTCTCCATCTTCTAAACATACACTGAGCAAAAACATCAACCAGCATCATCTATGTTTGTGACATTTGTTGTTAGATGGATATATTAGATATATACATTTCTGACTTTGGCACCCCCAGTGGTAGCATAAAGCAGACATTTTCCCTCTGCTGAATTCTGACGTTGAAAACAAGAGTGTAATAAGATTATAGGTATTTCATGCTTGGAAACCAGATAGATGAAGATTAATTAATTATGAAATCTGATTAAAAGTTGGTTTTCACATTGAAGTCTGTCACAATATGTAAATCCTTGCCTAAAATATAGAGCATGACAGCTAGTCACAAGCTTTTATATACATATATATATGTGTGTGTGTGTGTATATATATATACATATATATCTTTATAAAGCCTTGAAAGGTTCAGTGGCTGTAACCTTGTGTAAAGTTGCTCTTCCATAGTTTGATTTAAAAACAGAGGTCACGGCAGCTTCTGCCCCCACGCACAGTGAGATCTCTTGCCTTAGGACAAGTCGAGGCAAGTCAAGGTGAACAGGGTTCCTCCCGCTTAACTTTACATACAGTGCATTTATGGAGGTTATTGTCCCGTCGTCTTTCCATTTTGGTTGCCAGTGGTACTTAGTTGCTTTCTTGCCCTCATTGGAGTCAGAAGCTGTAGCATTGTACAAGTCTTTGTATTGGTGTTAAGGCCATTATTTGGACTAAGTGGTGTTTTCTCATGGTCTGTCTCTGTTGCCACTCCTTCATGTATCAGAGTTTGGCAAAGAGGAAGTTTTTTTGCTGAGTTGAATAAGACGTCATCAGCAGAAATTACAATGTTCTTCTCTCACTGTCTCAGCAAGCCACAACCTGCTCCAGTAGAAATCTGACTTTTTTTCTCCTCATGCTTGATTTTATTTTCTCAATGTGACATAAACCCTGTTTTAGCACGTGGGACAGAGTAGTGAGCATTTGATTTATTGAAGGATTATTGGGGGGACATTTTTACTTTGGCATCATGCACACCTTACACACTAGCCGCTCTTTAAATTACTTTTGCATCATCGGTGTTTTTAGCAATAGAAAGTTTCTCCAATAGGAGCTGTATGATAGACTGTACATTTTTCCTTGAGCAGACGAAAGACTACAACAGGACTCCAAAATGGGTTCCTCCTCATTTTCATTTCCTGTGAAACAGTCCAATAATGCCTTTATTCATTCTGTGGTGGAGGTGTTTGCTGATCATTGACCACCTTTTTCCCAGGCTGCTATGGTTTTGCCTGACTAATCAGTAGACATTCCAAGTCCTTTATTAGACTTAACACCAAATCTTCTTAAGTAATTAATATCTGAAGGAGTCGGCTCAGTCTAGCTCTCGAAGGTGAGCTTGAGGGACACGTTGTCATAAATCTGGAAAACAGAGAGTCTTAAAGAAATCTAACTTAGTAAATGGGGACAGACAGACTGTACAGTATGTGTAAGCTCTAAAGGAGCCGGTTTTGCCAGGCCTGAGCCGACCTGCAGATCCTGCTGCTTTTTTGTTTAAGGCTGTGATTGTTTTGAAATGGCTTCTCAGTTTACCAAACTTTTGGCATTAGGTTTCCGTTCCTACATTTTATACTCTTACCATTGTGAATTTCTGAGTGCCTCCAGACTCCAGCAGACCTTTTCAGTAGACTCTGAATGTTGACCCAAAGCCAGCTATTTTATCTGTTTAGTCCCGCTTTCTTACCAATAGAGTAAACGGCTAATAAACAGCTTCCATCAGAAACCAGTCAGCGAGGTTTGCAAGTGTAGACCTCTGTGCCACAAGCTATTTTTAATGCAAGCTGACTGTGGTTGTAGACGCACTGTGCGAATGAAGACGGACTGCAGTCTTTGAGCCTTTATCTCGATCATCTGCTCTAAGATTATCATTGTATTGTATCCTTTATTGTGTGAACACTGTCCCAGTTCCTCATTTCTGTAACACTGACACATAATCAGCCGTGAATTTGTTGTCCTTCAGTAATCATTAGCATTTTTCAGCTTCTTACATTCCATAATACCTGGCCGTGTTTTTAAAGAAACTTTTGACATTTTGGAAAAAATATGCTCATTCACTTTCTGGTAATAAGTTAGATGAGAAGATGATATCCTGATATTTCATCCATCCATCCATCCATTTTCTATACCGCATATCCCTTTCGGGGTTGCGTGGGGGGGGGCTGGAGCCTATCCCAGCTGTCAACAGGCGAGAGGCAGGGTACACCCTGGACCGGTCGCCAGTCGATCGCAGGGCATCCTGATATTTCTGTACAGTAAATGTAACGGTACCACTTAGCTCAGCACAAAGACTGGAAACAAGGAGAAGCAGCTAGCCTGGCTCTCTCAGGCAAAATCTGCCTACTAGCACCTCTAAAGCTCACTGCAGAGATAACACATTTGTGTTGGCCAGCCTGGAGTTTGGCAACGCCTTCGTTCCCTTTACAAAAAGCCAGTTGCATTTTTTAATTGGATTTTGGATTATTGCAGAAACTAAACTCTGTGGCTAGTAGTCCACAAGTCTTCACAAATGTTATGATTTTTGAAGCGTAAATGCAATCGCAAGAAGCAAGAAGGAACAAGCTAATGTTATAAATGAACTACACCACAGTCACATGACTTAAGCATCACCACCACGAAGCTTCCTGCTATGTTTTACTAGACACACATTGCTATGAACTGATAAATCTACAAGTTGGAAAGTTTTAGTTAGAAGAGTTTGTAAGAGTGCGAACATTAACACAACAAGACTGTAAAGGCTGAGCCTGACTGTTTCTTGGCTCAGCTGGTTGCCTCACGACTGGTCAGAGCTAAGAAATAGTTTTGCACATAACCCGGAAAATGGCAAATTGGCTTTTTTATATGGCGCTAACAAACAAGTTATAACACCTTAATCAATGATTTTTTGAGGGGGTGGTGGTTATGATAGGAGGTTGGTTTATTTCATTTGGACGGGGGCATGTTAGCTCTTTCCCTTTGTTACCAGTCTTTGTGCTAAGCTAAACTAACTGGCTACTGGTTGTAGCTTCAGAAAACAAAACCTTCAGTTTTGCTATGATTGCCTTCCAGGTTTAGATTAAATGCGGTTAGCATTGCAGCTTGGTGATGTCACGCTGTGTAGTGTATGCGTGTGTTGTTGCCAAAGGCTCTTCCTGTTGCCTCAACACGGTTTTCCTGTGAGCCGGACAGAAATTCCTGTGTTGGTACACCAAACGTTTTGTTGAACAGTTCTGTTATACTGTAGGCTGTTAGTGTGTGTGTGTGTGTGTGTGTGTGTGTGTGTGTGTGTGTGTGTGTGTGTGTGTGTGTGTGTGTGTGTGTGTGTGTGTGTGTGTGTATGGGTGTGACTGTGTCTGGCTGTATGTGTGTGCGTTTGTGTGTGTCACCTCTGATTCCGAAAAAACACGGCATCACCTGAGGCTTGATTTTAGTGGAAGTGCTGTGTACGTTTGTGCACGTTCCAGTACCTGTGTGTAAGCATGGCATTTTTTGCAGAGTGTTCGTGTGTGTGTGTGTGTGTGTGTGTGTGTGTGTGTGTGTGAGAGAGAGAGAGAGAGAGAGAGAGAGAGAGAGAGAGAGAGAGAGAGAGAGAGAGAGAGAGAGAGAGAGAGAGAGAGAGAGAGAGCTTGTGTGTGTGTTATGTTCTCTGTAAATAGTTTGAATTCCACTGCTTTCTAAAGTCACGCTTTCATGTTCAGCTCATTGTCAAGTCCTCTGGTAAACACAGAGCCAAAGGTAGATGTGTTGTGGAGCCAGATTTGGACTATTTTTCCCAGTTTCATTTTCTCCCAAATGACACACAGTAACACTGACTCAGTTGCACTGCTGTCTCTGTAAGCTGGAGCATTTGGCCCTCACAGGAGCCTCAGTGGGCTCTTTTGTAAAGTGAGGATAGTGGTGGTTGTTTGTTGAAAGCATGTAAACTGATGCCTGGAAGTCCTGATCGCTTCAGGATTAGCTGGACTGAAAGAGCTACATGCCACAAACTCAGAGCCTGGGGTGACAAATGACTTGGTCTGTCTAAAGCCTGGCTGACCTTCACTTTGTCAAATGACTGTGCAGAATAAATAAAATCTGTCAGAACTCACAGATTAGTGGGATTGCTGACAGTAATGGCCAAAAAAAGAAAATGTTTACATTTCTGGCAAAAGTGAAAACAACTACTTTGTCTTTTTATTTGGGATTGATGTAATTAAAAGCAGTAGCCACACATTCTTCACTGCAGCTGCTGCAGCATGAACAAACTGGTTTTAATACAAAACATTTACAGTTTCTGCCAAACTTGAACTCCTTATTTGCTTTCAGTCTAAAATATATTTTTCCTTTGGTGCTTCTCTGCGCTGATAGCTACACAACAAAGGTTCATATCAAATGAAAATGCAGGTCAGGGAATATAAATTGTAATTATCAGCAGTATTTTATCTGTGTATTTTTCTTTCCTTTTGTTCACGGTGATTGAGTGTTTTTGTCAGATAACCGCTCAGTACAAGGTGGTTAAGGCTAGAAAGATGTTTGTGGTAAAAATACCTCCGGGTCAATCTGTTGTCATGCAAGCTCATTTAAGTCTGAAAAAAGTCAATCTCAATTCCTGGTTAAAACTTCTTCTCCCCTCCATCTTCTGACCTGTTTTCGGGTGTAGCTAGCTGTTGCTGTCGATCGTGCCGTACTCTAGTGCGGTAATTCCCATGTTTCTTCATCAGGCGAACATTTTTTCGAATGCGCCAATGGTGTCATCCTTCCTGAATGCAATAACTGTTAAAATGCAATGATAATACCTCCCCTTACAATGGCTGCTGTTGTTCAGTAGGCTGTAGTAACCACTGTCAAGCTTTTTTTTCCCAACGTATTTGAGTCATCATGTCTGGTGTAATCACTGGATGTATTGGTGACAGACTCAGGCAGTCAAAATGAAAGTTGTGTGACCTGTATTCCACTTGTAGCTGATAGTATTTTACGAGGCAATTTGCCTGTTTGTTTATGTAAAATAAGAACTGTAGATTAAACACTTCAGCTTTGGAGAGCTTTAATTATTACTGAAATCACGGCTTTCTGCCATCAGCCTTCAGTGTCTGTGGTGACCCACAGTAAAGTGATATGAGACCCTCTCTGCTCCCCTCAGATAACCTGATTTCAGTGTGAGTCTAAGTTGTGACTATGATGGTGACGCAATCTTACGGCAAATGTTGATGACTTTAGCAGCTGATGACCAGTAACTGTTTGATAAAGGTTCACAGCTCATGTCTAAACAATGCAGCAGCAATGAATGACAGATGAATTATCATTATAAATGAAATATCAGGAACTCGTGGTACAATACTAACAATGATCAAAGTATGTTTGGGTTAATATATTACTAGTTTATGAACATTAGAGGTAACCTTGCTGGTTTATAAAGCATATAATAGGGCCTTCATACCAACGCCCACTGGATTTTTTTCCCTCATTGCACGTTCACACACACCCCTCCCCCCAGTCATATTGTCATGCCATTTTTACAGTAAGCGTCCCTCTTGGACAAGTTTGACTGCAGACTCAGTTCCTAGTTTGTTAGAGATAACAACAACAGTCTGCAATAAATCTTACCTTTGTAAAGTTTGTTCTCTCTCTTCTTTCAGAGATGTGTGGAGTCGACTTCAATTTCGTTGTTTTGAGGCTGCAGCTTGTGTTGAATTGTATTGTGTTACACTGAGAGGTGCTTCTGATATTTAGTCTGTCTTCAACGATTCTCTAAATGTAGCCCAAAAAACCTCAGTGTCGAAATATGTTGATGGAATGGGATGGCATTTTTGGGATTTGTGGTTACAGGAAAACATACCCACACAAGAAAGAGAACGAAAGTCATTACTAGTAATGAAGACATGATGATCAGCTCGAGAAGACAGACAAGTTTGTGTCACTTAATGCAGCATTTAAGACCAGAAAAGTTGCATCACGATATGGCAGTATGTAAAATTCAGGTGACACCTACCACAAATACATTTAAACATTTTACATAAAACATAACATAAACCGAAATTAAAGATAAGGATCCCTTAAATTCATCTTGCATCGTTCTTGCTCTGCAAAAATACCAATCACCACAGAGGTTCACCTTAGTGAGGTTCACCTTAGTGAACCTCTGTGCTTAGAGATTGGGGAAGATAAGGTTAAGCTCACCTTGACAGGTGAGCAAACCATGTTGCCTGATTGTGGCAGCACAGGTGAACCTCTGTGCTGCCAGCAACAATCAGGCAACATTGATAAGTGCATTATCCATAAAGTGTCATATAATCATTCTCTTACAGTTAGTAAAAAAATTAAGTAATTAGCCAGTTGCATCATGCAAAAAAAATATATTTTGTGACTCATATTAGTAATGCTGTGATATACGTACACTGATGAGTCACAGGAGTCATGCATTAGCTATGCATAATTGAAACATGAACCGTTTACTCATGAGAATGAATAACATAACAGGTGGTGACATTTTACAGAAATTATTCAGCACTTCCCACAAAGTTCTAATGTTTCTGTAATACCCTGCACTGTCCATGCCCACCTCTTTATTTGAGTCTGGATAATGCTGTTTTATTGTATAATTTTCTCCACATTATCTCACGAGAGACGCAAACGCTCGAAAGACTTGTCCCCTGATCTGTGTTGCTATGGAGTCCCTGGCAGCCTTCATGTAGGCTTGGCTGTAAACATTTCAGGGTTGTTGTACATGGTTTGCTGCAGGTGCCAGCCCCTTCACTGTTTTTTTTTTTTTTTTTCACTGTTTTTTTTCTTCTTCTTCTTCTTTACGGCTTGGAATAATGCCCAAATGAGCTGTCAAGGTGAGCTTAACCTTACTTCCCCATTAGTTTTTATTCAGTAGTATTCTACCAAGTTCAGTCATATTTACCTTGTGAACCTCTAGAAGCAGGATTTTTTTCGACATAAGTGGTTTATTCTATTGCTTCATTTCTGCCCGACGGGATTCCACACGACAATACCCCTAACCTGTTGAGCAAGTTGAAGTGCAGAAAAGGGTCTGGGAGCACAGTAAACAAGACAGAGAGAGGGAGAGCGGTAGGTGGAGTGGAGGAGGGGGACAGAAGGGGAGTTAAATCAGTCACTCAGCCAAAAAACCAGTGCCACGCCCCAGGTGCCAGGGCTAGTAAGAGCAAGCAGCAGGAATGTGAGGGAAATGAATGGGAGTGTAAGTCCTGCCATTCACATGGTGAGTGCTTTCTTTTTTCACCTTTAGGCTGCACTACTTACCATATAAGCATATCACGAGATATGGTAAGGGTATAAAAGGCAAATATATGCGACTGTTGGCTCCAGAAATGTCGAACTTTATGCTGGACGTCTGATGTGAAACTTTTTTTGAAGTGATTCGAAGTGTGTTTGGTTTGTTAGTTGTCCTCCTGTTTACATTGAACGTAAGTAGAAACTAGGTTTATGAACTAGTTAAGGCGGGAGGCCACATTTCAGTTTAGATGATATTTATTAAAATGTATTAATAGACCCTGATCAAAACTAACCGCATGAGCGTGCTGTCTGTCATTTCTGGTGCTTTTAATCTGTTATTATGATGATCACAGACGGACAGAAAATGAAAGGTTTTCCTCAGTGGTCTGCACAACACGACTGCAGTCCTAAGTTAAAATCAAAACATCACGTGGTGCGCGAGTCCGTTTATTTCCCAGCTAACGAGGCTGACCTTTTTAATTTTTTCAGTCTTCTCCTGTATGAAAGGAACAGTGTTTTGTCACGTGTGAATAAAGAATTGCACTCTGTATGCTTACGAGGAAACAAATATGCAGCAAAATAAGACCTTTTTTCAGTCTTTAAAAACGTCAAGGGAGTGTGGAAACACTTTGAACAGGCCAGCCAGTGATTCGAGACCGCTGCTCTGAGAGAAGAGTACATATTTTCTGTCTGTGCGGTTGGCAATCTGTTTACTGGAAGGGTTGCTCACTCACAGCACATGTTGCTGCATGTGCAGCCAGTCAGTGAGCCCCAAGAAGACTGTAGAGTTAAAGTGTAAATGCAGGGGCAGAGAAAGTGTTTTTGCGGAGGGGGTGGAGGGGCGTTTGTGTGCATGTGTATGCATGTGTGTCTCTTTGGAGAACTTAGCAAATAGCCAGCAAAACCACACTAGAATCCTGTGTGTATGTGTGGTTCGGTGTGAGTTATATGAGTTTGCTGAGTCCAGATTTAAGCTCCCTTTCTGGGAACCAGCATTCCCTGCTCTTCTAAAGCGAGCTGTAAGAGACTGGAGGGCTTTGGGAATTAAGAGGCATGGGCTAGTTTCAGTATGTCCCAGGTTTGTCTATTGTACACAGCGAGTGGTAACAATGGGAGGGTTAAGTATCTGATATACACACCAAACCCTGGGACTCAGCTGCAAGTAATTAAAGCTGGCAGTTGGCAGAGAAGAGAGTCAGGCGACTGTAATGGCCGCTCTAAGTTCATACCATAATATTTGGATGATGAATCAGGCTGCTAGTAAAAGTGTTGTCATGCTGTTGACCCAAGGCTTTCTCCCCTCCCCATGTCCCGTTGGCCCTGAGGGAGGCACAGAGAGGAGAGAGAAAGGCTTGTGTTGGACAGAAAAGGAGAAAAACAAGAGAATGACAGCTTCTGCTTTTATCCAAAATAGCCTCATCATTTTGTGCTTTTTGTTTTTATGATTATATTTGATTTTTTTTTGCTGTTTGGTTTGCTCCTCCTCAGAAAGGGAAAATGTAGCTTAGTGGAAAACCTCCTTATCCATTATTTTTAGCAGCTAATAATTTGGTCCAACAGCCTAAAATCCAAATATATTAAATTTGCAAAGCTATAAAACGAGAAAGAGAAGCAGCAAATCCTTACAATGGAGAAGTTGGAACCAGAGATAACTTAATAGACTATTCGTTGCAGCTCTATTCCAGAGACTAAAGGAGACCTCCACCAGTTTCACACATCAGTGTCTGCTTACATGTCTTGGGGAGCACTGCTGCATAATGTGAAGCCCTGTGTGGCTCCAGAGGGACCTGTGTGAAGTCTGGCTTAACTTGAATCTCCTGCCGAAATGTCAATGGTTGAGTTGCATTGTGCTAGGTTTTGACAAGGAAAAAGACAGTATTTCTCTCCTTCTACTGCTTGATTTTGCTTTTTTGTGTGTCCATCATGAGTTCAACAGTATTATAGGAGTGCAGTACTAAGCTGGACTTTGTGCACCAGAAGTTATCCTTGTTTTAACTAGTAAATATGATCTTTCAATTGAAGGTGTAAGTCCTGATCATCATCATAATCAGATCACTTCAAATTTATTCCCTCTCTAATGGCAGTTTTTTTTTTAATCCCTCTAGAGTCTATCAACAAACTGTCTTGCATTACTGCTGCTTGCAAACTGCTGCCATCTTGGAGAGGACAGGCGACAGTCTCGCATGATTATTGCATACATGCAGAGCTGCAAACCAGTTTGGCATCTGAGCTGAGATTGGAATTATCATGCATTGTTCCCATTGGCTTAGCTCTGCGTCGTGGATATTTACTTGTTGTTTATCAGATTCGTAGCCAACCAGGTTGCGGGTATGTTCTTACAATTGTGCAAAAGTTGTAATGTAAACTGCTGGACAACAGTGTGTAAAACTGTGATTACAACATCAACATTATATTGGGCTAAATAGAGAAATGGTATTTCTGAGGACAGCATGACTGAAAACAACAAGAACTCACTCACTCCTTTTTTAGGTTTCATGACTACAACAAGGTGGTCGTCAACAGAAGTCCAGCTGTGAGCTGTCTGTTAATGTCACCTCATCATCTCTTTTATGTGTCCCCCTTCCTCTCTCGACAGAATCAGCGTATGACCTTCTTCCCAGAGAGCTACAGTTGCCTTCCTTCACTCAGCAGAACCCAACAGTCATGAGTCAAAAGAGCGGCGGAGAGGCAGGGCCTCCCCCTTCAGCTGCTCTAGCATCAGGTAGGATTCTGCTTCTCTTATCCTTATTTCTCCTCTGCAAGTAGGACTGATCATGCCTCAACCTAACCAAAACACAACTCATGTAGCAGTCTGTACCTGCTGGTAGACTGTGAAATACTTGGTCAAGGGGATTGTTGTGATCTACTGTATGTTGAGGCCTGTTGCAACAACACTGTGTTGAAATGTAGGTCATGTATTGCAGGTTCAGGTAGTATGTAGAGTCCTCTGCCTTTTTACAGGCTTTTTGGTGCTATAGACTATTAAATGGATTGGTGGTTTAAACTGTACACAATAATGAATAAAGTTTTTTTTAGAGAAGCTTTGAGTGGCTGTAGTTACTTTGTTGACCATTTTCACTTTTAAAGGTGAGCTATTGTTCACAGGGGAAAATCATATTTTTCAGAGAAATTAGATGTACTGCTAATGGTTAATTACTGCACAATTTAAGCTTTTTTCTGTAGGAAATTAACAACATCATGATCATATATAGATCACTTTAGATGACTGTTGGATGTGTGATGATTAGACAGTATTTTAGATGGAAAAAATTCTGCACTTCGCTGACATTAAACACCGGAATAACACAAAACAACATGAGCGTACAGTGCGCACACAACAGAGGACACACAGATGTGAAGCATATTTAGAGCCATCTTTATCACAGCATGTTCTTCTGTCACCTTTCTTCCCTTTTTCTTTGACCCTTCACATTTTGATTGTGTGTTCTCTTGATACAGTGGTGTCCAAATATAAACTTTCCTCTGAGGAGTGACTGCGTAGCCATCCAGCTCCAAACTGGCACATAATTAAAGAAAAAGAACAAGCAGAACGTGTTATTAATGATTTTTTCTTCTTCATTTGCAGCACTGTTTATGCTGTTTTAAAATCGATCATGGTGCTGGTGTAGTGAGTAGGGTGTAATGGAGGTTAAACGCTCATAACCCTCCACTCCACATCTGTGGTGGTGGTGGACAGCAGACAGTGTTTGTTCCTAGATATGGTTGCTACTGTACATCTGTGATCATATATGTTTTTGTGTTTTGATGCTTGTTCAAAATGACACTACCTCCATGCGTTTTGTGTGCCTCTTTTTCTTTCCCACTGTGTGTTTTGCAAACTAATGAGACACCAAACGATCCGCATTGTCAACAGCAGTCTAACTCCTTTTTACGATCTGCAACTTAACCAGACTTTTCCCCACTCTTCATCTAGTTCATTGTAACTATTTGAATGCTTTTTAAATTACAGTGTATGTCGGCATGCTGGAGCAACCCTTTCTGACAAACAAAATACCCTGTGTTATGATTATTTAAAAAAAAAAAAAATCTGAATAAATTTTTACTGTTCAGCTCTTATTGCTCATTCGCTGTCTCATTTTTATATTCCAGGAAGTTCCCTCTGAAGCAGGGAGTGTCTGCATGTAAAATGGTCTGCAGTTCTCTGCTTCATAGGTCAGAAGCTTGTTTATTTTGTCTCTGTGGCTACGTTCAGTCCCAACAAAATGAACTTTTGTAGCAAAAAACATAAAAACAATTGAAAGTAAAAGCTCCAATAATTGGCATGCATCGTATTGTTCACATTATGGTTTTGAACTTCCCTCTCCATTTCAACATTTTGGCTTTTTGTCAGTTCAACACGAGCAAAATGCTAGTAATAATGATAGATTCATTCAGTTAGTTGATTTTTTTTTTTCTTTTTTTAGTTGCAAATGAATTTATTCAGCATATTTAAAATATTTAGATAAGGGGGACTGCTCACCTCTCACCTCTTCTTTGGTTCCTTTTTAGGCACACCTATACAGCGCTTCACATACTGTACCTTTACAAATCCTCAGATATTATCAGCACCACAGACACACACGTAAGATCCAATGCAAAGGGGGAAATTTTTAATTGGATGAAAAAACAAAAACAAAAAAAGCAAAAAAGAAACAATCATGAAACAAATTTTGCTCCTTAAATGGGACTGCTAGCCAACACTGGTTGAGATGCTTTTATTCACTGTTAATTATTTGCACTGTAGATGCTACATCCTCTTCTATGACCATGGAAGGCCCCCGCAGTGCTTTTTCCACCTCTTCCAGCTCCACCATGCATTCCAGTACTTCAGCCAGTGACCCGAACCCAATTCACAGCGGCAATGTTGACCCAGAGGACAGCAGGAGTAGCAGAGCGGTCCCAGAGGTTGTCGGAGCAGAAGGCGGGAATGGTCCTGGCAGCAGTGGCTGTAACTGCCGGGGAAGCAGTGAGCTAGGAGGAGGAAGAGGCGCAGCGCCCCAGGAGGCCCAACCACATCACCAGATGACCCCATCCAAGCGCCGCACCGTACTGAACATCTCTCCACCTCCGCAAGACCTGCTTGATGACAGCCGTATGTCCTGCCAGGATGAAGCGTCCCTGGACTCAGAGCAGAGTAACAGCATCTGGATGGATGACTCCCTCTCCAACTTCAGTATCATGAGCACCGTCTCTTACAATGACAACACAGAGGTGCCACGAAAGTCCCGCAAACGTACCCCTCGCCAGAGGCCTGGTCCCAAGTCTGTGCCCGCAGGGGAAGCTAGCATGGATGTGTTCGATGCCGACAGTGCCAAAGGTCCACACTTTGTCCTATCGCAGCTAGGCCCCGACAACAAGACTGGACCAAAAGGAAGGTTTGTGTAACGCCTAGATGTAGTCAGTTTCAAATACTTTAACTGAGATCCACCTTCTTATGGCCCTCTGCTTCTCATGAAGTTGTCAGAGGAGCTATGGCCGTGTACAGAAGGGTGAAGAAGTAAAGGAAAAACCAACATTAGGTGTCCTTGTAAAACTTTAAGCCACCTTATAGTCATAGTCTCTGAAACTCAACTGGCAAACTGGAGGTGTCACAGTGACGCATAAGAAATTGTGAAATGCATTTTTTTCCCTATTTTCTAAAAACATTTTAAAGGCTGAACGATTAATCCATTAAGACTCAGTGCAAATAGTCAGCATATTTCTTGATAATGAAAGTAATCACTAGTTGCAACCCTGAAATATTCCCATTGCTCAAAAATGTCCCCAGTTGTGTTGTAGTGAGATTAGACGTGGTGATTGCTAAAGCTGTCAAAGCATTCAGTGAAGCCTCCTCCCCTGCATGAAAGCATCTGCAATCAAGTTTTTCCAGTTATTTGTTTCCCCTCAGTGGCCAAGGAAAACAATGACTGCACTTATTGTTGGAAGTTGTTTACTGAGTCGCTGATAGATGTTTTATTCATTTCATATTCTCTCAGTGGTAGCTGTACAGTTGGGTAGGTGCTCAGCCTTCATTCTGTGTGACCCTTGTCTTACAGGCCCTCCTTGATAACCTCATACAGCACTGACTCTGACTGTCAGAAGAGGTATTATTAGCAGATGACACGTTGCACAGCAGATGAAAATCTTTAACAAACTACCCTGGCTCTAAATTTCCCACCACACTTTGACGGAAGAAGAGCGGCCAGATCAGAGTGGAGGGAGGGGCAGGATACTGAAGTACAAACAATGGTCAGCCACAGTGAATCACAGAGCCTCTCTCAAAGACCCAGGATAAGCAGAGCAGATTAAATAAACAGATAACTCTGAACGCTTTAAGAACCGGGCATAGAATATGTTTGGTTGATGGAGGGACTGTTAGCTCTGCATTGCTCAGAGCATCATGGGGTGTGAGGGATTGGGGTGGGGGGGGTCTGAACAAATAAGGACATGGTTAAAGCATCTGTTAAAGCAAGTTCCAGACATTCTTTGCTTTTTCCACAACGCTGGAAAGAAGATGCCAGCCAGGTTTTGAACAAACTAAAATAAAATAGTGAGAAAATGTTTGAGTCAGAAATGATCAAAGTGGTCTTTGTTGCAGCTCTGATGATCCTCAGACAGCTAAACACAAAGGAGGAACTCTTTTGATGCAATATCCACAGAAGAGCGAGGGGAAGGAGCTGAAGATCCTCGTCCAGCCTGAGACTCAGCACCGAGCCCGCTATCTGACCGAAGGCAGCAGAGGGTCAGTGAAGGACCGCACTCAGCAGGGCTTCCCTACTGTCAAGGTAACTGTTACACCCCTAAACTGCACAGAGAGTCCCCTACCCAGTAATGAAGATCTGAATAAAAATAATAATAATAATGATGATCTCAGAAATAATAAATAAGTTCTCAAATTGAAAATGAGACCACTGACGTTGTAGTGGAGACTAAGGAAGATGAAGACATGTCAACAGAGTGAGGCATGAGCCAGAGCAGAGACACTGCAGAGTATTTGATGATGAGATTTGTCAGTTTGTCATTGATGTTAGCCCAGGAGGTGATCTGGAGAGGAATCTGGGCAAATGGCAGCATGAGCTCTGCTGGATCAGTTCCTGCTTTGTTTGTACTGTCAGGGCTCTTGAAGAGCAGGTGGACCCTGATGCAGAAAATGGGCATACGTACAAGTCAGAAATAGAGGGTAGCAGAAGAAGATAAAAGGCTGACCAGATTGCACATGAGGATAGAATGAAGATGGGCTGACAAAGAAGGAAAGACTAACTGGGGGAAGCCTTTGTAAATGGGCAGGACGCATGAAGCCTAATTGCTTAAAGAGAAGATTCCAAAATGCATCTGCTCCACAGGTACAGAAGTACTTAGTATGTAGCATCGGTCGACACCATTTCAGTATCTAGCCTCCCACAGTAGTTTGTATTATATGTTAATTTGGTAACATTTTTAATAATGCATCTTTTTTTTTTCACTGATGCAGCTGGAAGGAGTGAATGAGCCGGTAGTGTTGCAGGTGTTTGTTGGCAATGATACTGGCCGCGTGAAGCCTCATGGATTTTACCAAGCTTGCAGGGTGACCGGCCGCAACACCACAGCCTGCAAAGAGGTGGACGTTGATGGCACAACTGTCATCGAGGTGTCCCTTGATCCAAGCACCAACATGACACTAGCGTATGTGCTTTTCTTGACATTGAAATGGGGTTGTTAATATGTTAAACCATGAAAAGAGCCCTTATTTTTTACTGTTATAATGTTTTTTGGGTGTTTAGTGTTGTAAAGAGCTGCTAGTCAAGCAAACTGCACAGTTTGTTTTCTCTGCTAACATTGTCTCTGTGCAGGGTGGACTGTGTTGGGATCTTGAAGCTTCGTAATGCTGACGTCGAGGCTCGCATTGGTGTCGCCGGCTCCAAGAAGAAGAGCACACGCGCTCGGCTGGTGTTTCGGGTCAACATCCCCCGTCCAGATGGTTCAGTGCTCACACTACAGACTCCTTCATCTCCAATCCTGTGCAGTAAGTCAGTCTCCTGCTGTTTGTCTCTGTGCAAATGCTATTATATCAACTGATATATATTGTGTGTTGGGATACAAGTGTTCTTCTATGGATTGTTTCATTAATTCTGGTGTATTATTTCATTACTTTAAATCAGTTTCAACAAGTCAACTGCTTGTCACCTACTTACATAGTAAATAATTGCCATTATAAACGGAGCTATTTTCCTCTCTTTAACAGGAGATGTCCTGTTTGTAAAGTTTAATATAGCCTGAGGTCAGGAGGTTGTCACCTTTTGATGTCCACATTTGGAAACAATGTGTAAAGATCCCTCCAGATTAAAGTTTTATTCAATAATGCCTACAGTATGAGGGTGTGGTTGGTTTCATAAACAGGAAAGACGCTTCGGGCCGTAAGAAAGTTTCTGAGTGAGTGGATTTAAGAGAAGTGCTTTGAGAGAGACAGGGGAGAAAGAAGGAAAGGACGAAACAATAGAGGTGTGTGGACTTCTATTGTTTACACAGAACCAGCATGCAATCCAGGGAACTGTCCTTCCACACAAAAAAAATAGTAATTCCACTTGGCATCTGTGTGCGTGTGTGGATGTGTATTACTCAGATTGTGGGGACTAAAATGGAGAGGACTCGCCTTCCTTATGGGGACAAAATACAAGTCCCTGTAATGTAAATCATTACATGTTAGAAGGAAGACTTGGTTTAAGGTTAAGGTCACGCAGCAGTGGTTATGGTTAGGGTAGTACTACAGGAAATGAAAATACATCAATGTAGTGTGTGTGTGTGTGTGTGTGTGTGTGTGTGTGTGTGTGTGTGTGTGTGTGTGTGTGTGTGTGTGTGTGTGTGTGTGTGTGTGTGTGTGTGTGTGTGTGTGTGTGTGTGTGTGTGTGTGTGTGTGTGTGTGTGTGAGAGAGAGAGAGAGAGAGAGAGGAGTGAAAAAGGTTTGTGAAACAAGGACAAGGGGAGTTGTTTTGAGTTTGTTATTTTCAGCATTTTGAAGGCCTGTGAGAAACAGACAGTATTTGAGTTGTATGAAGACCTTTTTGTTCAGAGTATCTACAGGCCTTGAAAGGTCTTCCAAAGCATACAATTTAGTTTCCTGAACAAAAAAAGGCCTGGGAAATGTAGTTACAAAACGTTTTGTATCAGATTGCAGGCTGTCAGGAGATATTACACAAATATAAAGTGGGTTGTGCTGCCGGAGGCTGTTTAATCCTTTTTTGCAGAGTTTCAGTCAGCACCATCAGATTTATAGCAAACACTGTCACCGTTGCTAATTAGCTTGGAAGCTCATCATCTCACAGTGGGAAAAGTAGAGCTGTAGGCCAAAATAGTTTAACCAGATAGTGTTAAATGAATTCCTTTGAGGGGACAAAGACACCTCATTGCTCTGTATTTGTATTTCTTCTGGATTTATCGCAAGACACCTGTGTGAAAATAAGTTTTAACCAATCTGCTTCTTTTGTTTCCGCCCTAAAAGCAGGTTGATTATTATTTTGTATATGTTTTGGATGAGCCTTGTTAAAACTGTTTATATTTGCTCTGTTTACAGCTCAACCTGCAGGGGTACCTGAAATCCTAAAGAAGTCACTACACAGTTGCTCAGTGAGAGGAGGAGAAGAGGTTTTTATCATTGGCAAAAACTTTCTGAAAGACACCAAAGTCATATTTCATGAGAACGTTTCAGGTAAAAAAAATGTGATTGGCCATGGACATTTTGGTTTGATGCATTTTAAATTGTCCTCCAGTAAACATGCTTCACCCTCTGTCTGTTCCAGATGAGACATCGTGGAAGGCAGAGGCTGAAATTGACATGGAGCTGTTTCACCAGGTAGAAATGTGATTGTTCGTGTTATTTTTGTACCATTAATGCTGATTACGAGTGAGCTGAGTAGATAGAAGCAGCCATTTCACATTTGTATGGGGCTTTAGATGTAATCATCTTAAATGGCTGCTGGTTCAAAGGTTTGAGTAGTCTCATTGTGTTCTGACCTAATTACCCTCCGTCTCAAAGGCTACACTGAGTGTGTCTCAACAGTCCAGTTTAAACCTTTGCCCTTGTAAACAAAGTGGTCAGAGGTAGCTGAATTAATGAGTCTGCAGCTAATAGAAAAGGTTCTTGTGTTTAATAGATGACATTTTGTTTTTTGATGAAGGTACACTGTGGAGTTTTCTTCTTTTGTCTTGATTGTTTCTGACTGAAACGTTTAGTGTGGATCTGACTAACGTATTGAAGCATGCACTTCCTGCACTGTTGGCCTCTTCTCTGTAAATGTATCACACAATCTACTGAACTGAATGCAGTCATCAGTGTAGAAATCCAGTCTGCTCTCTCTGATGCTGATAGGGCACAAGATATAAAGACAATGAAGACCCCCCCCCATCCGTTGCCATAGTCGAAAGCTCGTCAGGGTACCTACAGTTGGTCTATATTATCTGTTCCACTCACCCTTTGACTCTGGTTAGATAAGTGTATTCAGACTCTGCTGTGCATTAATTCATTGTGTTGGCTCTTTCTGAATGATCACCCCCAGAATCACCTGATAGTGAAGGTCCCTGCGTATCAGAACCAGGCCATCACCTCTTCCGTGTGTGTGGGGATCTACGTGGTGACGAATGCTGGCAGGTCTCATGATGTTCAGCCTTTTACCTACACTCCAGATTCAGGTTTGCTTCAGTCAATTTCAGTTAATCCGCTAAATCACACCGAGTGTCTTCTTCGACCGACAAGATCATTCATGTAACCTTCCGTCTACTGTGTCCTTGTTGACAAATGAGTTTTTGCTCAAGGATAAAAAAAAACAAATTGTGTTCCCGTTAACTACGGCAAAGAATTTTGTTTTACACATATTTTCTCTCCCACAGAAACAAGAGTTGCACCACAGCTTTGTTGAATTTAATTACAAGGGGTTTTTTTACTCAACACCACCACCTACAGTAGGATCAGAGCACATATTAACTATCATGAGAAATATCTTTTCAAGAGCACAATACACAGCCCATATCTAAACACAGGAACCCAGGGTCATCCGCAGTCAGGTCTGTCTTTCCTCAGCACTTTCATCAAAGTGACTATAATGAAACAATGAACAATGTAATTTCCAGTCCTGCGCACCACATTTACCATCTTTCTTAATAACATAACATTGTTATGCTGCATTTGACAAAGACTCTCCAGTTTTGTGGGCTCATCTGTTTCTGTTTGCTGTTGCAGCCAAAAATGATGTTCCTGTGAAGAAAGAGATGCCCTCTCCAGTGAAGACTTGTTCATTTGATGAACAAATCAAAGGTTCTTATCCCTTTGTGAACTATTTTACCTTAACCATGATTATGGCCCCTTTGTGAATGCTGCTAATATATTGTGCATAGAGCTGAGTGCAGACTTACTTTTAGCTCACGGTGAACTGCCTGTCTTTGAATAGCTGAACACAAAGCAAAAAAAGACATTTTAAGAAGAAAACATATTCCTTGGTCTTGCTTCTACAGTTCTAGATGGTGCCTTGATGCCTTCAGTGTTGCCTTTAGTGAAGAGAGAAGATGTCACTCCGATGGAGGTCACCAGCAACCTTCATTCTTCTGGTGTATTTAAGGTGATATATTGATTTTTTAACCCTGTTAAAGGCCTGATTAATAACTGTTACAGAATGATTTTGATTGGATTGGAGCCTTTTGATTTTACAAATCAAATAACGTTTCGAACACTCAATTTAGTTTACACTTTATTCCTTTATAGTACTTGTCTGGAAGAGAAGTGTTATATGTGGGCTGTGTTAGCAATAAAAATCACATAATAAAACTCGCTACAAAATGTAAAAGTTAAACTAAGAAATCTTTATATTCTGTTTTGTGTTTTCAGCAGACTGGTGACCTGTGTCCAGCCCAGCAGAGCGCAGACATGACTGCAGGCCATCTAAATAAAAACAGACCATTTTCCAACAGCCTGTCTCAGCCTGCAGGCGACCCTGACAAGGGCCAGGCTCCTGTTTTTCCCAACACAGAGCCCCTGAGTACTATCCAGAAGCAGGACATTGCAGCTACTAGCGCCTTCTCCGTGCCTGCTGATTCTCTGCTCCAGCAAGGCTCACAGCAGTTCCTCCTGGAGGCCAGAGAGGCTCTCGGGCAGGAGAGGCCGGGCAGCAGCTCTGGAGCTGTGGGGAGGCTGTGTGGAGAACCTGCACCTCAACAGCAGCAACTGCCCCTGTTCCCCCCAGATGAAGTGGCCCAGCTGGAAGAGGCAGTGAGGCAACTTAAAGCCAAGGGTTTCTGTAACTTACCACTGCAGTCTGACAACTCAATGGCCAAACAGCAGCAACAACACATCCAGCACCAGCAACAGATCCAAAAACAGCAAATTCAGCAGCAGCAGCAGCAGCAACAAATTCAGCAACAGCAGCTTCAACAGCAGCAACAGCAGCAGGTTTTGGAGAATTTACAGCAGCAGCTGTTTCAGTCACAGATTCAGATGCAGTGTGGCATGTTTCAGGATGCCTCTCAGGGCAAGAACGCAGAACAGCAGGGCTCAACACAAGGAGTGGTGCCAAACCAGGGGACTCTTTTCCAGCAAGCCCAACAGCAGCAGCAGCAGCAGCAGCAGCAGCAACAACAGCAGCAGCAACAAGCAGCTCTCTTTCAGCAGGCGAGTGACCTGCTCTCAATTCAGACCAACTTCCTCCAGCAGACGTCCTCGCACCCTTCACCGCCCATGTTCCACACTCCCAGTTCTTTGGCTGAAACCCAAGATCCGCAGGGGGGGCTGTTTCAGAAGGCCTCTCAGGAGCAGGTCCAGGCTGCACTCTTCCAAAACACCATGACAGTACTACAGTCTCCAGACCAGCAGCCATCAACCCCCGGACTTTTCCTTCCTCAGACGTCCCTGTCCTCTCAGCTTACAACCAGCAGTGCCCAACAACAGCAACAGCAGCAACAACAGCAGCAACAGCAGCAGCAGCAGCAGCTGGCTTTCCTCAGTGCTCTACAAACTCCTGCCCCTGAACCACAATCAGTATTTCAGGCACAGACCCAGCTCTCCCCCATTCAGCAGAGAAGCCCCATGGAGCAGCAACAGCCCTCCCAGCCCCAGCCCCACACACAGCCAGCCCAGCAGGCTCCCCTCTTTCAGAACATCTCCCCACATCCATCTGCAAACACACTCTCTCCAGGCCAGCAACAGCAACAGCAGGCTGGCCTGCTGTTCTGCAATAACCCCCTTTCCACTCCAGACCAGGCCTCCAGCCTCCTGTTCAGCAGCCAGGGTCAGATGCCACCACTGACCAGCAGCAATCTAGTTTCCCAAGAGCCCCAGAACCCCTCTCTGCTCTTTTCCCAAGCCAGCATGGTGACAGTAAACCAACAGGATCGCTCTGAGCCCATGGCCTTAGGGAACCCCACTGATCCACGACAGCAAGTCATGTTTCAGGAGCAACAGCCGATGCAGCTGGGTAGCAGCTCAAACAACCGGCAGGAGCAGCCTGTAGGCCTCTTTATGCCTCAGTCTAACATGGCTACTCTGCCGGGTGGACTTGCTGCTCAGGAGCTCGCACAGTCAGCCATGTTCACCTCACAGAACGGCGTGGCAAACCTCCAGACGACCACCTCCTCCCCTGTTCAGCAGCCAGGGACTCTGTTTCAGACGGCTGTCAGTGGGAGCATCAGTCAGCCCAGCCAGCCTCAGCAAGCTGGCCTCTTCCTTTTTGGGATTCAGAACGGTGAGGACTGGATTATACCTCGTGATTGATTGCGGAGTTGTCAAATGGGAAAGTGAATGGGCAACTCATTAGGAAATCTATGTGCAACCAAGATACGTATTTAGACCAAAGTTGTCATGGAGAGGTGGGGACAGAATTCACTGTAATATTATTGATAGTTGTCTTTCAGTGGAACCACATTGATACGACACTTTAAAACACTTTCCTTTGTCAAAACTGATGATTGAGTAAAGTTTTTGAACAAAATGAGGTATTAAACCTAATGAAATTAGAAAATAAAGTTCACTTTGTGATGGATTTATAGACGTTATTGTGTTGCGTGCATTAACACATTGTGCTGAATTAAGACATGTGATCATAAGACTGTCAGTACAAACTCACTTGTGAACACATCTGAGAAAAAAAACATCTCTGTCGTGTCATTAATGTGCACTAACAGTACTCTAACTCATTTTGACCAGCTGGTTTTTCTGCTCCATCCTTGCAGAGTGCGGGCAGCTGATGAACACTCCTGGAAACACACTGTCAGATCAGATTATAGCCATCAGCCAGTCTGGTCAGAACCAAAGAGAGAGTGATGCTCACATCCAGTCCCTGCTCAGCCAGTCCCTGTCTCAGTCTGCGTCTGTGCACAACAGCATGGCTGCCTCTCAGAACATGGAGAAGATTGATGACCTGCTGGTCAGCCTGCACGAGCCGGGCAGCAGCTTAACTCGTTCTTACTAACCTTCATACAGGTTCATGGGTTTGCCTTTTTTTTTTTTTTTTACTGATAATATCTGGAATAATTGTAAAACGTAGACAGTTAAAATACTGTCTGTTGATAAGCTCATGCAGTACAAGATTTGTTTGAGACAAACTGAACATGTGCTTATATCTGATCATCAAGTATGTTTCTGCCCTACTAACGCATTATTTGGTCATCTTCAGGAAAGGGGTAAACATTGTGAAGCGCTGAGCCAGTCTCTGAAACATAAGGTCCTCGTGATTATTCTCCAGAGTGGCATGAAATTATCACTAAAGACTAACTGGACAAGTTAGTATCCAGACAGTGAACGTGGAATTTGGTTTGCCGTTTCTTGGCTGAGTCGGCGGGCCAAGAGAAGAGATGAAAGTACAATAGCTTAGTGGCCTTGTTATTCATTTAACTCATGAAGTTTGTGTATATCTGTAGATAGATTGTCAGTGATGTAATCTGCAGCATCCTTTGGCTCTCGTGGCATTTTTAAGGTGTTCTCCAAAGTGTTTAGCGGTTTCCATGAATAGTGTTCCCTTTAATGCCTTGTTTGTGTTTTTTTGTTGCATGGAGGGTAGAGTGTGTGGTACAGCAGGAAGGTTTGGACAGAATGTGGTACGTATGGATGAATAGATAGAAGATGTCGAAGGTGGACGCTGTTGATGTGGTCTGAAAATGATCTTCACGCGACGCAACAGCGCAGACAGAATTGATAGAAGGTTAGAGAGGAGGATGAGACATGAGAGGAAGAAGAATAGTAATGAATAGTAAAGTTTTCTACACTAATCTGACGTGGAGTCACAAACAAGTGCCTGTCATATATGTGGGTGTTAATTATTTCAGTGTTTTAGCAGCTAGCGTGCACCTGATCATATGAATAAATTGACTCAGTCTCTGATAGCCCACAAAGTGACTTTGGATTTCATTAATGGTATGATAAAGACAGAGTCTGAACTCAGTAGATGTATGATAAAGTAATGTGGCATCATTTTTGGCTATTTACAAAAGGCCTGCCTGAATTAGGTCCGGTCCTGTCTCGACCTGTTTGGTACAGTAGTAACTGTAAAAGAGTATTGGTAGATCAGTCAACAGCTGTGCAGTGAGGATGGACAGACAGATGCCATCTACAGCACAGTGTACAGACAGCACGGCATACTGTAGACAAGCAGACATGTTCAGACTAACATTTAGTCTGAATCCATTAAGGCCAAACTGTGTCAGACTGCTGCTTTTTTAGAACAGGTTCTCCTTTTTAATACAAAAGAGATGAATCTTTTAAGAAAGCGTGGCGGTGGAAATATAACAAACGCGGGCTGAGACTTCTTTTATGCTTTCATATTCAGCACTTTACAATGCTGTTCTTCGTGACCACTTTACTCATCGAGGGTACAGTACAGCCCCACAAGAGGCAGTGTTTCTTTGCTTTTTTTTCAGCTGCCTCTTCCTCATTGTTTACAGTGAAGTAATAAGTTTTTAACATGCACATGGATCAGACATTTCTGTCATTTCTGTCCTGTTTGCATGGCAACATTTGCATAGAGAAGCAGACTCTCAGAAATATTTCTTTCAAGCTAGTATCATTAAATTTATCACGCTTCCAGTTACCACATACCATTCTTTTCCTTTTGCTTATGATGCAGATTTATGGTCTGGATTTTGTAATTCAGCAGTGCATCTCATTGCCAGCCATGTTACTGTACAACCATCATGATTCATTCCCAAGGCCTAATACATTATTTATTCCTGAAAACCAGCCTCCAAATCTGGACAAATGAGGAAAAATGTGCATCAAGACATTTTTATCCAAATGTTATTTTGGTTGACATGTTCACTCTTTTTAAATACATGCATCTACAATAGAGAGAGTAGAGTGTAATATAGTAAATTATTTTTGTCTTAAGGGTTAGATCATTATGTGTTTTAATGCCATTTGGATGGCATTATTCTGCGTCAGGCACGCATGAACTGGAATAGTATTCTTAAACCAGCTAGGAAAGAGCCTTTTTTTTTGTTTGTTTGTTTGTTTGTTTTTTTGTTTTTTTAGCCAGTTTTCTTAATGTGATGGATTTGGTGAATGTTGAGGAGAAGCAACAGTTTTTTGGCTACAGCTGCACATTGTACATCTCATCCAGGTTAAGGTATTAACATGGGAACAGAGCCCATCTCACATGCTTTCTTGTAAATGTACGCATTCTGAAGACTTGGCGTCTTCGTCCACAGTTGGCCAGTGGCCTCAGGACCAAAGTTTGACGCTAATCTTGCTTTGCTTAAATCCTGATGACAGGCCAGTTTTATGGCTCGTGAGCTTTTATTCTCTTCTTTTCCAACTTGCAAGTTTAAAAACCATTAGAAAAGAAACCATTGTTTGCCTCCATCATTATTAGGCATAATGTCCTGCTGCCACACCTTTTCCTTCTTGCTTTTTTGTGTTTTTTTTTTCCCCAAAAAGAAAAAAAGAGATGTTTGTGTCATGTTTAGTTTCACTGTAAGTGTGTGCATGAACAAGGGGCTGGTCTCTCTGGTGATGACAGAATTGGCTCAGTTTTATGCCTCAGTGGTTGTCTTGTTTTCTATGTACAGTTCGTGAGAAACGAGGGAACACAGTTACATTTTATATACTTTAAATCACAACCAGCTGTTGTTTGATGGTGGAGATTATGTAAACTTGACTAATGTGATTTATGGAGCTACAGCGTGTCAGTTTGAGCAGTTTTAGTGGTTTTTAAAGGGACCCTACTCCTGAAGGAAACCTGACCTTGGAGAAAAGAGCTATCTGTGATTGGCTTTCTTCAACTTGTGAAATAGAAGAACTAAGATTTCCAGTGTTGAGTATTTATGATTTTATTTGTTTTTGTTTGTTTTACAAAGTTTCAAAAGATTATCTTTTTTTTTTTTGTTATTGGTATAGTGCCTGTGCCTCTTTTTGAAGAAGCGTATCTAATTTATTTGTGTGTTGGTTATTATCTAAATTGTTTCCCACAATCATAGTTGTGTTCAGATATTTTGTAATTGTATCCATGACAGCAATATGATTTGGCCCTCAAACCTGCTGATACTGTACCTGGCACCTTGCGATGATGATAAATGAGACAGCAAAGTGCCTCGTACACTATGAATAACATGTACATTCCTGTGCACAGTTACTCTTTTGTGATTTTGGAAGGTGTAGCTGTAATAGCATACACCTTAATGTACATATCATGTGTTTGCGTATAATTGGACCCTGTTGTCCTTTTTGACCAAGTAGTTCACAGCAGGGCAAAATGACACCAAACAGTTTTCACGGTCAAGAAAAAAAAATCCTTCAAAACAGGACCAACAAATCTAAGTATTTTTACTCTAAATATAATGCTGAATGTGATTATACAGTGTGGCTGTAAATGTCTCACTGAGATGCAGAATGTCCTTTTATACACATGCTGGGGAGGTAATTACTTTATTTGAAATTACAGTTTTCTCATTTGTGTATTTACAATGTAACTGGAGATCAGATAACGGCGTGACTCATTATGCAGTCGTGTGGAAATGAGATGGATTGTTAATATAAAGTTCTCATATTTCCTCGACGCTACAAACTCTTGACTGTCTCTGTTTCTTGCAATAGAACAAGATGTGGTTTTCTTGTAACGTTACCAGATCATTTGATATCAACAAACTGAGGCTATCACAGGTGTTCAGATGGTTCATTTTGTCCTAAAATGTCACTCTAGCTCACTCTAGTGCTCTGAGAACATGTCGCGACCATATTGATGTTTCACCATTGTTGCCTGTTTAATACCCCGCTGGTTCTGCCAGTGATGATTGGTCCTTGTTAATTAGAATGTTTTAAGCCATAAGACTTTAAGTGTACTTTAAATGCTCGACAGCAGTGACCAGATAAATGTGGTTGTGGTTGATAATGTGTGTTGTGCAATTTCTGTCATGCATTTAACTTGTTTGTACTGAAGTATCCATTGCATTTATGTTCTACAACGTAGATGCAGGCAAATTTTCTCTGAAACTGCTATGCAGCTAATATACTGTAAATGTAGATCTGTGAGTTTTTGAATATATATTTTTCTAAATAGCCTCTCCAAAGTAGAAAACCAAAGTAGATTTCCTCTCTGTTATTTATGTTGCTTGTTAAAATGTTTTCTGATGCTTTGAGTGCTGCCTGCAACTGATTTTTGAACCTTTTAGCCAGTTAAAATGGAAATTTCTCTTCTCAACAACCACCTCAGACATGGACGATCTTTTTTTCTTTTTTGGCGGGGGGGTGGGGGGGATTGTTTGGCTGTCTTTACTCCCTTCTTGCTTGCAGGGTTTATGTGGAGGTTTGCATCCAGACTTACTGTTTACTGGTGCAGTGGTTCCCAGTCTTTCTGATTTCTCTCAGGGGCTCTGAGGTACCAGGAAGTCAGACCAGTAAATATCCACGAATATGAGATTTATTTTGTACCATAATTTTGCAACAATGTGAATTGCAAATGAGTTTGATATTACTTTCCAAAAACCATTTGCTTACCCCACACTTCTATAAGATCTTTAGTATCTTTTCACTTCTAACACAAGGGAACCACTTTTCTAGTAAACAGGCGGTGTTTTGCTCCTGGAAATAGCAAGCGGGAAATTTTGCCTTTTTGTTTCTAACCATGTGAACAACTGTCAAATAATCATTCTTGGGAGGAAGAAAAAAAAAACTTGCTGTGGCTTCTGTTGGGAGAGTTTTATTTTCTTGCAATTAAATTTCTGTAAACTTGCTGCTATCTCTATTAAACATATATACTTTGAATGGTGTGCCTTTGCTTTTATTTTAAGTTTTTTTGGTGTATACTACTGGACAAGAATACTTGGCTGTGGTACAAGGATACACAATTCATACATGTCAAAAATCCATGGCTGATGTAGTCTTTCACATTAATTTAAATTTCAAACATTTGAAGAAATCATATGTTGCATCTTTTACCAGCAAGGCAAGGGCATATTATGAGAAAATGGACACACCTCCACACCTTCAGCTCTTTTGCAGCTCTTTGTTTTTAATGGAAACTCTTAAAACAAATATCAATTATATATTTAATGTCATGGTTCATGGCCATAAATAGTGTTTAATGGCCTTCTGGCCTCTGCTATAGTGCCACCATCAGGACAAAAATGACACGTTTTCCCCGCCTACCTTATAAAAGGAAACGTTGCTTTCATGGTTATGAGTTATGAACCAGTACCCCCTGGGATCCGTCAGCAGACGTTCTTGTCAATCAGTTCCGCTGTTTCTTGAATCCTGGATAAGTCTTGTCTGGGCTGTTTGCTGTTGATCCGTGTTGCAGCTTTAGCTTTTTTGTGTAAAATCTGCTGTTGGACAATTTAAAGATTTATTTTTGGCGTTTGTAAGAGTCTGATTTCCGATATTCACAAACGCACCATCAAGCGCCTCGCGTTTTTTGCAGCGCGTGTGCTACAGTTGATCTCTCCGAGCGCGGCGTCTTCAACATGGCTGATGTAACAGCGGTGGACGAAGGGAAACTCAGCAAAAAGTGAGCTTATTCTTGTCTTCGATCGTATTTCAACCATTCTCAGCATCTGGCGTAGTATTGTTTCCTCCGAACGAAATGTTGGTTCGGGAGGTTTGACCGTTTCTACTTGGCTTTGCATTAGCACTTAAGTGTTGCTTGTGATCAGATGCCGATAGCGAAGTGAGGGTTCTATATGGAGACGTACCACAAGCCTACACATCCCAGGATTCAGTTCGTTTGTGTCTCTGGTAGCTGTAGTCGTGGAAGTGATCCAATGTCAAACGATATATTGTTTTTAATTATCTTAAAAACTACAACATCCAAAATACATTACAAGAAATGTCCTCCTCTTATTGCTGGTGTAATCGTGCGGTTTCTTCGTCCTATGTTAGATATTAGTGTTAAGCTATGGTACATTCAATTGTGGCATGTTACTGTAGCAGAGCATTTTGTTAGCATTTAAGGGACTTGAAAGCGTCAAAACAGTTGTTACATCTTGCTAACCGCGTTGTCCTTCGTTCGTCTTGACTCTCTTGACTTGCTAGCAGCAACGCGGTGTTTACCCTGTGTGTCTTTGACACATTCGCCATGCTAACTAAAAGTAAAAGTAAAAGTAAACGTTTGTCTGAGGTAGTCTGTTATCAATTTATCTGCGAGTTTACCGTTGTAGTTAATTTATTATCTTTTGTTTTTACTCCGTTGTGTGGATTTTTGCTTCGGCTCGGGTCTTGGTGCAGACCAGTAGGGTTACATTAAACCCACCAGTGTCCAGTTTTACCATGCGGCCAGAGACCACCGTTGTTGTATATGCTCTACACTGTCCTTCTATCTATCTATCTGTATAGATACATCTATGTCTACTTTCTCAGGTAGTTCAACATGCTGTGTTTGGTCAGAGCAGCCAGGCAGCAGCTGTGCCAAGCCTTTGGTGTCAGAGGACAGTGGTTAAAATGTGCGACCCCATGTACAGCTGCAGTCCCGCCTCAAATTTGCGAGAAGCGTTGGAGAGGTGACAAAAGGTTGGTGGCTTTTCCATTCCAGTGAGAAAAACAACCAACCTTTTGTCATCAGAGCACAAGTGGTCCCCTTCCCTGTTCTGCATCACAGATTGTTGTGCATCTCTGTTATGGTGGATTGTGCCATGGCCTTGATTTATCTGTATTTTCACATACCAGAATGGTGTTAAGGTTTGAACAGCCATTAAATTCCAGGTGAAACTTCAATATCTAACCTATGACTCATCTTTTATTGCCCCTGTATTTCTCATCAGTGAGCTGAAGAGACGAATGAAAGCTGAGAAAAAGGCGGCTGAGAAAGAAACCAAAATCAAAGAGCAGCTGGAGCAAAAGAAGGAATCCAATGACCAGGCAGCGCAAAATGTGGATGAGGAGACGCTTGATCCAAACGTGAGCTTTTTCTATGGTCGTTATACCTCATTCGTTACATATTATACCCTTAATGTTTTGATCCTTTTTGTATAAATAAAATCTGCTTCCCGCCTTTTCCTTTCTAACATAGCAATACTTCAAGATCCGCTCCCAGGCCATCCAGGACCTGAAAGGCACATCAGAAGACCCGTACCCACACAAGTATAATGTAGACTTGTCACTCACAGAGTTCATCGAGAAATACAACCATCTACAGCCTGGAGACCAGCTGACTGATGTTGTCCTCAATGTATCAGGTACCAGAATATTTATGATCAGAAACTGACTGTCTGTTTGGTGTGTACAGTGTAATCCAGCAGTAAATTCCCCATTGATCTTAATGTATGATTGGCAGGTCGTGTTCATGCCAAGAGGGCTTCTGGTGCCAAGCTGCTTTTCTACGACCTGCGAGGTGAAGGCGTCAAGTTGCAAGTTATGGCGAACTCAAGGTACAGAATGATAGACATGGTCAAAAACGTACTTTGTATTTGTTGGCTTTGCTCTACTGTGACAGCATTTTGGTTTTTGGGTGTAACTACCATCATCTGACTTCTCAGTACATGCATTTTTATGAATTTTGATTGATAACAGCCAATGACACAAGACACCTTACTTGCCACAAATCCACATTTCCAAGATGAATGTAACTTATTTGCATTGGACAACATCTTTGTCTTGTGAAATGTGACGTAGTAGATCATTGACTCTCCAACACCATACTTCAGAGTGCAGTGAATTCATTTCTTCTTTTGCTTTGTCAGGAACTACAAGTCTGAGGAGGACTTTGTGGTCATCAACAACAAACTGCGCCGTGGTGATGTCATCGGTGTCCGTGGTAACCCAGGGAAGACCAAAAAGGGGGAGCTGAGCATCATTCCCATTGAGTTGACCCTGCTGTCACCATGTTTGCACATGTTGCCCCACCTACACTTTGGGCTCAAAGACAAGGTAACGCTGCACACAAAAGTGAAAGTAAAAGCATTAGTTCTTACACCTCACTATTTGTTATGCATTTAGGGCAGGGACAGTTTTGTGAAGCATTTGCAGTGTAAAGGACATGCATTTGAAACTGAGGTCCTGGTTGAACAGCGGTTTGCTATATAGTAACAGCAAAGAAAAACCTACATAGCTTTGTTGTTACTGTGGTACTGCATGGTAGACATTTCTCCACAGTGAACAGTTTGAGTTGTCAAACACAGGATGGCTGCATACTGATGCATACTAATGGCCTGGTATAGAGGGTATGCACTGACATTACATTTTTAAGTGATACCACTCCTCGCCATCGCTGAGGGGCCAAACAGACAAACACATGTCTAAAACATGCATGGTTTACTGCCTACGCCTACAAGAAAGTGACGCCATAATGCAGTCGGATTTTTCCTGTTATGACAATTCCACAGTGAGAAAGTTTGATCCCATAACAGCGTATAAGCCTGAGAGGAAAATTCCAGTTTATCTGGTATAACGTTACCTGAAAAATTTGTTGTCATTTCAGACACTGTACTCTCAGATGAGGGCACATGATTTTATCTTTCTCTTCTGATCAGAAAGAAAAAGAATGAAGTGATTTTGACATACGTTCAAAACTCTCAACACTTTCTTTTTCATACCAGCCAGTCCTGGTTGCAATGCCGCAAAAGTAAAACATTTTGAAACTTCTCCTTTTTAAAGTGATGTTAAATTTACTGTGAATTTGGTCACAGTAGTCTGTGTTAAGACAAATTGTCATTACAACAACAGCAACCCTTGTTGAAACATTTGTTCTCACCGTTGTCTAATCTTTTTCTCAAAGGAAACACGATTCCGCCAGCGCTACCTGGATCTGATTCTCAATGATTACGTGAGACAAAAGTTCATAACTCGTGCTAAAATCATCACTTACCTGCGCAAATTCCTGGACCAGCTGGGATTTTTGGAAGTAAGCATTGTTGTTGTAGTTTGTTTCCACAAATGTAAATTTGAGTTTATACACAATACAGATTTTATAAAAGAATGCTCTCTCTAATAGTTCGTACATTTGACACCGTTAAAATTAGTCTGTCAGCTTGCTTTGCTCAGTCATGTTTATTGATGGCTTAGATCGAGACACCAATGATGAACATTATTCCTGGTGGAGCAGTGGCCCGTCCATTTGTTACTTACCACAATGAGCTGGATATGAACCTCTACATGAGGATCGCACCTGAGCTCTACCACAAGGTAATTCATCACTCTCAAGAGCCATCCTTCGCAGTGATCAATCACTTCCAGGGAGATTGTTTTAACAAATTTGTTGTATCAATGTAATGTTGTGCCTGTGATTATTTTGTACAGACACACATAGATTTTTTTTATGGTTACATTTCTCTATTGTCTAAATATTTATGCTGTCCATCACGTCTTTCCCACAGATGCTTGTGGTTGGTGGAATGGACAGAGTGTATGAGATTGGTCGCCAGTTTAGAAATGAAGGCATTGATCTCACTCATAATCCAGAGTTCACCACCTGTGAATTCTACATGGCATATGCAGATTACTATGACTTGATGGATATCACAGAGAAACTCCTCTCAGGTAAGTGAGTGCACATCCTCGGCCATGTAGTTGCATCAAGGTTTGCAGTCATTTGCCTGTCAGGGATTTGACTGTCCAACTGTCAAACAATTCGTTTTATGTCACGATAGGCAGACTTCTTGTCTGATGTCAACAAAAGTCTGAAGTGTGTCTTATTTTTGAACCATGACATAGTGGTGGAAAACATTCATTGCTCTATCTCTGGGAGGCGATACTGATAAAGAGCGAGCTATCTGAGGTGTGAAGGTCTGGAATTGGCTGTGGAAACCTGAAAACTTTCTGCCTCTCATCCGCGGGTTTCTTCAGTTCTGATTGCCTGGTGGGGCGTCCCTGGTGTTTAACCTCTGTGAGGTCATTATCAAAGTCATTGATGCCACCTGGTTCGTCAGTGCTTCTGGTTGTGTAACGGCAGTCCTTGGAGTCACCCGAGGCCAAGTGTAAATGTTTCTCCTGGCACTGTAGGTGGTGTGAAGTGGTGTCCTTGCCCTCTTCCTCTGTTGAGAGATGGTTTCTCTGTTTTTACATAAATAGTCACCTTCCGTCCTCTTTCAAACTCTCTGTCCTCCATAGCAAAATATGTATGTTGTTGTCTTTGAACGAGTGTCCCTTGTCTTTCAGGTAAATTGCTTAGTCTCAACCTGAGGAGCTGACCCTCCTGTGTTGAGCCATGTCTTTGCTTAATGGTTGTTTCGTTTCCTTGATAAACAAGTCTGTATTGCCAAATTTCCACGAGCGCAGCTCGACTCGACTCGACTCTACTCTACCCGGTTGTTTTGTGTTTCCATTAGGGATAGTACCTGGTACCCAATACTATTTTTAGTACCTGCTCTGGCGAGGTTCCAAGCGAGTAGAAGTGATACTATATGTGTGACGTCAACAGCCTGTCGGCCACTGATTGGCTGGAGAGTGTCGTCACTGGTCTGCAACGTCCAACACCGGAAAAACAATCCCGCCCCCTCCATTGTAATGCCGGGCAACAGCAACCGCTGACTTTATTCTTTATTCTCACTCAAGGGAAATGGCTGCTCGACAAAAAGCCACAAACCGAGCAGCAAATACAACATCGCCTCGATGTCCTCCATTGTTTGTCAGCTCTGTTTGCGTCGCGTACAAATTGACGTCATGGCAGTTTCGCACAGCCGTGGTATGACGACCCCGCCTACGTTGAGGAGGTACTATGAAGTACTCAATTGTAATGGAAACTCAACCAAACCAAGTAGAGTAGAACCGAGTCGAGTAGAGCTGGAACTGTGTAATGGAAATGCACCATATGTTCCTCGCTGCAAAGCGTTGCACACAGAGGTTGCATTTCCTGTGTCTGGGTGTGCAGTCTTTATGGTGCAACAGTTTCTGTCTTAGTGTGTAGCTGGGGTTGAAAAAGACAGAGATGCTGTGTTTGTTGAAGTCTTCCTAAATTTCTCCAATACTCCAGACGTGTGGAAAGTCGAGGCTTTTTTCACTAAAATTGTCACGCAGTTAGGAGAAAATTCTACATAAAAAATAATTAGTATGAAGCTGCAAGAGGGCAGTAATGAGCTGGTTGGCTGGTGACAGTTATATAGAAACACATAACATGTAATGTATTTATTCATATCTGTGCCATTGAGGATGGCGTTACCATAATAAGAATTTATGCTTTATTGTCAGATATCAATCTGATCTCCTTTTATTCTCTCAGTCTTAGCAGTTTTGTCATTTGTCAGACACTCAGGAAAGCTGCTCTCTTAAACTCAGTGCTGCCTCCCCTGTTTGTTTCAGGAATGGTGAAGCACATCACTGGAGGGTACAAGGTGACTTATCACCCCGATGGTCCAGAGGGACAGGCCTATGAGATTGACTTCACTCCACCATTCAAAAGAGTGAGCATGACCCAGGACCTGGAGAAGATTATGGGAGTCAAATTCCCTCCGACTGACAGCTACAACAGTGAAGGTGAGAATCTGTACAAAAGCTGTTTTCAACCCTTTTATCTCCATTTTCCACATTGCCTCTGTGACAGTCTCTTTCTCCCTTTCTCTCTCTTGTTGTGTCTTTCACAAATTTAGGGTTTGCTGTTCAGTAATCAGTCATTTCTCATTTTTCCTCACGTTTCTCTTTCATGCTTCTGTTGACAGAGACGCGTAAATTCTTTGACGACCTGTGCGCACAGAAAGGAGTTGAATGTCCTCCACCTAGAACCACTGCACGCCTCCTTGACAAGGTGCTCTATTGATGAACATCATAATCTTTTGTACAGTTTGCTGCTGTTTCTCTTTTTTTCCTTAACTTTCAAGTCTTTTACTAATGACTTTTCCCACACAGTTGGTTGGAGATTTCCTTGAGGTCACCTGCATCAACCCCACATTCATCTGTGATCACCCTCAAATCATGAGTCCCTTGGCAAAATGGTGAGAAGCGCCTCATGTTTATCATCTTAAAATGCAATGTTTGGGGTTCATACTGACACTTCCTTAATTGTTACAGGCACAGATCACAGAAAGGCCTAACGGAGCGTTTTGAGCTCTTTGTGATGAAGAAGGAAGTCGCCAATGCTTACACAGAGTTGAATGACCCGATTAGACAGAGGGAGCTGTTCGAGCAGCAAGCCAAGGTATGTATATAAGCCTAAACTGTTGTTTTCTTTTTCTCCCCTTGTCTACCTGTGTAGGTTCAGGCTCCTTTCTGTTGCAGTGTGAGCGTGTATATTAGTCCATGTCAATAATTTGAGCTGGATGCTTTTCAGGCCAAAGCTGAGGGTGATGATGAAGCCATGTTCATTGATGAGACCTTCTGCACTGCACTGGAATATGGACTGCCACCAACTGCTGGCTGGGGGATGGGCATCGATCGTGTTGCCATGTTCCTCACTGACTCCAACAACATCAAGGTAAAGCTGTCATACACTCATGTGGCAATGATGCTTGAGAAAATGAAGCATTAAGTCCTTATACCTCAGTGACAAAATAGGCTGTTTGTCATTGTCATTGACAGAATGACTAAAAGTATTTTCTATCATGAGCTAACTTTAACTAATCAGATCAACGAACTATGTGACCTAACAGGAGTGTTGTTGATGTCAGTCAGGAGAACAGCGAAGATAACCTCTTTAGGAGCTGCCATTCAAATGAACAATGGCTTCTCCCACTGCTGACACACCTAAACCACACCTGTAGTTCCTCATAGGACGCTGATAAGTCCAAAACGATGATGATTGTGATTTGGCCCTAAGTGCATGACTTGAAGCCTGGGAAAATGGGATCTCAGCTAGCGTGAGCTTGTAAATTCAGCTGCCTCGTAAGGTAATTTCACCCCACCTATACAGTGGAGATTTAGACCTGCTGTAGTGCTGTGGAGCTGTACGCACACTAGGACTCATGTACATGCCACTAGTTTCACACTATTCAGTTCCAAACTAATTGTTTAATATTTCCTTCAGGTACATGATGTCAACAAATGAATTTAAGACTAACTTATTCAAACTAACAAATTACAGTAAATGGAGACTCAAAACAAAAGCGGCTTGGTGCTAAAGATGTACTTTGTGCAACCGCATGGAACCTTCCCTCAGTGCATTGTCCTCTTTAAGACCTGTAGACTGTGTTCAGACTGAAATGAAACAGAAGAAGACACGATAAAAAGACGAAAACAATGACAGATAACATTGTCAGGAAAGCAACCTCTTTCCACATGATCTGTCAACATCTGTAGGGCAGATGTGGACTCTTTTTTTTTTATGTTCATGCTGTAAGAGTAATCCGTTTTGGTCCTTTCACAGGAGGTGTTGCTGTTCCCTGCCATGAAGCCTGACGACAACAAGACACCAGCGCCCACAGAGGGCACCTCTGTCTAATGCCATGACCCCTGATTTCTCCTGCGGTCAGATCTGTGCAGGAGTCCGTCTGGAGCCTTTACCTCACTGTGGTCATCAGTGGAGCCTGCTGGGTTTATGTCTTATCAATGTTGGTCTCTGTTAGATCCTCACTGTCATTAAGGGAAATCACCTTGTCTCAGTTACACGGTTGACTGGTAAACAATGAATGCTCTTTCTTTTTGGCTTTTGTATTTCTTACACTTTTGCGATAACATTTGCTGTGTGTTCTTGTTTGACCGGTTTGTTTGTTGTCATCCAGACAGTGAATGGATGGTATTTAATCAGGAAGTCATGTGTGATATGCTGATGTATGCAGACATGGATGAAATACTTTTGAATATAGTTAAAGACACTTCAAGGGGTGCTTGATTCTGGCTACCAGATACAGAGAAGATACACCATATATACAATTAAAAAAGCTCAAGCACATCTAATATTTAAAGTGTCCTCGGTATATTCATCTGTTTTTACCAGGTTTGCTTGTATTCTTTGTCTGAGATTTATTAAAATGAACTCCATACACAAATTCCTCTGCCAAGAAGTTTAAACATGGGTATGTCTGAATTAAACACATATGAATCTACATTGTTGATTGTCTTGTGATGTTTATGGTCTGTTTACACAACAAGATTCTACAAATTTCAAGAGCCTGTAGGGTTTCATGGAAAGGAAAACGTTAGCAGCCCCTGAACTCCTGACTTCGGGTTCCAAAATGTATGAAAAAGTCTAGATGCCACCTTTGTGTCTGTGCAGTTATATCTTCCTCCTGGTCAATTTACAGAGCCAAGAGAGCAACTTGTCCTTTTTCCTCTGGAGGCTCTGTAGCTGTAGGTGGCACTGTAATAATCTCTGCAGAGAGGACCTCCACCCTGCCTCGCCCTCTGCTGGCTCCTCATGCAGATGTAATCTCATCTCCAGGCACGGTGTCTGCCACAAAGCTCAAAGCAGGCTTGAGGTAGCAGATAATATCTTTGGCTATGAGGCTGCAGGCCGCCAAGGTAATCTTCACATCGTCTATCAACCCATCGCTAGACAGCTGGGTGTTGCACAGAGCCTCACCCAGTGTGACTGAGTGGCTGGCTCAATTCCCTGCTCAGTTTGATTACTCACTCTAGGTCCTTGAGGAATTCGAGATTTTGAATGAAGACGTGTTTTTTCATCTATTTCTTAGCCTAAATAACAATAACATAAGGCTGCTGTTTCAAAATCCTTACACACGACCCTGCTGTCCATGGTTCTGAAACTACAGCTTAACGATAGTCATGTGTATCTTGGCCAACCATTTTATTGTTTTTGCTATTTTTCTATAGATACATAAAGCTTAAACAGAGGGGCCAAGAATACAACTGAGTGGGCTAAGCGCCATTAAGACCCCTCATTGGGCTGAGCCTGGTTTTTCTGGTGCTGCAGTGTGTAGAAGTTCTTATCTCAATCTTTAAAAAGCTCCATGGAGACACTTTTGATGGTTCTTTTACCAAAGCTCAGTGTGTAATCAGATCTCATTTCACAGTATCAGAGTCATCAGCCATGAGACATAATTCTCACCTGGACTGATGGCTGGATGTCCACATGTGTCTGCTCTGGAGCAGGACAGTAGCTTTCAAGATCTTGTAGGGAGGAGGAAGAAACCACCTCAAAACTGTACTTAAATACAATACTTTGTCTGGAGCTGCAAGGGAAAGATGCTGAGGCTGCAGTGAGAGCTAATGCACCAACATGTAAATGAGCACAGATGCATTACATGAGTTTGTGTGCTCACAGAGTTGGGATCCCAGACCAAAACTTTAAAGTCAGGTGTTAATTCTCTGTGGGTTTGTCACTAAGAGGCCCGTTTCACATTTTCCATTGTTTAATAGAGAAATATTGATTAGCATGCTTTAACTAATAATTTAATTTATAAGATAATAAAACAGTTTTGAACAGTTTAAAACTGTTGCTCAATGACAGATGCAGCGTGCCTGTTCACTCACTAACAGAGAGGCGTTAGTGTAATTATTACTTAATTTCTAAATTTGGATTTTACATGCAAAACATACATCATCTTAGATCTTGTTGTACATTAAACTATCCAACGGTATACATAAAATATTTGGATTTAGCTCTAGCTGCACCAAGAATAATATTCCCTTAAATGAGTCTGACAGTCTGAAAGGAGATTTTCAGCACAACAAGTACTTCTACTTTTGATACTTCCGCTATGATACTTGGTATGTTATTATGATTAGCAGTTTATTTCTAAATGAACTTTTAAAGACAACACACTTGAACTCACCCTCCCTCGACCCCTCCTCCCACACCCCCCCCGCCCGAGCACGAGCCCGCGACGAGCTGGATGGTGCGCGCCCCCGCGGTCAAGTGTAATGTGCACTGGATTATTGGGTGGACACACACGAAGTGAAGATGGCGATGAGAGCGGCGCTGCGGTGCCTCTCCGCAAACTTTTCCCCCAGACTGCCTCAGCTGTCGTCGGCAGCGCAGCGTTCAGCGACCCGACTGCTGTGGAGGAGCGGCTCTCCGCGGACACTGAGCACGACCTCGGCCCTGTCCACAGGTAAGACAGAAACACGCAGTGAACACGGCTGCCTGCGGTGTTACGGTCCATCAGAGCCGCTCACACATTCCTGTCTGTGCGCAATTGGCGAAAAACACTCAACCAGTTTGTGTCACTTTCCCACAGCGGAGCAGAGGAATGCGACAGGGAGGGCAGCTCAAAGTTTGAGCTCAACTTGGAGGGGGATGTGAAAGTGCGAAAACTTTGGGCAGCCACGTTATATTGGCTATAGTGTACAACACGACTGATGTCACTGGAAGACATTCAAGCCACGAGCTCTAAATTGTGATGTTAATGAATGGCCGCAGACATAAAATTACCCAAGTCTCGTGCACCAAGTAGTAGCTTATTAAAGCAAAGTCAGCCATGATTCTGGGTCTGTGCCACAGGCAGCCGTGGTGTGATGCAATTCACTTGTGCACGTGCTCTAACATGTCATAAACTGGATAATTTCCCCGTCGTTCATTCATCATTCTCCCTCGCAGACAGCAGCCATGTGAAATGTTCAGTTCATTTCTCTCATCCAGTTGAATCATTAGAAAAACATCTCTCCTGCTGTCCCCAGCCGTGCATCAGCATCTCCCACGGTTCACAATCTGGTTCAAACCTGTATTTTTCTGCATGGTCTGATGCCAGCACTGGCAGTGGTTGAGGCATTGTGGTTCTTTCCTGGGGGTGTTGTAAAGATGACAGCAGGAGCACACAATCAAAAGGCTCTTACTCCCCCCCCCCCCCCCCCTTTTTTTTTTTTATTTTAATTGCCGATCTGACTTAAACAGATACTGTGTGATAAGGAGTCATTGGTTTTCCACCTTTTTCTGTCAAAACACTGATTGTCAGGATCCAAAACTGCACTTGGAGACAGTTGTCTCATTGCAATCAGTAAACTAGAGATTATTATTATTATTATTATTATTATTATTATTATTATCATTACTTCTAATCACATGGTGTTGCATAAGAAACTGTTCAGCTTTGGTCCATAGTACAGTAACGTGTTCATTGGATATGTATACCCCTCGACACTGGTGGGAACACTTGACACTCTATGTATTAAACTCATGGTAGCACCAAATTATTATTAGTAGTAGTATTTTATCATGGTTCATCCTGATCCATCTGTTCCACACTAACCTGTTCCTTTGTTCCCTCCGCAGCCCTTAAGTTCACAGATAAGCACGAGTGGGTGCGAGTGGAAGGTGGAGTTGGCACAGTTGGTATCAGCAATTATGCTCAGGTGGGTTGTTGGGTTTTGCTAATCACTGATTTATGGCACACTTAGTTGAGAGCTTTGCTGATGGCAGTGTAAAAATAGTGATTTGCTAAGGCGTGCGGCGTGCGCAGTTCAGGACTGCACTTTGTCCTCACCTGCAGCAATGTACCGTTTTATGGACATTATTTGAGGCAATTGATTGCCGTCAAACCGCAGAGGTGTGCACAAAATCTCAGGGGCGGGCACCGTAGATGTTCAAAACTTTGAAAGAAGGGAGGTGTCTTTTGTCTTAGGCGTTGTTATCACATGCTGAGCTGGCACAGGTTTGCTACACAGCCACTGAAATGAGAAGTTCATGTGGTTTTATCTTTGCTGCTGGCCAGTCAAGAGTTCTAGCAGTGGGATAATAGTTTAATGTGATGCATGATGGTGATGTGAAGACGTGGAGTAGAAACTCTGCTTCTAAAATGACACTGCTAATGGAATTTGGTATCTGCAGCGAAAATTATTTGCATTGTCAAATGTTTATTGTTTGCGCTTTGTTCAAGACCTCTGAATCACTAATGCTGTACGAGGGAATGTGAACTTTGAGCAAACCTCCGACCGTGTGTACCCACAGCAGCCGGGAAAGGTCATCCACCACGTAAAGAATGGACTCAGTATAGCGTCATAGAACAAATGAGCAAACTGTTCAGAAGACTGGCTATAGTTAACGCTAATAGGCAGCCTGTTTGCTCAGTGATGTTTCTTTTATAGAATTAATTACTAATGTGTTATAAAATGATTAAAAAAACATGCATGAAGTCTCCTACAGTCTCAAGATATTCATCAATCATTGTGCTTTATCTTAAATGTGTAGGATTAATCATAGCACGTCTTGCACGTGTTCATCATGCACACATTTGATAGATACCAATTATCTTGTACAGAGAAACATTTCTACATTCATTCACATGAGGTCCACATGTTAGTCTCCCTCCCCACGCGCTGTGTAAGGAGGCACGAAATAGCTTGAAGAGCAGAATAGTTTGCTTTCCCACTTCGCATCACTGAGTAGAAAATCTTATACCAGTCGCTACATTTCTTAAAGTCTCATTTAAGGACTTCAGATTAGAAAAAGCTTTGTGGATTCAACAAACTAAGGGCTCACTGACAACTGATAGCTCCAGGAAGATTTTACTGTGTATGATACAATCTCCTATAATACATCCATCATTTTACCTGCCTTATAATGTAGCCCAAAAAATAAATAATAATAAAGGAACTTAAGCTCTAAATAATGCAACAAATTCAGAAGGCCTGGGATAGTGTGTCTGTACACTGCCAACATAAACACTCATATTTTATGTCTGTATCCATGGGTACAGCTTTTCCAATTTATTGTGTCTGAATGAGCATTTTACATGTTGGTGACAGCAGTAGTTTGGGTCTCATGTCCTGTGCTTCAAAATAATTGATCAGGCTGTAATTAGCTGTATGATTGAGTTACATGCAGTAAATTTCTCTGAGGCACTAATCTCTGTAGATTGTGACACTATTGAAACAGCGAAAAATGAGACGTGCTCTGTGAATTAGTTCGATGTCTCAGTGCTAGTTTTGTCTACATTGATGGTCCTGCATGCCTGACTCCATGAATCAGAATCAGAAAAGCTTTATTGCCAAGTACGGTTTTACGCATATGAGGAATTTGCTTTTGGTGAGGTTGGTGCATGACGCATCTATTAAAAAGAAGCTATTAAAGAAGTAAAAATATAAATATAATATAAATATAAGTAAAAAGTATAACAATATAAATATATATACACAAGTCTGTTTTTTTACAGAAGCACAGACTGTTTTTTCAAAAGGAAGTCCAAGCAGAGCGTTAATGTAACGCATAGGGTTATGGTTATGGCAGTGTCAATGCTGCCTGTTATAATTAAACAATATCCCTGTAACGTACGAGATACACGTAAAGAATAAGTATGGTGGCATTCTGTTTTCATTATTGTTAACAAATCCAATGGAAAGATCAAAACCAACAATGGAATGATACTACTAACAAGTATTTCAAATATATAATATAGAACACATCAATGAGCCACACTGTTGCACTGGTTAACATGTTCCTTCGTCACATGTACACTGCCCTGCTGCTGTGCAAGATGCGTATTCATCCTCCCTGAAAATAGTCCCCTGCAAATGAACTGTTCACTCCTGTTTGAGTAATAAACCAAAACCTTCAGTTCCCAGCTGTTTATTATTTTTATTGTCATTATTATTGTTGTTGGTGAAAACACTTCATGGGATTTGTTGGCAATAACAAATTTGCTTTTAAGTCATTATTAGATTATTGCTTGTAGTCAGTGTAATATAGTTCTTTATGTAGGCTGTAATTCTTGCAGTTTTTCTTTTCTCGTTGTAGGAAGCATTAGGTGATGTGGTATACTGTGGACTCCCTGAAGTTGGCCAAAGACTTGAACAAATGGGTGAGAGCCTTGAATACACGGCATATTTTTCTATATTTCATCTATGGAAATTCAGTCCATCAGTGTGTTATCTGTCCCTCTTTCTCTGTGTGTGCTGCAGAGGAATTTGGTGCCTTGGAAAGCGTGAAGGCTGCCAGTGAGCTTTACTCACCACTGACAGGGGAAGTGACTGAAATCAACACAGAGCTGGCAGAGAATCCTGGATTTGTGAATAAAGCCTGCTATGCAGAGGGTAAGCTATCCGTTACGCTATTCTAGTTCCCATGTGTTGTGGTGATTTCCAGGAATTTCTCCTAGTAGATTTGTTGCCAAGGCAGATGAGGCAGAATAATCTAACTGCTTGGTTAAGAGAGCATGTACACTTCTGGCTTTTAGCATATCCACTCTTACTTTTCAGGGTGGCTAATCAAGATGACGATTGAAAAGCCGGAAGAACTCGACGGCCTCATGGACCAACCTGCTTATGATAAATTTATTAAGTCACTGGAATAAACCGCTCAACTCACTGTGCTGTTTTATAATGTCACTGCAATCAAAGACCTGTAGGCAGGGTTACTAACATCTTGTGTGACACTCTTATCTGTGGTATTTATTTTGATACTGGAATCGTGCTATCAAAATAATTTAAAATCCTGAGTAACATCTTCTGCTTAGGATTTGTGTAGCTTCTAGCCGACCTAAAGGGCTCATAATATCAAGATCTGTCAGTGTTATTTGGTCTTTATCGGGTGCTTTGCTTCATTTTTAAATGTGCACAGATGTGGTAAAAGACTGGAAAGTGATTGTAAGTATTGTGTAACATTCATTGAATAAAATTTGGTCCTTGCATTTGAATTGATGACCCTGTGATTTTCTTTCTTTTGTGTCTTTTTAATATATTTGAACTCACCAGCAGCTTTAAATTTGAATTAAGCTTGGAGTTTTGCCAACTGCAGTAAACATGCAGGGATGCGTTGAGATGGTGTTGGTGACAAGATGGCACCAATTTCTGATGTGTTATAGACATGTTCATGTGTTGCTGCACATGTGCTGACAGGGCTTGCTTCTTTTTGCTTGTAATAGTTCCACACACCTTGACCTTTGCCCTCAGGTGCAGATAGGCAGAGATTGCAGAACCTAGTTGATCAATGATTAATGAAGCTGTGTTTTAGAATCAGTGACTGAACAAAAACCTGCACTCTCAGGCTGATCAGAGAAAATAAGAGTTGTAATACGTAACTGAAATACTGTCACAGGTGCTTAAAGTCACTGTGAGTAGAAATTTCAGCTCCAGTTCATGAAACATTTCTTTGAGCTCATTTATTTCGTGTCTAATTGTCCTCATAATACTTTCCTCTCAAAGTGAAGGTCTGTTTGGCTGACCTATTTGTTAGCCTCCCATTCAAAAAACAGCATATTTTTCCATACTGATGCCTTTTCACACTAGACCTCTCTTCACCTGAAGGTCCTGCTCCAGAATAATGAAGCACAATGCTGTAAAAATACAGATTTAATATGTGAACGCTGTTTGATTAAGACACATGATTATCTTTTTGTCTTCATTATTGTGTTCACAGGAACAAGTTCAGACAGGGTGGAGCACAGCAAAAGCCCACACAGGGAATGTTTTTAACCTCATTCTTGATTAGACATGAAATGTGGGAGAGGTGGGGAACTGATGTGTCTGGTGTTTTGGCACTTGTCTGTGCACTGAGCTTTGCAGCTCATGGATGGCTTGTGGACAATCCTGCTCACTCATGTTCATCAATCTGAACCTCTGAGGCCTGGTGTATAAATGACGTGCATGTACTAAAAGGTTGCGTATACTGGATTTCACGCACACGCAAATTAAAGCTCTCCCATCGCAATGAAAATCTATTGAAACTTCAAGATCGCCGGTAAACTGGATAGCTTTCGCTGTTTGTGTGACATGAAGATGTTGATGCATGTCAGGCACTGTACAGTTGCTGAAATGGACAAACATCCATGACGCACAGGAGGCGAAGCTCCCCTGAAGGCCACGCAGTATGGAATACCCTCGGAATAAGTCACATGTGATGTGCAGGAGATCTTGTGGATGACGTGTAATTAACTGATGTGTCATGTGTAATGTGACATCCACTTTGATGTCAGACCTGATGTCAGATTTCTGTGTGTATGTACACGCCATCTTTCAGTATGAAAACTGCACAGCCTTTTATACACGAGGTCCCTGAACCACCACGCAACCACCTGTAAAACATTTTTCAACATAAAGTGCTGTGTGCATTATCATTAAATGCCCATTGTCTTGAATAAAGAGAGGTGTAGTACAGTAAAAGTACAGTAATGCACAGAATAACTCTAATTATTGAGGTCTCTGATGACACCATATAATTAATGATGTTTATCATGACAGCCATGACGCAGATAAATTTTAGTGGTCAAAGGTCAGTGTGACGTTACAAGACACTCAGCTTGCAGGATAAATTGATTGTGAATGATGTAATTTCAGATCCAAAAGATCAAAGGTCACCTGCACTGTGACATCACAATGTTCTGCAAAACACTTTTCTGGCCATTATTGTGTTGAAGATTTGTGTGAAGCATCCATGTTTTAGAATTTGTAACTTCTTTGCAGCAACATCTGTATTGGAAACATTGTAGTCCATCGCAAGCTCATTGGTTTGCTGATATTGAGCCTCAGGTGATTGTTATTGCACCATGTGATGAAACTTTCTATCCTCTGTACTCCTCTGGAAAAATAGTCTCTAAGTGAGGACAGCCTGTTTCTCAGTGGAAGTTATTCACTGAAATCCTATGTGTCAATATAATGATAACTTCCATTTCTCCAGAAAGTACAAATCTCATAATATCATCATAAAAGCCACACACACACACACACACACACACACACACACACACACACACACACACACACACACACACACACACACACACATCTTTCAAGACATAGAAATAACCAGTTTGAAACTGTGGTTATGCTGCCCTCGCAGCGCGTGCTCTTGTGCGTAGCTAGACAGCTAGTTAACATCCAAAAAGGGGTCTTCAAATAAACACACAGGGCTTGCTTTTCCTGTATTTTACTTGAGTCTTTACCTCTTTCTTTCATGTAAAACTGAAACATTACAGAGAAAATAAAAAAGGATCAGTATATAAGCACTGACATATTCACATTGACGGTAAGTATACACACGTAACTATGGCAACCGAGCATAAAGTTTTTACCGACATACAAATCTGCAATATACTACATAAGACACAACTTCACTACTTATCAAAACATTGTGTTTATGTACACATTTTACTTACAGACTAATGATCTCCAAGGCAGAAGCGTATCATAAAAACATTTGCAACATCGTGAATTCGGCTCTGACCGACTTGGCTGTCTGCTCGACGTGAGAGATGAAGCTAGCTAGCAAGAAACACGGTAACGTCAAAGATAGGTTGTGAGGTAAGAGCGCTCACTCTGTGGCTAATTCCGAAAACCAAACAACAAAACAGAGCGCTCACTCCGACGCTGTTTTCAAATCCAACTGGCAATAGCTTTTTAACGTTTTAAATCATTTTAACTAACTTATTTAACTTATCAATTTATTTATCTAACTTCAAAGACAGCACACTCCCCGCTTGATATAATAGCATTATATCACTACAAATAAATGTCAATACAGATACAATCAAATTTAAGGGGGAATGTTCTTTGGCAATAACATCAACACAAGTCTTTTTGTTGAGACTCAGAAAGAAGGACTACAATCTCGGACACCGGCCTTAGAAACAACTTGGCTGTCCCATCCTTCACAGTCCGCACCTCCACCTTGCGGACCCTCTCGTCACTGCTTGGCAAGGTCTTAACAACCAGTCCCATTGGCCATTCGTTCCTGTGGGCCTGGCTGTCTTTCAATAAGACAACATCTCCTTCTTTTACATTTGGCTTATCTGTCGTCCACTTCCTGCGGCTCTGTAGAGTAGACAGATACTCTCCTTTCCATCTCTTCCAGAATGTGTCGGCAAGACACTGCACTCGCTTCCACTGCTTTCCATACAACTGCGTCGAGTCAAAGTTTCCAGCTGGGGCTGAAATAGCACTCATCTTCTGAGTAAGAAGCGTCGCTGGGGTGAGTATTGCAGGATTGTCTGGGTCAGTGGATATGGGCACAAGGGGTCTTGAGTTCATGATCGCTGTCACCTCCGCCATGAAGGTGCTCAGGACTTCATGTGTGAGTCGTGTTGGTCCTGTTTGAAGCAGCATTGCGTCCAGAATGCGCCTGGCAACCCCAATAAGCCGCTCCCAGGAGCCACCCATGTGGGACGCGTGAGGAGGATTAAACACCCAGGAGCATCCTTTCTCTTGTAGGTAGTTCTTGATTACTGTGCCATCTGTGTTCATACCTAAATCCTTGCAAGCTCCTACAAAGTTTGTCCCTCTGTCGGAACGCAGAAGTTTTGCTGGACCCCGAATTGAGAAGAACCTCCTCAGAGCATTGATAAAACTGTCAGTTGACATGGTTTCAATCAGTTCAATGTGCACTGCTCTGGTTGACATGCACGTAAAGAGCACAGCCCATCGCTTGCTCTCCGCACTTCCTCCTCTTGTGCGGCGTGTCATGATGGTCCATGGCCCGAAGACATCAAGGCCTACCGAAGTGAACGGTGGTTCAGGAGCGAGTCTGTCTGTGGGCAGATCTGCCATTTTTTGGTCCTCCAATCTCCCTCTCAATTTGCGGCAGGTAACACACTTGTGTATGACAGAAGACACCAAGCGCTTACCTCCAATTATCCAGTATCCAGCACCTCGGATAGCTCCTTCAGTAACGTGTCGCCCTTGGTGAGCCACTTGTTCATGGAAATGCCTGATAAGCAACGTAGCAATATGATGGCCGTGTGGAATGATCAATGGGTGCTTTTCCTCTTCTGTCAGCTCGGCAGAGGAGAGACGACCTCCGACACGCAACAGGCCATCTTTATCCACTGCTGGATTGAGCTTCTTGAGTGTGCTTCGCTTCATAATTGTCTGTCTGCCTTCTTTAAGACATTTGAATTCCTCCTTAAAGGCTGTGTGCTGGACAGACTGAATGATTAGCACCTTGGCTCGTGAAAGTTCACATATGCTGGGCATTTCTTTGAAACATTTCCATCCTTTCATTTCTCCGTCATCTGTTTTTCCTTTGAAGGATGCTGCAACGTGAATGAGCCTGGCTAAGGTACGACAGAGTGTGCTCCACCTCGAGCACTGCTCAAGGTGTTGTGAGTTCAATAGGGGCTCTGACACATTGGTTGCCAGAGTAACAACCTCAGGACGAACCTCGTCGTCAGCTTCAGGCTCGATGAGGTCGTAAAGACTTGCTTCAGGTGTCTCTGCTGCTTTGTTGGAAAACAAGAAGGCAGGGCCTGTGAACCAGTTACTGTGTTGGAGTTGAGCTGCTGATGTAAACCTGGTAGCATGGTCTGCCGGGTTCAGGTTTGTAGGCACGTAATACCATTGGTTTGGGTGTGTGGATCCTCTAATCCGTGTTACCCGATTGGAAACATACATATAGAACCTTCTTGTGGAGTTGTGTATGTACCCAAGCACAATTCTACTGTCCGTGAAAAACTTTACAGTACTCACTTTAATGTCCATCTCATCTCTGATCAGCTCAAATACCTCAACAGCAAGAACAGCCGCGCAGAGTTCCAAACGTGGAACGGTGTGGGCAGGACGAGGAGCCAGTTTTGACTTCCCGATGACAAATCCGACATGATACTGTCCTCCAATGTCAGCAGCTCTCAAGTAGGCTACAGCTCCAATAGCTACTGTGGAGGCATCTGAAAAGATGCACAGTTCTTTCTCTTGTGTTAAAGACAGTGAGACTGGAATGTAGCACCGCTGGATCTGCAGATCTTCAAGAGCCTTCAAAGAGTCCTTCCATAGGATCCACTCTGCTTCCTTTTCTGGGGGGAGAGGATCATCCCACTCTCTTTGTTCAGATGACAGTTCGCGGACCAGGGCTTTCCCTTGCATTATTACTGGAGCTACAAAGCCCAAGGGGTCGTACAAACTGTTAACTGTCGACAACACACCTCTTCGTGTGAATGGCTTCTTTTCCTGGGACACCAGGTAAGTAAAGCTGTCAGTCTCTAGGTTCCAGGAAAGCCCCAAGCTCCTCTGAAGAGGGAGAGGATCCATTCCAAGGTCGAGATCCTTCAGATCCTTTGCTCGGTCCTCTGCTGGGAAGGCTTCCATTACCTGGCTGCTGTTTGATGCCACTTTGTGAAGTCGCAGGTTGGATTCTGCTAACATCTGTCTGGTCCGTGTGAGAAGATCTATTGCCTCTTCAGGTGTGGCAACTGACATGAGACCGTCATCAACGTAAAACTGTCTTTCAACAAATTGTCTTGCATCACAACCATGTTCTCGTTCACCCTCTTGAGCTGCTCGTCTCATGCAGTAGATAGCAACGGCAGGTGAGGGGCTATTTCCAAACACATGGACCTTCATCCTGTATTCTACCACTGCTTTGTTGATGTCGTTGTCCTCATACCAGAGGTACCGAAGGAAATCTCTATGGTCTTCTTGGACAACAAAACAATAGAACATTTGCTCGACATCTGTTGTAAAAGCCACAGGTTCTTTCCTGAACCGCAAGAGGACGCCCAACAGAGTGTTGTTCAAATCTGGCCCACTAAGGAGAACATCATTAAGAGACGTCCCATCGCATGCAGCACTCGAGTCGAACACGACCCGTATCTGGTTTGGCTTTTGCGGGTGGTACACACCGAATGTGGGCAAGTACCAATGTTCTTTGTCTTTGTCCAAAGGTGGAGCAGACTCAGCTTGATCACTGTCCAACATCTTCTGCATGAACTTAATGTAATGATCTTTCATCTCTGGGTTTTTCACCAAAGTCCTCCGCAGTGAACAGAGACGTTTTAAAGCTTGCTCCCTGTTGCTCGGAAGCTGTCTTCTTGGACAGCGAAAGGGTAAAGGAGCCACCCAGCTGTTCCCTTCGTTTTGATGGACCTTTGCATCCATGATGGTAAGGAAATGTTTGTCATCCATGGACAGTGCTGGTTTGTTGTCATCTTTAGACCTGTCAAACACTGAACACCCCAGATTGTCTGCACTGAGGGTGGGCCTTGTATTCTTGTCACAAGCAGGAAAGACTGAACCATGATATTGTGTTATGCACCCGTAGTCATCTTTCACATGGATGCTGTTTGGACATGGTTTTAGAAAGGATGTACGACCATTGTTCAGCATGTTAGTCTTGTAAACACTGACCTCTGATGGCTTGTGAACTGTTCCCAAGCACACTTCTCCAACGATGACCCAGCCGAGGTCTAGCCGCTGAGCGTAAGGTGCATTATGGGGCCCATTTATTTGCTCACGCACTTTATGCACCCGTAGGATGTCTCTCCCTAAGAGCAGAAGGATCGGAGCATCTAGGTCTACAGGTTGAATCTTATCAGCAACTGAGAGCAGGTGGGGGTGGTGGCGCGCGACCTCTGGAGAGGGAATTTCTGACCTTTCATCCGGCACCATGTCACACTCTATCAAGGGGGGTAAGGGAAGCTGGAGTTTCCCATCCATGGACTCGATAGAGAAATTAACAGCTCTCCTTCCTGAAGTCTCCGTTTTCCCAGAACATGTTTTTAGGGTGTATGGGGTGTGGCTGGCTTTTACTTTGAAAAGGTCAAAGAATTCTGTTTTGGCGAGGGACTTGTTACTTTGTTCATCCAGCACCACATACATTCTAATTGCCTTCTCTTTTTTCCCTGTTGGAAAAGCTCTCACTAAACAGATTTTGGAACACGAGCGTAGACTGTCGGCCTGGCCACAAATCTCTGTACACTTAGAGGTTACTGAAGATGAGCATTCACCGTGCTCCCCGCTGTTGCTTCCTTCAGCTACAGCACTCTGTGTGGGTGTGAGAGGGGGATCTGGATGCAGTGCGGCGATGTGCTTCTCACTGTTGCACTCTAAACACTTGATGGTTACCTTACAGTCTCTTGCCATGTGTTGAACAGAACCACAACATCTATAACAGATGCGATTCTCTTTTAGGTAGGCTTTGCGCTCTTCCAGGGGTTTGCCTCTGAAGAGCTTGCACTTTTTCAATGGGTGCGGTTTTTTGTGTATTGGACACTGACGATCGGGCTCCTCTAATTTCTTCAGAACAGGATCGGTTTGGATGCTTGATTGCTCTGCAGGGATGTCTACTTTGTGTACAGTCACAGAGGTTTTACGATGAGGCTGTACAAGCTTTTCTGGTCTACAAGACACATGACTGCTGGGGGTGGATAGAAAGAAGCTTGGGTCATTTCTTATTTTTGCTTGCCGTTGAATGAAATTGGAGAAGACACAAAAGGGAGGAAAAGCCACTCTGTAATCCTCTTTGTAGTTGCTTCCAACAGCTGTCCACTTTTCTTGGAGGTTAAAGGGGAGTTTTTCTACTATTTGTTTTACCCCACGAGGTGTATCCAGATATGCGAGCCCTGGTAGGGTGCCGTCCTGCTTAGCACACTCCAGTTCGAGGAGGATGTCACCTAGCTCTCTCAGCTTGACGTTGTCTTTGTTAGTCAACCTTGGAAAGTGTTCAATCTTTTTTAGCAGTGCGTCCTCGATGACCTCAGGTGTTCCATAACTCTCCTCGAGACGTTGCCACACCATATTGACACCTGCTGCAGGATTGAGGGCATGCACCGCACGAATTCTCTTTGCCTGCTCTGATGAGTCGGTTCCCAACCATCTTATCAACAGGTCTAGCTCCTCCCTGGCAGAGAGATTCAAATCCTTTGTTGCACTTAGAAAAGAGGCCTTCCATGACCAATAATTTTCAGGTTTATCATCAAATTGCAGAAGCCCAGTGCTTATCATTTCTCTCCGAATGAGATATCTTGCAAAGTCCTCATGAGCACCTTTTGGCTCAGGTAAGTATTCTCTTTCTGGATTGGTTGTGTATTTTGGAGTACTGTGAGGCTGAATATTGTCTGTGTTCATTGTAGGCTCTTTCTTTATGTCTTTGTTCACAGCCTGTGTGTTTACTTTACTCTCATCAGACTCCACTGTTACACGTTTTGAGGGCAGTTCTGCAAAATGCTGCTGGATGTACTCACATGTGCGTTGTACAGGACTGATGGGCTTGTCTGTGTCACAGGGTTCTTGTGTGAGCTCCCCGCTTTCCACTTCAGCTTCCTCATAGGCTTCCATTTCAGCTTCAGCTGCAGCAACAGCTCTTTCACACTTCAGAAGATGGAGATTTGCATCCAGTTCTGCTCTCTGTTTCATCATGTTAGCTTCTCTTTCGGCGTAAACTAATTGTGCTCGGGCAGCTTTTGCCTTAGCATAAGCTTTTGTGGCTGTTGATGATGAACGCTGAGAGAGTCTAGTGGATGCTCTGGATGACTGTGACTTAGCATCGAATGACTGAGGAAGCATCTGCTCTTCGGTTTCTTCGCCTCCACTAGCTTCATTTTGCTGCACAGTGGTGTGCTCCTTATGGTAACTTTTCCCTGAGCGTAGACTCATGCTTGCTGAATAATGTTTTGTAGTGCTTGAGCCCGCCGTAGATTAGTCTTTTTACTATGCTGCCCTCGCAGCGCGTGCTCTTGTGCGTAGCTAGACAGCTAGTTAACATCCAAAAAGGGGTCTTCAAATAAACACACAGGGCTTGCTTTTCCTGTATTTTACTTGAGTCTTTACCTCTTTCTTTCATGTAAAACTGAAACATTACAGAGAAAATAAAAAAGGATCAGTATATAAGCACTGACATATTCACATTGACGGTAAGTATACACACGTAACTATGGCAACCGAGCATAAAGTTTTTACCGACATACAAATCTGCAATATACTACATAAGACACAACTTCACTACTTATCAAAACATTGTGTTTATGTACACATTTTACTTACAGACTAATGATCTCCAAGGCAGAAGCGTATCATAAAAACATTTGCAACATCGTGAATTCGGCTCTGACCGACTTGGCTGTCTGCTCGACGTGAGAGATGAAGCTAGCTAGCAAGAAACACGGTAACGTCAAAGATAGGTTGTGAGGTAAGAGCGCTCACTCTGTGGCTAATTCCGAAAACCAAACAACAAAACAGAGCGCTCACTCCGACGCTGTTTTCAAATCCAACTGGCAATAGCTTTTTAACGTTTTAAATCATTTTAACTAACTTATTTAACTTATCAATTTATTTATCTAACTTCAAAGACAGCACAGTGGTCTTTGGTCATTTCCAAATAAAGGCACATGCTTACAGTTTCCCCGTTATAAAGTGATTGTAAAACTTCTAGAAAATAATCTGCGGCACTAGCTGTAGTCTGTATCCTGTCAGTATAGTAACTGGCTACAAGGAAATTTAAAACACAGCCAAGACTACTGCTAACCACCGATGAAAGGCGCTAGGTCTACATCTAGTGGCCTGTACAAACACTTCACCTCTAATTGTAATGTACAAAAAGTACTGTATCAGTCATGTGTACACCAGATGACTACATGGAGTAATGCCAATAAACATCACAAAAGAAGTTAATAAATCGTTCTATCAATAAATCTCCACACTTTTAGCAACCTCACTTATATTTCACAACACATGTCTAATCAATCTCCAAACCGAAACGCAGCCATATAGGTCACATTTTCAGAGCTACAGAAAAAATGATTGCAGACAAATTCGTGTCGCTAAAGTCAAGCAAATAGATTTTCCTGCAACGTACAAAGATGATTAAAACGAGCCCGTCGTACTTCCGGTTTTGCTTAAATAAATCATATTTCCACTTGAGCTTGGTTTAAGTGAGTTCACGATATAGCGGATATCAATCTTTTCGTTAAAATAAAGATAAGCTCTTCATTTTGCGGTTGTACGTGTAATTTTGTGCTTATTGTGTTCCATTTAACTTGTTCCGGCTTGTTCTTTTTCGGATAGACCTCCGTTTTTTACTCTTTGATAATATCTGTTCAATCATTGGCTGTCTGACACATATCCCACAATCCACCGCATTACAACTTCCTTTTTCCTTTCGGCCATTTTCCTCCCTCGTAGGTATGATACTTTTTTCTCCACAGATTTAGAGAGAATCTACCTTAATCCTTGGAATTTTTTAGATATTTGTAAATTTCACTTACAGCCCGAGATAGTGTGATTTGTCACCTTTGTAGTAAGGTGACTATTGCAGTGCATTTCCTCGCTATATTCCTAAACAGCCTGTGTGTTAGTAGTGATCCCCGGTCAAGTGGTGTTAGTGTGTGCGCCTGTTAGCGTTGCTGTTGCCATATTTTAATAATGCCCGTCAAATAAAAGTGAACGCGTGTAACAAATACCGAAGTTGGGAAGATTATTGATTGTGGCATGTAGCAACCGTTAACGTGAATTGGCCATCAAAACAACCAGTAGCCGCGATAACCTGCTAGCTTAGCATCTCAGACGTAACATTAGCTCTGTAAGGAGTGATGGTGTGCCGGCACGACAGCCTCCTCATGTCTGTGTGCCATGCTGTGTTGCAGGGAAGTAGGCAGCCATGGCCCCCAGCCGGAATGGAATGATCTTGAACCCTCACTTCCACAAAGACTGGCAGAAAAGAGTGCGCACCTGGTTCAACCAGCCAGCCAGGAAGATCCGCAGGTGAGAGCTGCCTTGTGCTCCGGGGAGAGGGCGCTAACATGCCTTGAATAAATAGCATAGACAAACTTTATTTACAGTGTACTTTAATACCACTGGTCACATACCCAAGCTAATTTATCGATTAAGTAAAGGGGCTAATTAATTTGCAAAGCTGATGTATAACATGAATCCAAATACCATATAAGCACAGTGAGCTAGCTTCTCAATATTGACTTTTATTTTGAGTATATCTCGAAACCCATTGCATTAGAACTGTGAATGCATCAGATGTGTTTTTGTCTGAATGTGGTTTTTTTTGTTTGTTTTTTTTAAATAGGATGGTGTGTTCAATCAAAGTCTCAGGGCTCCCTTGTTATATAGAGGGTGGCATGTGTGTAAGCACACATGATTGTGATCAATCAAGTCCAGGATTTACTGTCATTGCAGTACCTGACTTGATGCCTTTTTCCCAGCACAGGACCATCATAAAGAGCATTATATTGTAATGTGTATAGGCTAGAAATGCTGTGGAAACACAAACACAGTTCCTGGAACTGAAAAGGAATGTAGTTTAACGAAGATGCCTCTGTCTTAAGGCGAAAGGCTCGTCAAGCCAAGGCCCGTCTCATTGCTCCCCGCCCTGTCGCTGGACCACTGAGGCCACAGGTCAGGTGTCCCACTGTCAGGTACCACACCAAGGTTCGTGCTGGACGTGGCTTCACCCTGGAGGAACTTAAGGTAATGCTTTGTAGTTGTCTGTAAATATATATGATTATTATTGTTATCATTATTATTATTTTTACATTGTATCCAGGAACAATCCATCAGCGATGTTACTTAGTAAATGAGTTAATCCATTGGTGCTGAAGATGAAAAAAAGCAGCAAACCAACTGAGTGCTGGTTGATTGGTTGAAACATGAAGATACCATGTGTAGGATTTGGGGGCATTTAGCATTGAGTTTGCAGGAACATGGAGGAGGACCTGCTCCCTCTATAGTTGTGAAAAGCTAACTCTAAAGTGACAGAACACAACAGTTTATATTTTCAGGTGATTATAAACCAATTAAATTATGCTTGTGAATATTAGACTTGTGTCAGCAGAACCAGTAAATCCTGCACACTGGACCTTATAATTATATGTTGTAGTCATGTCGGAGACCCTAGAAACTAGTGTTTATTGAGGTGACCTCCACCTCGGAAATGCTGTTACTCTTAACGGTACAACAGAGCAGGCTCAACCCTTTTGTGATGAATCATGCTTCCCACCCAACCAAAAAACTCAGTACCTGCAGAGGAACACAAAGTGCTGCTGAAAGACTTGATGTTCTTGCCAACATGTACCTCACCTTTCCTCCCATGTACTTGCCTGTTGTGGGAGTAAGGCTAAATGACTGTTGATGTGTATCACCTCAGAACATTTGGATTTGTTTGTTGTTTTCCTTCATGAGAAGTAGGCTCAAACAGGAGTGATGCATTTTTTAAAATTCATATCTGGTTTCTAAAGTTTACGTGTGTGTTATATTTATATATAGTACCAACTGTGTTTCTATCAGAACTCATCTTTAGGAATAAGAACCCTTAATTTCAACCACCATCTGCTTTTTAAGTTGTATTGAGAAACAAAAGCCTGTATGTAGTGTAGTCAAGTCACATCCTGGAGTTTGAGCCTCCACATCAACCAGATTGTCTGTGAGCAAACATTGTGTCAATTTTCTGTAAAATGCTTCCTTTTAAAATGGGCACACAATATATTCCTGGACACTAAATTGTGTGGGAGGAAGTGGAGAGCACTATGTTGCAGTTAATTAGGTTGAAGTGTTGAATCATGATTAATGGGATGTAATTGAGTGACTTTATTTATCATTAATGTAAACAAAGTTTGCTCTTCTAAAATACCATTATGTTAATGGACCAGATAATCAACATCCTGACAAAGACTTTGTGCGCTCACAGTTTATGCGGAGCTCTGTCCATGTAGATGGAGAAGAACGTGTGAAGTACCTGGCCTGGCATGTCATCAGTGACTGTTGGCAGACGTGTTCTGAACTATTTAACAGTTTGGTTTTGGAGCAGTCAGATGATGACAAATCTCCGGAATCTCTGTAATTACTTGATGAATACTTTGAACCCCTTTTCTGATGACTGCTTACTCCACATAGAAAACCAAACTGAATGAGTATCTTATGTAGTAGACGTAAGATTCAAATCCGAGGTTATGTTTAACTCTTGATGTTCTGGTCTCCTGCCCGCAGGCAGCTGGCATCCACAAAAAGACAGCCCGCACCATTGGCATCTCTGTTGACCCTCGCCGTCGCAACAGATCTACAGAATCTCTGCAGGCCAACGTGCAGCGTCTGAAGGAGTACCGCTCCAAACTCATCCTGTTCCCCAGGAAGGCTTCTGCTCCCAAGAAGGGAGACAGCACTGTAAGTTTCTTTTCTGTCACATGGAGCACAAAAATGTAAGAGGTTCAGATCCAATTTGTAAAGCATGTGATGTGTATTAGTGGTTGTTAATGAATTGTTTCATGATGAGATTGTTTGGCTCATTTTCCTGAGATAAACAAGTGTTAACGCATTACACAAAGGCATGTGGTCAGTAGGAGTGAGTCATCTCTCAAAAGTCCAATTTTAGAGCTCTCTCCAATGTTTGTTTACTATTGGTCCATCTTCTGAAAATGAATGCACAGCTTTTACACATTGTAACATGGAGTGTTGTATAAAGCTAAGAGTCCTGTCAAACATAAGAATGTATTCTTTATGTATTTTGAAATAATGAACCCAAGTGTAGAGATGGTCTTTGATGGAGCTCAGATTTAGCCCTAATCTGTGCATCTTTCTGTATCTGAACTTTTCAAAATGCAGTGGAGTGATCTCTGCATGACACTGTTTATTAAACTTAACTCTTTCTTACAGCTGCAAACCTTCAGTGAAAGATCATAATTTGAATTCTAAATGCCATTTTACTGGGTTATTAGATTGGATGTGTCAGGAGCTTTATTAGTCTGCATGGGATGTGACCGAATGAAACCGAGGACATGCTGGTGAACTTTTCAAATTCAATCAAATATGAAAACTAATTCATCCATGTAGTGATGCATTTTAGAAGGTTTTCTGGGAGAGTATGACGCTGATAGGTAAAAACATCACTGCTTACTCTACCTTGCTTGTCAGTGTACTGTTAAATGTCTGTACAGATTACATGTGACACTTGTCATCAAGTCAGTCTGCAAGTGGATCACTGTGGTTGAACATGAATAACCAGCCTTATTCAGCTCTTTTTTAAAACAAATAATTTCAGTCTAAATTTATGTCTGCCTCATAGCAAGCTATGCTGAGTGCTATGCATGTTTTTTGTTGCTTTGAAGAATTAACCATTTGTAATCTTTTCAGGAGGAGGAACTGAAGATGGCCACTCAGCTCACTGGTCCAGTCATGCCCATCAGAACTGTACGTTTTCATTTTTTTCAAGATTCCACTAGAACCCATCATGTATTCAAAAATAGATTACGATAGATAATAATGAGATCACTTGAAATATACGTGATAAGTTTTAGGTGAAATTGAGGGAGAGTCTTATCATTGCAACAGCACAGCAGTTCACATTGAACTGGCTCGATTTTGCCTTTCGTGTGCTGGCTGTCATGTTGTCAGTGATGTCCGTTCAGAAAAACAAGAAGCTGTTTGTTTTGAATCTCAGCAGTCAAATGATGACAAATCTCCGGAATCTCTGTATTTCTTTGATGAAACATTTGAACCTATTTTCTGATGACTGCTTTTAGAAATCAAACCAGGAAAGCAAATTGGTTGTCCCAAAACTTAAATGCCATAAAGTTGGACTTTTAGTATATCATTGTCAAATTGATTGTGTAATTTGTTTTTGGCAGGACATAAAAATTGTGATATGTATATAACTATTTTCCTTTTCTTCTATTCCAGGTGCACAAGAAGGAGAAGGCCCGGGTTATCTCTGAGGACGAGAAGAATTTCAAGGCTTTCGCCAGTCTGCGTATGGCCCGCGCCAACGCTCGTCTTTTTGGCATACGTGCCAAGAGAGCCAAAGAGGCCGCCGAGCAGGATGTGGAAAAGAAGAAGTAAACATAGTCACTATGGAACTTTGCAAAATAAAGTGTTTAAAAAGATTAATGTGAGAATGTCTTGATTGTGATCTCCGTCAGGGTTTTGGTGATGTAGCCATAGATCAGGGGACTTCACGGAGTAGAGTCTCACAACACACTGAGGCAAATGCATTGAGTCTGGTAAATGCTTAAAAGAACTGGGTGTCAAAACAGATGGATCACTTTTTCAGGTATCAATACAGGCAAGATCTGATTTATAGTTTGTATCAAATGTGCTGAAATAACTGTCGGGTTTGGATTGCAGCTCCGAGTATTTGACCATGGTCAGTACCTGCGGTCTAAAGTGAAAACTTAGAACAGTATTTGCATTATTGATTATTTCAACCATAGTGTTGCTTTGGGACCTGGGTCGAGAAAACAGGAAACAGGAACAAACTGTCAAAACAAATCGTCCATAAAAACCCCAATTGTTAAAAACGTGTAAGCCTAATAACAAACCTGATTCCAAAAAGAGTTTGTAAAACACAATGTGATCATTTGCTCATTGTTTCTGACATACACTCAACTCATAAACAAATCTGCTTATTCTGAATTTGATGCAGCTAACACATTTCAAACAAGTTGGAACAGGAGCAGCTAAAGATGGAATGCTCCAAAAACACCTGTTTGGAACATTCCACAGGTAAACAGGTTCATTGGTAACAGGTGATGGCATCATGATTGGGTATGAAGGGGGCATCCTGGAAAGGTTCAGTCGATCACAAGTGAGGATGGAGTGAGGTTCACCACTTTGTGAACACATAAATGTATAAAGGATGTTACTATATGGGCTCAGACACTGTAAAAGAGTTGTTGGGAAACAGTTTATCTGCAAATGATTGCGTTCTGTTTTTTATTTCCATTTTACATAGTTCCCCAACTTTGTAATCGGGGTTGTCAAAATAGGCCTTTTTGCTTGTCATTGTAGGAAAAGTACAGGTGATAATAAACATGTCTGAGTTGCATTCACCTGATACAAAACAAAAATGAATGAGGTGTTTCCCCAGTCACTGCTTGCAGGTTTATCTGATTGTACATTGACATCAGTCTCAAGTGTATAAGCTGTGAACTAAAACCTAAATGTAGGATTCAGCGTTCACATGAGGCTCATAATTACAGCAGTAGGTGGCACTAGAGGCACAAAATATAACTCATTAATGGAAACAAAAAGCATTAAAGAGTAGTGTTGTTGACTGTAGCTGAGGAATGTGAATCCATTTCCAACCAGCTGGATTTTTTGAAAGCTGGTTATTAACCTGACGTGGCAGCATAATTAATAGACAATTGAGCAGCAAATTTGCAGATTAACTTATGTCAGAAACTCAGCAGTTAGCAGAAGAAAGCTGCCGGCAGAATCTGATACCTGTAAATTCAAACTTGTCCTGTTAAATTGTATTTTAACGAGTTGGAGAGTCTAAAGCAGGCAGAGCCTCTTAAACACGACAGGCTATTAGAATATTAAAAGATTTGTACATACAGCATGTTAACACACAGGTAGGAGAGGTGGGGGAGGTCAGGAGGGAGGAGCAATAAAAAAAAATCTCATCCCAGTGGGACATTTATACATGCAGCTGCTGGGGGAGGGGGGCAAAGTTGAATTTTAATTTTCATACGGAGCGTTATGTGCTGGCAGACACGAACCCAAACAGACTGTTAATAAGGAAGTCTGCTATGACAACGCAGAGTCTGGACATTTCTAAACTGTTTGCACATGTTTGGTGTGCTGTGTTGTTCTGATTACGTGAAATGAGTGAATAAAAAGTGAATCAACAAATCAACACAGCCTCAGAGAAACTCCTCCAACGGACTGAGGATGTCTATTCCAAATGCATTACCATGTAAAAATGTCCACTTCCAGACATGATCCCAAGTCCAACATGTCAACCTATACAGACTGAATGAGGACAGCGTGAGGCTAAATGTCCTTGTCTGTGCCTCCTTCAGTGTCCTCTTTTCCAGCTGTCTGAATGCAAATAAATTATTCAGTTAATGGAGGTGAGCGGACAGTCAAGTCATTTTGGACCAGGAGTGATTGATAGGCTGAAATGGGAACTCAAATTGATGGTCCTTAAGATCAGGCGCTGCAAAATAACCAATTTACCACTCGAACGTCACAGGACTCCATGACCTCTTAGCACCTGTGCTAAGTGTGTTACTGGGGTTTAACTCATAAAAACGGCCTCCAGGTAACTGATACAGACTTGCTTAATCAAGAATTGGACACTTAACAGCTCCCACCTTTCAGTATCCATGTGTATGCTATTTGTCCTATGATAAACTGCATATAAAAGCAATACCATATTAGTTTTGATAATCAGAAGCAGTGTGAGGAGAGGATGACTGAATGAACTGGCAACACATTTGATTATTAAAGTCTTTTAGCAGCAAACATTCTGTGCTTATTGCCTCCCAGGTTTGCTGCCTTTTTATTTTATATGATTGCAAATGGAGTATTTTGAACGGTTGATCGGACTGTGAAAGGAATTTTTCACTATTTTCTGATGACTCGTAGACCAAATAATCAATTAAACAGAAAAACTTAGGCACAGAAACTAGTGCAGCTCTAGACTCGGCGTCAGACTCTCCGTGAGGAGAGAATCCTTCATGCTTTGGTTCAGGGTCTTGGTTTAATTTCCTCACCTCTGTGCACAGTGTGAACTGGTGTTTCACAGTTGCTGCACGTCATCTGTAAATCTGATATTGTGGAAGGCAACATGCACGTTGCACACACACACACACACACACACACACACACACACACACACACACACACACACACACACACACACACACACACACACACACACACACACACACACACACACACACACAGAGACTACTTGTTGCACTTGTCAGCTGTTTTCTCCCTGCTTCTGCTGCAAATAAGCATGCACGCTTGCATCCTGCAGCATCACCTTCACCTCTGATGTGTCGTGTATCACGTTTTCTCTGTTAAAGGAAACGGACCACAGTATTACTAGGTCAGTAAGGCAAACACAATGATGATAGAGGACACTCGTGGAGATAATCTTTCTGTTCAATGAGCTGCTGCTGAAACACAAGCTCAGTGATTGATTACCATTAACAGGGCTGCTAAAATCACCCGTAAGAAAGACTTTAGGATCAATAATGTCTTTGAGGATTTCCAAAAACCCACCTAAGTCCAAAAATACCTCCACTCAAGGGAACCTCTGGTGGAAAAACTGTGGATGCTGTTACACACTTTTACTGGAAATGTGAGCGCAACAAGCCATGTTAAGAGATCCTCCTGTTTGGGTTATTGTACACGCAATGTGGTCAGCAGCATCAAGGCGAGCAGAGACTGAGGAGAAGCAGCGGGGGGGAGTCTGAGTGGATAATCCATGTGGAAAGGCAGGGAACATCCTGTGAGGTGTTGAACCCACACTGCAGCAGCAGCAGCAGAAGCAGCAGAAGCAGATGGCCGTTGTTTTGAGCTGTGGCGTAACAGGGCTCAGGTGTGTGCCCCAAAGCAGACTCTGAATACCCATGGAGGAAGAGGCAGCGGGGGGGGGGGGGGGGCTTGACTTTGGCTGATGGCTGTGTCAGAAGGACTCTGACCCAGACCCAGATGAATGTGTTACTTTTGTTTAAAGCATTCCAACCTGTTGTTAATATCAACCTGTGAGCGACATCTCTGTGCGTGCAGGTTATCAGCTTAGCAGAGCAGATAATTAAATAGCAGGGAGCCAAAATGTTTTATTTTTCATGCTGTGGGAATAATTTGATTGAGCTGCCCGTCTTGCCGCACACATCCTTTTAGCAGGTGAAATCTTCTGAGTGCCTCAGCTCTTCAACAAATCAGACACAGCCTCTTGAAATCAAAGACAAAGTTGTAAAGCTGTAATGAAAATGTCCGTTTTGTGTGAAGGACATTTTAGAATCCCGAGATTTCAAAGCCCTCAGAAATCAAATGAAACACCAGCTGAAGCCTACACATTTCTATTATCATGAAGTGCACAGTAACTAACTACACGAGGCATGTCAAACCGAAGCTTCTGTTTTCGGTTTTATTTTGATGAACCCACATTAAAAAGTCATTTTGTCTATTTGTTCTAGCGGCTTTGTCTCCCATGGCCTTCGCTTCTGTTTTTGCAGGAACTCTGCAAAGAGCTGCTCTTGTGTCAGTGAAATCTAAAAATCTATAAACGTTATGCAATGTCTGGAAATACATTCATGAAAATAATGCATTTGTGGGTGGACTGTGAAGAAGTTCCAGCATAAAACGGCGTGTAGAAACAATACGTTACGTAACATGCATTGCTGTCAGATGACTGAAAATGTGCACGGATGAATCAGTTCATGGTCATTTTAATGTGAGTGACAGACTTAAGTATATACAGTATACATGTGGGTGTATGTGTGTGTGCATGTGTGTATTTAATGAAGGTAAGAGCAGAGTCACAGGTCCTCAGCTGGCTGGAGCTCCCACATGGTGATGTAGTTGTTATGTGCTGCTGCTGCTGCTGCTGCTGCTGCTGCTGGAAGATCTGTCCTTTCATCTTCTTGTTGTCTTGCTGTGAAATGTCTCACATGCGTCCGTGGCATTTTCTATGACTGAGGGGAGACGAACCCAGCCAGGAGCACTTGATTTAGGCATGAATTAGCTTTTTCTGAGTATAAATTGACCAGCTACTGATCCCACTGAGAGGATTATCATCTAAGCATCTCATTTCAACTTTTCTGATTTGAGATTGTGAGCTTATTGTAAATCTGAGCAGAGAACAGTGTTTAACACGAGGAGCTGATGAAGCATCTGATATATGTAGTGTCAAATGCTTACCTATTGTATGCAGAATCATATTATATATGCAATGTACAATATGAGATGTGAACAGTGTGGCACATTAATTGCCCTCAGCTGAAGTTGGAGAAACATCTCATTGATGTATCAGTCTAAATAAAGCACATCGAGCCCGAGGCGAAGCGTGAAAACGTCTGATGTGGCGTGTCATTAGATTTAAATACATTTTATTAATTTGTTCGTGGGTCACAAGTTCACCATCATTTTAGCCTGAATGCATGCAAATCACACAGAAACCGCGCGCGCATTCTCCGCGTGTATGTCAGACTTCCAAGCTGTGTGAGATAACACACGATCAATTCTAATCAATAAAACCACAACGATGCATTTTAATGGTTTTGTGTGATGTTCCTAAGGCTCGATTTGCGAACTGAACCCCCAATCACCGAGTCCCAGCGAAAACCCCATCCTTACATCAGCAGCTGGACTCTCCACTCCCCATCTCCACACGCCGAGCCTACTCCCTCCTCGCCGGTCGAACCAATGAGTTTGGGCGGAGGAGAAAAAAAAACAGGCAGCGTATAACATGGGAGAGGATTAAACAAGTGTGTTTAAGAGTAAAGAACAACGACAGGTAAGAAGTGAGTTTTTAACGTGTTGTTGTTGATGAGGAGATTCGGTGCGCTTTGCTGGTGTTTATTTGTTAATTGATCAGCTGTAGATCGTCTTATTGGAAGTGAGTGAGTGTTGTCAAAGTAGCCTGGACTGTTCGCTCTCAGTGCGACGCTTTGCTCGTTCCAGTTAGGAAATCTAGGTCGTTGTTTAGCCATCCTGGCCGTCAGCTGGTTCAGGGGTTTCAAGGATTACAGATTTGTTCATTTGTCGTGATTAATCATTGAGAGCCCGCTCTGGAGCATTTCCTGCAACGCCGTCATTAAGTTGTTTGAATCGGCAGCTTTCCTCTCATGAGCGGACGTGTTGCTTTACCTCGAGGCTTTTTTTTTTCTTTTGTTCTTTTTTTTTCCACATTAGAACTTTTGCTTGACTCCTATTTTACGGCTTCTGATTGTATTTCCAGGTTAACTGAGTTAAGTTTCACACTGATGCGTTTGGGTAACATCTGGTTTCCAGGCTCGCAGCTGGCCATCGAATCCGCGGGCGCTGTCCCTGGTGCTGAAAGCCAAACAGGGCAGTGCACTTGTTCATCTGTCTCCTAAGAATGAGACACTTTGAGCAAACGCGGCTGGTGGAGAAATCCATGCTTTCCCCCCCTTCAAAACAGTTAAGTGGGGTCAGAAACACTTTGCTCAAGGACACTTCAGCAGGGATCCAAATGGAGCTTAAACAAAGTCCTTTTCTTAGTTTTGTGTTGTCCTCTGGCCAATAAGGACACTCAGCAATGTGTCTGCTGGATTCCTGATTTAATCAGCCACTTTCATTTGTTTACCCATTGCTAAGGAAGGGGAAAGAGTCTCTTTTTTCCACCTAAACTGTTCGCTGTCTCGTGTGTAGTTCTGCAAAGAGAATGAAAATAGTGTTGTGCAGACGATGATAGTATCAAATCTTTTTGCAGATGTGTTTGTGGACAGCAGTGTAATTCATAAAGGAATTAAGAGGATGCTTCCGATTTGACAGTCTTAAATGAATCTTTCCAGGAATCAGATCTAGACTCCTGCAAGCACAAGCCTGTCCTGTCATGTCCTGTCTCTCATCTTTACAGAGGTGAGATGATATTAGTCACAGGGGGTTAGCTCTGACAGGCAGTCATAAGAGCTTGGGTTTGGTTTGGTCCCCTGGGACTCAACAGGAATCTCTGTTCTTTCTGTGACATCTGTACCAAGTCAAAAGAGCCTGTCTGCTGTGAGGCTGCCACATCTTTACTGAGATCCCTCAACCCACCACAACGCTTTCCCATCCCTCGGACCTACCAACAGCCTCACACCGCACTGCTTCACCGGTTGGCAGCTCCTCTTGCCCTGAACCAGGATGAATGACGTTCAGGAGGCCACCTCCCCTGCGACCAGCCTCAGTGGCCCAGCTACCTGTGTCTCCAAAGTAGAGCTGCGTGTGTCTTGCAAAGCTCTGCTGGACCGAGACACGCTGAATAAGTCAGACCCCTGTGTCATACTCATGGTACAGACCAACGGGCAGTGGACAGAGGTGAGCTCCCCTCTTTTCTTTCTTTCAATCTGACAAATGCACAGTTGCTCCTCTTGGGAGATAAGTGGCTGATATCTCCCCAATGTTCAATTCTATGGGCAGCAGAATGTAGCTTTTAAACATTAATCCATGTTTTACTAATCTCCATATCTGAGTCATTAACCACAACATTTCATTTGTAAAGAACTGTGCCTTGAGCCACACATACATAAGATTTGAAATTATTTGAATCACAGCACCTCACGGTGATCTGAGCAACATGCTTTCTTAATGGTTTTACAGAACTGTTGTGCAGAGAGCCACAGTTGGCCAACCCTTCCTCTGGTATCCAATTTTACAAATCTAAAAAGATCACATTTTGAGATTAAGCAGTGGTGATGTGGAATGAATTTTCAGTCCCACTCCAACTATCCCCAAAACCCATGGTGTCACATAATCAACCAGGGAGATTCATCTGTTAATGGTCTGGTGAACTTGCAGCTGTTTTTCCACTCTTTCGGAAAAGATCATGGCCCACACAACAGCTGTCTGACTCAGAATTAAAAATGTCAAATGCGGCGTCCATTTGTAGGAGGAAGAGTAAACATTAGTCTCCATAGTTCAGTCATTTACAGACTGTGCTGCCTTACCTGTGGGATTCAGTTTGTTCAGCAGTACATACTGTACACCCACCTGCCACTTCATGAGACGCATTTACACGTACAGCCGAATGTGATCCAGTAGGATATCTCCGCCATAAATTCTGCCTCTACAAAGACAATAATGTCCAGCTTTGATTGAGGTGTTAATTTATTATTGAGGTTGTCGTTTGCAGTCGTGTTGAAGTAGACTGCATTGTACTGAGAGGTGTTCCTAATAATTTGTCCCCTTCACTCACATAAATAAGAGAGACAGAATATTAGAAACACCCTTCCATATGCTGCACTCCAGTACAACATCAGCAACAACTATGACCTCAGCAATAAACATAAAGTAGAATTATCACCAAAACAAGCAAAAACTGGAGAATTCATGGCAGAGCTGTTGCATTGGATCACACAGGATTGTACAACTTTACCTAATGAAGTGACCGGCGAGTGCACATATCCCACTGTGGACAAGCAGTAGCTCGGTAATATGCAGTGTGATGGGTTGTGTTCCAGCTGAAAATGTTTTCTTTCTTGGTTCGCACCCAAGCTGAATTGGAGCGTGGGCAGGAGGTCCCTCATTTCCCTGTTAATTAAGTCATTTAGTTCATGAGAGGAAGCCAAAACACAGGTCTCCATTAAGCAGAGGATGTGTTAAAACATGGCCGAGGGTAAGTAATTGCATAGATTTATTTTCCAAGCAACCCTTCAGCCAACAAAAAGCTCTCTTTCCAGGGAAATGGGAGATAATAATTAACTGCATCTCTGCCCGATTCCTGCCACATGGGAGCCATTTGTTGAAGATGCTCACTGTAATGTTTGGGCTGCATGAATGTGGATACTATTTTGTGGCAGCGATGATAAAAGCACTCAGCTGACAGCGTTGAGCACACAGTTATGGATTTTTCTTGGTTGTAAGGAGGCTGTTACATGAGATGACTGACCTGGGTTCAGTGTAGCATATATGAGTGGCTATTTTTAGTTCCACTAACTGAGGCAAATTCGAATGGTGATGCCAGAAGAACTCTATCTATCTATCTATCTATCTATCTATCTATCTATCTATCTATCTATCTATCTATCTATCTATCTATCTATCTATCTATCTATCTATCTATCTATCTATCTATCTATCTATCTATCTAAAGTGTTTATTTTTCTTACAAAACAAAAGAGATTAAATTACCCAACTATGTATAAAGTAATCAAAATTATGTCCAGCCCAACCTGCTGCTTCCAAACATTACATCGCTGCCTTCCTTGTAATACATCACTAATTACAGACTAGCAGTATAATATAACACTTGCTGTTATTACTTTTAGGCCTCTACTTAAAGCTATTATCATGGAGATTTTCATTGAAGTAATTGCGTGTTAATCTATTGCCAAATGAGGTAAAGCAATGCTGACTTAGCCTATGACCCACTGATGAAAGCCTTTGCATTTGCAGTATTATGAACTGGGTGTGTGTGGTGACATTCACAGGAAAAATTACAAGTGGTTAGTGATGCATTTCCCATCACCCAGCAGTGGTTGGTCCATCAGAAAGGGTAGGCACAATGAACACAGATTGTTCTTCAACTCTCTGGTGTGTGAAGCAGCGGACTGTTTTTTGCTGGTCTCTGTTAACAAAGAAACAAAGAAAAGATCGATGTGGAAAGAAGATGAAACGGACATGCAATTACTGCTTACCGCCACAGGGGTCGCCAAAGAGAATGAAAGGAGATTTTCGAGATAGTTACTTAAACAAAAAAATGGAATGCAGGATTTCTGTTTTAACGGGAGCATTTTTATAATGTAGCTACTTTTACTGAAGTAAAAGACCTCTCCTTCCTCCACCACCATCTATGGATCTATCCATGTACGTCTTGACAGTCCTGACAGTGTGCACAAGTCGCCCCAATCCTCCACTGTCAATTCCCTCAGTACAGGGAGGCGCTAGTGCTTGTGCAAATTGTTTACTTACGTCAACAACTGAGTAAGAGGCTGAGCCCACTCATACACCACCACCCTCTTCCTTTTTTTCTGAGCTCAGGCTGTGTGGCCCTACTGACTTGCGGCTGCTATTTGTTGAACTGCTTTTATTCCATTATTACTTTATTTCAGCACCCAAGGACAAACACAGAAGCAGGGTGGAAATGATTTCTCTTCTTTGTACTTGAACTGGACTCGACATGCTCCCATGATAATGAGTTAATTCAAACCCTGATCTTTCTGTTGATATCTAACCTAAGCTACTACAGGGATTTGTTATGAGTGAGCAGCACAGATAATGTTATACCTGCCTGGCAGAACTGATTAGAGACAGCCTTAATTTTCCATGTCAGGGATCTCTCAGTAGTTCTGGCCCCACACCAACAACAAACAGGCACAGGCTTCGGCACAACCTATCCTCCGTTGCTCTGATTAGCTTTCATCAACAAACAGACTCATCAGACTCATCCCAAATCTGTCTGTCCAGATGGCACAAAGAGAGGAGGAAGAAGGCAAGAGAAGACAATAAAGACAAGTGGGGATGAATGAGGCTGAAGAAGCCAAGAGCTCGCTGGAAGTTCTTTTCATTCCTTGTGATGTTTGCCAGGGTGAAAAGGAAACAGTAGAGAAATCCCTGCTGCTAACCATCCATTGGATTATCATCGTTTTTGCTTGCACATTACAGACCTGAAAAGGTGAGGTAGATGTTCACGGGAGAAAAAGTCAGGTCATTCATCTGGAACAGTGGCACAGTTATTTTCAACCTAGTGCTGTTTATTTTTCAGTTCAAGCTAATAAAGATGTGACAAAACAAATCCCTTCATTCCAAGCAACAAAATGTGACATGTACCATTTACCAACCAAAAACTTGAACTGGAAACTGTTAAAGCCAAGAAGAATAAATGATTATGTAAAGAAGAGGGCTGAATACACAAGAGCAAAAATCAAAAGGTCAGGTTCAATTGATTATTCATGCACTGATATTTCAGACCTTTCTGAGCATACAACACTGTGAAACAAGGATTAAAACCATATAAATACAACAAACAAGGATAGTTACAATCCAGTTACAGGGGGGTTACAAATAAGGGAAAAGCCTAAACGAATGAAAGTGGAGGATATTTAAGATACTTCCATGCTGTTTTGATGGAAAGGTCACTGCATCAAATCAATGCAGAGTTAACCTGAGTCATGATCTTTATTTTTCATCTTTTGGAAGAATGCTGTTCATCCCTCCACAAGAGTTCAGAGACTTCTTCGTAGTGTGTTCATAGTACAGTCACAGTTTATGTATGAACATGTGAAACATGACAGATACAGTAAAGATTAAAAAAAAAAAGCCACTGAAATGCTTTTTGTTTAAATTGCCACCCATCCACAGATTGCTAATAAAATGTAGTGGGTGGGTGTGTGTACGTGTGTTTCTTAGGTATTTCTAAGGTTAGAGCTAGTAGTGGTGGTGATGGTTTGGGTAAGTAAGAAAGTGAATGTAAGTCAATGTAAAATCCCCAAAAGTGATGGAATCACAGCTCTGTGTGTGTGTATGTGTGGTAAGCATCACAATTCTTATTAGAAATACTGTGTTATTGCTAAAAACAGTCCAAGTCTGTCTTTATTTTTCTGAAAAAGAGTATCACTCACTACCAAAGTGAGACGAAAGAGACAAGAAGGCAATGTCACCAATTTCTGAAGTCATCATGACTCAAAGTCTGGCCCTGCGCCACTGAAAATGAAGAAATGACTTTGGACATCCTGACAGACAAAAGTGAGTCCAATATAAAGGATGACCACTGAAAGACTTTTTTACATGTGGAGAAAGTCTTTCAGTGGTCATCCTGGAGGTCTAAAGCCAGCCAGCCGACATTATGGGTGGGTCTTTTTTTAATTGTTATTTACTGAAAAAAAAAATAACCCCAGCAGACTTAGATATGATGTCCAGTGCTGATTTGTCCTTGTGACAAATTGGGCAGCATAGAAATGTTCATGGAACTGTGTGAGGGCTAAATCCTGCATCATGAGCTGATCGAGGCTCAGCTTTTCCTTGTCAGGCAGTGAAAGACGAGCATGGACCTTTTCTGTATGCCGAGATTAAATGTCCGAGCCTTCCAATCTTCTCTCATATCATCCTCTTGAGGGAACATAATGACATATATATATATAAGATCAACCAGGGAGATTATATTAAAAAAAAAAAAATAAAAAAAAAAAAAAATATATATATATATTAGAGATGTTGCTGTAAAAGCAAAGAGGATATAATCCGTAAATAACTTTGTCACAGAAAGGCTTAATTCCCATACGGTCTACTCTTGCTTTAATAACACATTTAGTGAATTCAGATAAGAAATATAACAGTGTTTAAATGTATTTGATGAAAGCGAGTGAAGGTTCAGAATCTTATTCAGTGTGTTTCCTCTCAGCTGGACAGGACAGAGGTGATCAAGAGCAACTTGCATCCAGTGTTTGCCAAGGTTTTCTCATTGGACTACTACTTTGAGGAGGTTCAGAAGCTGCGATTTGAAGTCTATGACATCCACGGCACTCACAGCATCGGGACCCGCGATGACGACTTTCTGGGTGGAGTGGAGTGCACACTCGGCCAGGTAGGCAGATGATACTCTTACTAACCCGTTTTGTTGACTTAATATGCCAGTGCATGCTAGACTGGATTAAAGTTCTGTTAGTTTTTTTTAGAAAACATGCAGAAGCAACTCCCTTTGTCTGTGATGTTGGTGGTAAATATACCTGATGCTGTAAATGTGCCACATAGAGTGGACGAGTAAGCAATGCTGGTGTCGATGACTCAGATCTCTTTACTGCTGAGGGCTCAAGGCCAACATGATGTTTATCTTGCTCTTTGCAGATCGTGGCCCAAAAGAAGATGGTGAAGCCTTTATTGCTGAAATACGGGAAATATGCCGGCAAGTCCACCATCACGGTGGGTTTCTTCATTGTGCTTATGAACTTACTTCCCTGGTGAATGAAATTGTCAGGGTTGCTGGACATCATGAAGTGGAAGTTAGTGGCTAATGGCCAGTGGAAGCTGAGTGAAATAATGGACGGCAAATTGATGTGAGGTTTCTGTTTTTTCCTGCCCCACATCTGTTCACTCAGGTTCTATAATGGACTTGCATTCTGTTTATGTTTTACAGTATATATGTAAACATTTTCCACATTCCCCTCCTGTGGCTCTAATTTTAAGGTTATTTTCAAATTCATTTTTCACATCAATTTGAAAACACCCTCTCTGAGCTCTACATGCAAGTGTCCATTTTTGGTGCCAGTCCTACTACACACAGGGAAGCAGGTGAATCCTAAGAAATGATGCATGCGTAACAAAGCACGTGTGTCAGATGTGGAAGAGAAGAGCTGGTGGTTCATTAGCCACCAGCGGTTAACAAGCCAAGCAGTGGTTGCATATCAAAAACAAGACGAGGTAGATTGTGTCCACTCTGGTCTGGTCTGAGTAATGGCTATACCTTGATTGAAAATGCACAAGAGAGGCAGACTAGATGCCATGAGGCTTACTGCTGTCTGTTTAATCATATACGTATAGGATGTGGACATAATAACAGGATCTACATGGTTTCATGCAATCCAACACAAGACCAAGTGACAGTATGTGAATGGGTTTTCTTAAACAGCACAGATGCTTCTCTTCTGTGCCCATCCTTTGCACATTTGGTACCAATGAAAGTATAAACTTCCATTTAGACTCAGTCTAATTTCATTCACATCAGCAAGAAGCTTTTCTTTTTATCTCTTCGCCTCTGCACACATGCAGTACTGAGATTTGAACCCTGGGCCCCAGATGCTGTGAGCGGAAAAGTTAAAGACAAACTCATCCATTTTAAATCTTAGTCATTTCATCTCTTTCCAGAGTTTGACTTTGTTTAAACCAGAGCCAGCAGCAATGACCTTTTGAATGTCTTCAGGGTAACTGTGAATTCACTTAGGGAGATTTTTTGACCAGTTCATCTACTCAGATATAAAGAATTCAGTGCGCCATCATAATGTTAAACCCTTATCCAACACGTAGTTTCTACCCACACATGCTGACACTAAAACATTTCTTTGTGTGTTGCATTTGCACATTTCTTGTTTGTTTGCTTCTGTTTTGCTTGCTGTATCAAAGTGTGATTTCTATATTTAATATATGCATGATTACAAGCACAAATATAATATAACTTTAACAAGGAGCATTTCTAAGGATAGTGGAGATCTGAGACTTAGCCCATCTCAATCAAAATCTCAATCAATAAATAATCAATACATTTTGCAATATAAATTAGTGCTATATGCATTTACTATTATTATTATTATTACACAGCTGAAAGCAAAAACAGGTCTTGCCACCTTCAACATATATGAAACAAATTAAAACATTGCTATAATTTAAACAATGTACGACAAACTCCTCCGAGCCAATAATCTGACTGAATTAATAACTTTTTATTTCGCTCCAGTGAAATACCACAAAAGTGTTGTGACTTATGGAACAATAAATTCGCTAAGAAACATCAACATGAGCTGATTTAAAAAGCCCAAAGGTAAAATTAGTCTTGCTTCACCCAGTTTTTAACAGATATTCTAGCCTCCCTGTTGGCAGTAAGAGCTGATAAATGAACGTTTATTATCAGCTGCCGCTGAATGAATGTATGCATTAAGGCAAACCTGCAAGGTCATTCATTCTTTCATTCACCAATCGGTTGCGGGGAGAGAGCCATCAGGTGCACTGCAGGGACAAGGCTGCCGTCTGTGACGCTGTTCGGCTTTCTGAGACATTTTGATGTCAAGGATTTGCTTTCTATAATCAGTTTGCACGATCATGTGGATGCACACACACAAAGATGCACACACACACCTTCTGCCCACACCTTTTCGAAAGATTTTTCCCTGCGTTGGCTCCTGTCAGGGTAAGCTGTCTGATAAAAAGTAGTAGTTGTTTCCTACTTTGCCAGTCATCGCTGTCAAGCCTTGTCAAGCCTTGTCAAGCGTTGGTCATGCATGCTCCACAGCTTCAGTTCTGGCATTTTGAAGTCAACTTCTGTCAGTTTCAAATAGAGGAATGGAGAAACAGCAAACTTCTGGTTCTGTGAGTAGGCCAGACAGCTGAGTGGGAGCAGCAGAGGGGCGAGGTGATTCTTAAAAATGACAACCCTGAACTCATTTCTTTTTAATTAATGCTCATGTATTAACAAACAAAAGCTACTCTGAAAGCCAGCTGTTAGAAAAATTCACAGCTGCACTGCACTGTGTGTGGAAACTTTTACAGTTTTAGACAATAAGACAACAGTGGGGGCTCACTAGTGTGCGATGCAATGGAAAAATGGCAAATAAAAAATGTCTTTTTCAATAAATGATTCATGCTTGTGTTAAGGAAGGTCTTACATAAAGGTTTATAGGTAATATTCAATTAACACATTAGATTTATAGAACAGACTTTCAATGGCTTCATGCGCTTCATGGTTTTTGTTATTACATATCTATTTTTTAATGTACATCATGTGGTTGAGTCAATATTTCCAAAATATAACTGACAAATGTCTTTTCCTTTCAGGTGCACGCTGAGGAAATTTCTGGCAACAACGGGTATGTGGAGCTCTCCTTCTGTGCCAAGAAGCTCGATGACAAGGTGAGAGGAGCACACAGTTTTGATGAAGATGCCAGCACAGTTCATGTTTTATTAGATATGCTTTAGCACCACCAGACAGGGATAGTAGCAGTAGTGATGTAATAATCATGGTACTGCAGTGTAACCTCAGAAAGTACCAACAATGATTTGAACTTTTCATCCCTGTTACAGGGGTAGAAAAGCAATACTAATGCTTCATATCACATCTTTGTTGTGACAAAATGTTAAAACATGTAAAGGCACAATGAGCATTTGTGAACATCCTAGCCTCACGTGTGAATTACATGACAACACATAACATCACATGCGAACATAATACCACACGTGAAATGTGTGTTATTAGGTGTTGAATGCTTCCACTTTAAGGCTGGACATCACTGACCTTAGCTGCTCCTGCTCTCACATCTCACGCTGGCAAACTGTGCTGAAGGCATGTTTCAATCAAAAAGACAGTGGGAGCTTACATCCAATTACAACTCTGATGAGCTGAGGTCGCTCCATGTTCTTCGGAGCAACCCTGAGGATGCCCTTGATTCCCATGGCTACTGGGAGAAAGATTTACATTTTCCGTGTGTAATTTATTTTTGAAATTGCAGTTTGCAATATACACCTACACCAACGGTGAAACTGAACCTGACTCTTACAAGCAATGATAAAAAAAAGCCCCCCACCCCACCCCCCATGCATTATCTCTACGTGCTATTTGTTTCCTCTCATATTCCTGTATTATGTATGTGCGTACATTATTATTTCAATCACAAGAGACAAGTAAATGAAGTAAAGAATGAAAATTATGGTAGATGAAATGTGATGATTAAGTCTTATCAGAAAGTTTTTGGCATTTAGACTCCGCAGGAAGATTTTGTGTTTGTAGATGATTTTAGGCTGGAGTTAGCTAAAAGCACAGTGCATCTCATACAGAGATGGTTTTGAGCAGAGTTCGAGGATGTGTGAACCCTGCAGCTCCACTGTGAGGATGGGACTTTATGTATTCTCTGGGCCTAAACAAACTAGTCATGGATAGTCTGGAAATACCTGCAAACTGCTGGGCTGTTAAAACTGAAAGTCTCCTTTTCTTTTTATACACGTTAAATACACATGTTAAATGTAACGTGTGTGTGTGGAGGCTTTAAATTTGTTTCAAAAGCACTGTTGGAGCCACGCTGACTGTCAAATTACAAAGTGTTTAATCTCATTATGATGTTAAAGTCCCCATGACAATATGATTTTATCAGCAATCAGGTGTATTACACACATTTTCTTAACAATGCAAATTGGTTGTGACAGACCACTGGCGTGTAGCAATTTATCTAACATAGACAACAGATGATGACTTAAGCAGCAAACTGTTTCTAATTAGCTGCTTGTCAGCTGTATCACCTCTCAACCTGCTATGAATGTTGAAGGACCACAGAATAGACGGTGGTGAACAGGAGGATTAATGACGAGCCATCACAGATTGTGGTAATTGGTAATAATTAACATAGCCTGGGATTGAGTTTTGACACGTGCGTCTGATCAATCTGAGCTGCTGATGTCACTGGCTAGCGGTTGCTATGATGGCAAAGAGAGGATGCTGCAGCTCGTTTTGCTCTCGTCCCCCAGGAGATGTATCTGTCTAATGTGGCGGGAAATGCAGAATTAACTGTCTCATTTGGTATACACCGTCACACGCACGCACGCACGCATGCACGCACGCACGCACGCACGCACGCACGCACGCACGCACAGAGCAATCATTTGTTTTCCTCCCTGAAGAATCAATTGACCTAAATAATCAGTGTTGCTCTGCTCTCAGACACTCGTGCTTGAGACTCGCGGGATGATTTAAGTCACAAATAACTGTAAAGGACGCAAAATCTTGCTCATATTTTCAGTTTAGCAGGGTATTTACTAATGCTGATGATGCAAATGGAGGTGTGATCTGGTATCACAGAGTTGTTTATGTCATCACTGCAACTGACCTGTCATGTTGTTATAGTGTCATAGATTTGCTACTTGGGAAAAAGACTGGAAACATAGGCACACTGACATTGTGAAAGGGTCTATTTCAACCCAAATCATCATTCTAAGTAAGTTTGTTGTCTAAACCTCGCCAAGCTGCAGCAGAAAGCTGAACTTCACAGACCACACGATAGTCCTGAAGCAACATTAATTATGATGTAGGACACCAACATGGTGATATCAGACAACCCTAACCCTAACCCTGGCCACAGGCACCTTCGTGTGAATTCACATGTGTGATGTCAGTATGAACCCAATGCTAGACTATTTAATATGCACTTTATACATGGGCAGTAATAGAGAACCACAGAAAGTTTCAATTCTCCACTAGTGAGCTTTAAATATTGGCTGAAGAAACCAATAAAGATATTCAAGAACTGTTAGGAAGGCCGTATGGGAGGAAATAACAGGTCTATGAAGATACTGGTAGAAGAAAAAGGCCAGTGGTTGAGAGAACAAACTGTAATATCTGGGGAATGGCATGAGTTGGAAGCTTGTAAAATGTTCTTAAATTATCCTCCGGTCAGAAAGTTGCAAGCACCTCTTTTTTTTCCCCTCAATCTCACCACATGGATGACATCTCCTCCAAAACTGCCTCCATGCTGCGCTGTAAATTTTATACCTGCCTCCTCCTGACCTTTAATCACAGAGACAATTACCTCTGCCTCTGCAATCACCAGTGATGAATCAGTGTCAACAACCATTTGTGTGAACTTCAGCTTCCTTCCATACAAACCATCCACACAGCCTAAGATACATATTGAAATAAGCCGAGCACTGAATTTTAAGTGATGATGCTTTCCTGTAATTTTGCCCGTGTGAAGTTTACCACAGCCCCCGGCTAAATATTGGCAATCATGATCTGACTCACACGCTGTAAATCAAATTAAATGGAACCCTCAGTGACAAATGTTAAATGTGATGTTGTATTTCATCTCTTGCGTCTTGTTAAATAGATCTCGATCTCAACAAGACTTCCTGAATAAATAATGCAAAAAAATCTTTTTCCTTACAACTCAAAAAATAATGAATTAGACTTTCCAATCTTTCCTATGGATCAATGGTTACAGGGTCCTGTATTGATAGAGTCAGCAGGCCACTAGTTCTGATCTCTCTGCAGGATCTCTTCAGCAAGTCAGACCCATTTTTGGAAATATACCGAATCAATGACGATGAAACCGAACAGCTTGTGCACAGAACTGAGGTAAAATTCTCATATTTCCTCGTCATTTGCAACAGCAGCTGTTTCTGCCACTTTGCTAATGTGTTCCTACTCTAACAGGTGATTAAAAACAATCTGAATCCTGTGTGGGAGCCCTTCAAAGTGTCTCTCATATCCTTGTGCAGCTGTGATGAGGAGCGGAAGCTCAAGGTAACAGATCTTTAGTCCACAGCAGGAAAAAGCACAGGCCGAGCATTTTGATTCAGCAGGGATCAGAAAACAGGGCCAAATAATGAAAATGTATCACTTGCATCACACATGCATGGACTTAAATGGGAATTCACTGAATATTTGAGGGCTAAATCAATAAATATTGTATGAGCACTGTATGTACGGCCAAACCAACAGAGAGAAAGTAGTAAACAGTGTTGTCTATGTGTGCCACAGTGCCTAGTGTGGGATTATGACTCAAGGGGGAAGCATGACTTCATCGGCGAGTTCTACGCCACGTTCAGGGAAATGCAGAAAATTTCAAGTGGAAATAAGGTCAGTGAACGGAGAGGTGGAGCAGAGCGGAGGAGAGACAGCCGTATAACCGTTTCATCCATTTCCAATATGCCTCTCCTTTCACTCTGCTGAAATCCATCACAGATGAAACAAATGTCATGGCGCTTAAGATATATCGACGGTATTCAAAACGCCACAATTGTTGCTCCTGTTCTGTTTCTTGTCTTGCTTTCTTTAAGGTGACGTGGGATTGTGTGAATCCCAAGTATAAACAGAAGAAGAGAAACTACAAGAATTCAGGAGTTGTCATCCTCAGTGACCTTAAGGTGGGAATCAGTGTTGAAGGGAGTTGAATCTGTGTTTTGTTCTTTGACTTAGATCATGAAATAGGAATGAAAAAACCTTTAATATTGACGCAGCTTTCTGTGCGTATGCATACTGTACATGGAAACAATCCTGTTTGGTTACTCTTACTAAATGAGAACATTTCAACACTGTTTACACTGAGAGTATTTTTGGTTTCCTTTGCTTTGACAGGATACTGTATATCACAGCATTTTTTTTTCATCTTTTGCAGTCAACAGATTTGTTGAGTTGATTCTGTTTTAATTACCAGATGCTTCCGACAACATAGCTGAATACTCACTCTGCCGTCCAAACATCCCTTCTGAGGGTTTGCCTTGAAGAAACCTTTTTTTTTCTCTTTTTACAGCTCCACAGAGTGTACTCCTTCTTGGATTACATCATGGGAGGATGCCAGATTCACTTTACGGTAATTTGAGCAGTCTGTGTTTGGTGACGCTTCCCTGTCATTGAGCTTTTAACTGCACTGGCCCTAGTTTTATGGATTCCTGAATACTGTCAAAATCTCTGCATATTATTTGTTAGATTAAGATCAAATTACTTTAACGATAAACAGACTTTGTTCTGACTTTTCTTTGGTGTTGCATTTGCATGCAATATCCTCCTGAGAACCAAGGAAAAAAGTATGTTTCAATTAATTTTTTTTTCTGCCTATTTGGAGTTAAAACAACAACTCACAATTTAGAATTTTATAAAAATATTTTAATTTTAGATTTTACAGCATATCGACTGTAGTGGACTAACAGAACGATTTTACCATGACACAACTAAGTCATAATAGACTGACAAGAAAACAAGAATGTCAATCCATTTATTAAATGAAACTGAACATTTGGCCTGTATCTTTTGTTGAACTATTGAACGAAATTGACATTATCAAACATTCATAACATTTCTATTATTTTTCCTAACAAAAAGTTTAACTGAACTCTGTTTCCAGTTTTATGATGGGTTAGGGTTAGGGTTCATAAACAAGAAAATATATGATTACCATAGTTAGGAAAACAATAACTTAACAATATTTGACTTATCTTTTCTCCTTTCCTGGCATTTGCGTTTTGCTGTAGTCTCCATCCCGCAACCCCGAAAGGGATAAGTGGCACAGAAAATGGATGGATGGATGGATGGATGGATGGATGGATGGATGGATGTAGTCTCCATTTTGTCTCAACATGAAAACAAAATTCCCCTCATCCCACCCAAACATGTGAGATGTCATTGGAAAGGCCAGGATGTCCTCTACTAAGCACACCAGGACTTAGTAGGGTAGCTCAAATGAGTCAAAAGATATAGACCAAAACCAAATGTCCACTACAGAGGACATAAATGAATAGGCTGGGTCTCAGGAGGAGGTGCAGCAAATGTTACATTTTCTAACAGGGAATCATTACAGAATATTTATTAGGGAACATAACTAAGGTACTTGTACTTGCGTATTCTGATCTCATGCCACTATATTTCTACTCCACTACACTTCAGATGATGATCCACCTCAATCAAATACACCCGTGAAACACAGTTTTTACATCAACATGAGTAATAATAACGAGTACTTTTACTTTTATTAAATTAGGAACACTTTCACTTAAGTAACATTTTTAATGCAGACTTTGACTTGCAATGGAGTATTTTTACAGTTTGGTATTTTACTTAAGCAATGGATCTGAGTGCTGAGGATTTATAGACCTTTTATCCTCATAACATCCCCTGTTGGTGTTTTTGTTCAAGCACACAGTTTTGTTTTCTTGTTGTTGGCAGCTTCATGGAATAACTTCAAACCCTCCTCAACTCTTGCCCTTTGGTCTGCCCTCTGTAGTTGTACTTCTCACTCTCTGGCTGGATTATTGAAACAATGAATATTAATAATGTGGACTGTTCTGGTAGATGCAGTTCCTCCTCCTGAAATAGTTGGCTTTGGTAGATCTACAGTACATGGGAGCTGTAGCTGCTTCAGTCTATGTGGGTGTAAAAAGTGCAAATTCCTACCTCTGATCAGATAATTTATACTGCCATTAGGCATACCGTAGGCTTGCTCGCACAGAATGAGCAGCCAATTAAAAGTCTTTACAAAAAGCAAAGTAGCAAAAGAAAATTCTTTTGAAAATCTTAATTGCTTCTGTCATATTGTTCATGTTGCACGCTTCTTTCTACCAGGTTGCCATTGACTTCACAGCCTCCAATGGAGACCCCAGGAACAGCTGCTCATTGCATTACATCAACCCTTACCAGCCCAACGAGTACCTGAAGGCTCTGATAGCAGTGGGGGAGATCTGTCAAGACTATGATAGGTTTGTCAGTCTTTTGTTTCTCAGTAAAGGCTCTTTGGTGCCTACAGGCATTGCCAGTTTCTCCTGTTGTGAAATACAACTGCAGAGTGCTCCTTACATGCCATTTTGATGGGATCTCACACTAAAACAAGCTGCTCCATCTGAGCCTTAGCCAAACGATTGTAATGGAAGTCATGAAGCACTGAATGGCCGAGACAATCCTGCAGGTTATTACATTTCTGCTCACCGGCTTCTTGTAGAGCTGATGGAACTGAACTGTTGACTCCCGGCCCGTTTCTGCATGGAAATACATTTAAAAAAAAAATCTGCCGGTTACTTGCAGCACAAATACACTCATGCTCACTGTCCACATCGTGTTTGTGTTGGTTAATCTGTGTTAAACCCGTGGCTACGCAATGCATGACAAACGGTTTGTACCTTGCAAAATTAGGGCAAGCAAATTTGGCCTCGACTGACATTACTTATGCATGAGGCTAATCTGGGGCTGAAAACGTCAGCTGAGGACACTGACACAATATTCTGGACACACTCCTTCATGGTTCCTTATTGACTGGCCATATTTTCAAAGTGTCCATTAATTTCCAGCTTTTAAGATTCTGTCAGAAAGATGACATTTTGACCTTTATATCTGCTGCAGGCATTTAAATCCTGTGCAGACATCAGTTTTGCTACTGACAGATTCTTGGCTGAGATTTCAAAGCAACGCAGTAATTTATTTCGAACCCATTCTAGCGTAACCGTTTAGAAAGAATATAGAATTCTGCAAACACTGCATCTCTCACATATTGATTTTAATTTCTGCAAATAATACAATAAAACCGACCAGTGAAGATCAAACTGATTAAAAAATGCATCTTGTATTTTAGTATATGAATACATTCTTAAATCAATGTATAAAATATACTCTATATAATGAAGTTAAAGGTTTCCTATATGGCTCTACTGAGGAAATTTGTTATTATGGTGAAATCATCAATATGCTAGTTTTATGTAACTCCACTTTCTTGCCACATCATCTTTAAGTAATGTAATTTTTAATCTTGCCCAATTTACCTACCCAAGCTCCCTCACCACACTTGTGCTCCATTCAGACACAAACTGAAAGTGGGTCCAGTTTGTCTGTTTGCATGCCTGTTAGTTTGCAGGGTATCTCCCAAGCCTTGAACAAATTAAGAAAAAAAAAAAGAAATTCAAATACAAACAGCGCATCGTGTCCCCTACAAATACTGGGACTCTTGGAGGGGAAAATAAATCATCCATGGGTGAGGTGAGGCATAGAATATCCAAGGTACTCACATGGATGCTTAAAAATGAACATGAAGAAAAGCAATAAAAAGTGCTGGGAATTCTTACATCACACCCGCCCATAGATGAAGGCTTTTTTTTGTCCCTTTCAAGTGATTTCAAAGAAATGTGGTGGAAATGGAGGCATTTAGTCCATGAATCAAGGATTGAGTCCGCTGTTTGAGTCTAGATCAAAGTGCAATTACAGGAAGCTGTTAAAGGGGTGGGAGTGGGGGGGCGGGGGGGGGGTTACATTTTAGGATAGAGATATAAAGAAATACCTTTATTGTCCTCTATAGTCTGTGCTTATTATAGTTCATAAATACCATTATTCAGAAACGTAGATGAAGTTGGACATCCTGGTGATCTCGTGGGTAAGATACATTCCATATAGTAATTGCATTACCCCTCTCTCTCACCCTATTTTAACAATAACAATAACATAAATACTACTTAGTATGTCTACTATTGCTGTCCAGTAACAAAAATATATATCCAGAATATACCTACAGCATATAAAGTAGATGAAATGTGAGATAAATCCATCCAAAACATTTCCCCCGTCCTCTTTGGCTATAATATAAGCATACAGTACTTGGTTAGAACACGTATAAACAGAACGCATTAAGCCATGGTTCTAGTTTCAGAATCACTGTGAGAAAGCACACACACACACACACACACACACACACACACACACACACACACACACACACACACACACACACACACACACACACACACACACACACACACACACACACATACACACACACACACACACACACACACACACACACACACACACACACACACTGTTTTGCATGTACCTCACAGTCTGTGTTCACAGTGGTGGCTGCATGCGCTGTCTACTGTGGACAACTCAATGATACAGTTTCCTCTCAGTATCTGTTGCGGCTACTGGTCCTCCTTCTTAGCTTCCAAAGGCTCATTACCCTGAGCTACAGTCAAATACATGCAAGATAGGGGCTAACACCAGGATAGCAGCCACTTAAAAAGAAGTAGCAGCCGTTATGTCTGGAGAAATAACAGCGTGGTGTAGAAGCTGATGTAAAGACAGAGGAGGTGCAGCATGAAGCCTGTTTGAGGAATCATTAAAGACACTGAAGCTATTTGAGCAAAGCTATATTTCCGTGTGAGAATTCCTCTCACTGTGAATGTAAATATTAGCTGATGCAGCTATCAGGTTTTGGCTTCAGTCACACACATTTTGCCTTTAAATTTACTGATTGTTTGATTGAGACCAAATAATAAACAATGTGAAAATGTGCGAAAAACTTGTAGTTATTTCAGGTATGCTTGCAGGTACTTGCTAATTAACGTGAAATTATTTATAATATGATATGTTTCAGAGAAAGACCCTCTCATCTGTCGAAACTAAGCCTGATGAGGATTAACACCCTGACTCCTGATTTATGCAGATCCTCCTATTGAATATCAGGGGAGCACTGTTTGGCTAATTATAGCATACGCGAGATAGCACCGGAGACACTGAAAACCTGCCTTAAAATTAGCAGCTCAATCTTGCAGCTTTATTATTTTCTGTGTTTACATGTATGCACAAGAGCATCATGCATGGAAAAATGCCTCCAGGTGAACAGTATTTGCAAGTGTAGGCAGCCTTACCCTCTTAAGTTGGAATTGTTATTGAGTTGTAAAACGTGGGCAAGCAAACCTTTTAGCCTTTAGTGAATATAGGTGATGTGGGATTTTAGAGTCCTTGCAGAGGAGTGCATTATGGAGCTGGAGTGATTAGCTTTTGTCTGTGTGGGTAGAGCCTCGTTTACCTTGCTGAGAGGGCTATTATACCAGGCACATCTCTCCATGGCTCCTCACGTGTGCTGACAAAAAAAACGGGAAAACAAGGGCCACCATGGCCTTCACAGCAAAATTCATAGGATGAAATGACTTGGCAATCTTCTCCGTCCTCTTGTCTGGGCTGAAGATGCTATGTCATATCTACATTTATTGAACCTGATGATCTCATAAGACTTTTGTAAACTGCATGGAAATTGCTTCATTCATCCAAGGTCAAATTTATACAAGTATGGGGCGCCCTGTAGCTCAATTGGTAGGGTGTGCACCCCATGTATTGAGGCTGTCAGTCCTCTGCAGTGGCCGCAGGTTGCTGTGTCTTATCTCCTCTCTCTCTGCCCCCTTTCCTATCCCACCTTCTGCTGTCTCTGTCATAAAGGCTAAAAAGCCCCCCCCCCCCAAAAAAAATTATACAAGTATGGAAATAGTGCAACTATCAAGGTAATGAGTGCTGTATATTGACCTTAACAACAACAAGAATACAACACATCTCCGAATAAAATTGGCTCAGCATGAATAGCTCCTTCTCCATTAAAATACTTTCATTAGCAATCATTCTCTACATCGGTAAAGCTGTTAAAACCAGTACAATGCCAAAAGCATAATTTGCTCCTTCCTATTATTTTGCATCCATACAACATCTTTGAAAGGTCACAATAGTGGGAGCACAGCCGGCATTCAGTGGATGGCTAAAAAATGAGTTGAAAGCATGTAAATGTTGAGTGTGAGTTTAGAGCAGAGACATCCTTTCATGCTGGTGTATCAGATGCAGTACCCAAAATCTATTAATTTCTTTGGAATATTGCTCCTGGAGTGTGTTTATATCTGGATACAGTACAGCACATTAGTCAGGGCATGTAGACAGGACGCATTACAGAGAATAAACGTTGGACCCATGCACACGTTCATCTTTTTCTTGGAAAGGAGAATAATGATGGTAACCAAATATGCACTCAAAATGGCCCATGCACCATGTTCAGTGATGCCTTTGTAACTGAGCTCAGATTTGTCCAAAGCCTACAGGCTGTTGCACTGTTTGCAGCCACTGTAAATATAATGCTGCGAGGTTATGGGAAACGACATAATACTCTCTTTCTTCCCAAGTTCTATGAGGAGGATAAAAAATTCTAATAATGATACTGTATTGCTTTAAAATCTGTCACTGTGCTAGTCTGTTACTGGTACAACAAAAGCAATCACAGTTAGCACTAACTATTATGGTAAACCTGCTAAACGTTGCTTCTGTCAAGAGCTCACAGTTTAGAGTTTGTTACTCACTCAGGGTGTAAAAATCACTGCCTGCATTTATATAAATCCTCACCCAGTAGATTTAACACTTCTTATAGCTCTGCCTCAAAGCCATATTAACTCTATGTGTAGACAAACAACTCTCCGATCAACACTTAAATTAACACTGTAAACTTGCTTTGCATAATTTGATGCACCCACACCGTGTCCAGAGTAAATTAATTAAACACACTTTTTCAAATGTCTGTGCCCCAGACTGAAATTATGTTGGAGATGTGAGTGGTGATTGCACTGGGCTGGAGAATTTGTGGTTGTTTTGTCAGTCATGAAGGCGTGGACAGTAAATATTCTGATAAGGGAGGCAGCCATTGGGCAAAGCTGTCTGTAGGCAAACAGTCACTGATGTGATTCAAAAACAAGCTGTGACAGCTCTGCTGCTTATCCTAAATGACACACAGTCTCGGACGTGTTATCTGTTTAATGTGTATTGAAAATGAAGTTTGTTCTTAATGTGGCAGTCTTATGATTTGGTGATGTCTGTAGTTACTGATGGTAACAGTAAATGTGGTTTAATACAAGAGGTCACAGAATTCTGGGGCCAGCAAAACAAACTATTTTCATATTAAAAATGAAGTCAGGCAATTATTAGGCTCTTTTCACCATTCTGTTAGCAACTGTGATGTGATTTTATACTGCACATGGCACGAGTCTGCAGACAGCAGGGCACTATGAAACTGAAAGGAGTTGATTAAGTTGGATGTGTGCAGCCTGTCATCCGCAGCACTTCATCTATCAGCTCACTGTGGCTGCTTCCTCTTGTCCCATTACTCCATGCAATATTTCAAACTGATCCTCGGTCACAAAATGCTGAAAATGTCTGTTTTGTAGAGAGATTTTTGATAAAACCTTAATGGCAAACACACTGCATTTCATGTGGCTACTTCATAATAAAAGTTAACCCATGTTTTTCTAGTTAAATGCTTCTAATGTGAAGCCGCAGTCAGAGGAAATGTTCAGTTTGTGTTAGCAGTAACTTAATACAGCATTTCTCCAAGAATGTCACCACAGACATGCAGTTCATAACATTGCAAAGATATAAATGTTGCAGTACTTTCATCTGTGGACCACAGGTTCAGTCACCATTGTGTGAACTCATTTATTATCATCTTCTTTTAGTAACAGTACTTATACTTGAATACTTTAAACTTATAATATCCCAGTACTCTTTCTATCACTGTCTAAAACCACTCTGAAAAAGACAATTTTTTTTTAAGTCTGTCATGGGATTGGAATGAGACAGGGATATCCACCCTAAATAACACCGTTTGTTAGACCCTCTCTGCATAGTAAAAGTCAAAGTCATGTAAAAGTGAAAAAGTACAGCAAAATTTGTTAAGAGGACTGTCAGAGCAGAGACAGCTGCCTTTTGTGGTGCATTTTAGTTTTGGATTGATTGAATCCTGGAGGAATATGTTCCTGTGTGTCAGTGAACCCTCAGGTGGGCCAGTGTTGAGCCTTGCAGCCCAGTGTATCTACATGTACAATATACCCGCTGTACACCTCAAGCATCACATCTGTTGTTGTTGACAGCTGGGAAGGTGTCGGCTACAAGCACAGGACTTAGTTTACTTGAACTCCCTAATAATTTTCTCACTCAAATAAAATAAGCAGCACCAGGCTTGTTATTTATACAAACTGTGCACTGTGGCCTTTGACAAGGAGCACACAAGCCAGCACAGCAGAGCCTCTTACAGATATATCTGCCCATCTAAATGGTTTGATGAAACATGGAGAAGATAAAGACTGTGAGAGGCTCTTTGAACAGGTGCAAACGCTGGCTGCAGAGACTGCGGGACAGATTTCAAATTATAATTCAAGCTTTTAACATTTATGAAATTCAAACCAGGAAGGCAGTTTGCCCTTGAAAACATGAACAGATGGACAAACTGTCAAATGTCTTTCCACATTAAAGTGCAGTAACTCTAATGTATGACTGATTAATTTGCTTATTGTTTCAGTGACAAACGATTTTCAGCTTTGGGGTTCGGTGCCAGAATTCCTCCAAACTATGAGGTGAGCATCTCTGTTCATATCCCTGCTCTGCCTGTCCATCATGCATCAATATAAACAATATTATGCATACTATATATTCATGTGCTCTTATCGAATCCTGGGGACCTTATGGCAAGCAAGCTGATTTCCATTACCTATTCTATGATACAATTTGTCATTCCATCCAAATGTAACATTTAAAACTAATTGCCAAGTTTATTTTTATTCCTAAGTCCCTTGTCTTAAAATATCAACTTGTCTTGAGAGAATAACATGTTTCGATGACATAAAAGCCCCATAGTGTTCATGCTGAATTTGCATAAGAATTCATGAGTTTGAGAGGATTTGTTTAAACAAATTGGACCAAAAGCCATCAGCGATTCTGAATAGAGCCCTGGAGAGACATCTGACTGACATGCGAAGAGACAATGTACGTACACGTGCATGCATGCGCGCGCGAACACACACACACACACACACACACACACACACACACACACACACACACACACACACAAAGTTGACTCACTATGCCATTTGATAATCTATTAAACTGGCCTAGGTTTAATGTAAAACTGCACTGTGTTATGTGCTGTTGTGAAACACTGATAATTATCATTTCAATCATGAAAAGATTTGTGCCTTAGTAAATACAAACTTTAAATTTCTGAATTCACCATGACAGTGACTGCCTTGCAGGAATCACATTTATTTTACTGCATGCTGTTGCCACTTTGTGGTCGGTGGTGCAGGTGAATGCTAATGAAGTCATTAGACTAATCATGAACCGCATGAACTCACAGGCTACACCGCTGTGCAGCTTTGATGGACGCCGGGTCTTTCTCAGTATGTGTTGTTGTGCATGCTTGCATTCTTAATTATGCGTTATCCATGCTAAGTTCAATTAGAAAACAAATATAAATAAGAATCCAAGATACCACCCATAATACTTCTGCTCTTTCTCTTTGTGTAATTATTCAGAACACATGGTCAGGCCTTTTGGCACCAGAGAGCATAAGTGAATGCATAAGAAGCATTAAATTGCAAGCTGCTGTCAGTCAAGCCAATTCGATTTCTCACATGGCTCCTCATGATGAAGTATGACTTTCCCCAAAAGTATCGAATGAATGAGTCTGAAACCTTTTGGTTTGTTTGCAAAAACCTGTCTGAACATGATCCAGGCTAGACCTCAAAGGAGAAAATGTATTATATTTTCCCCTCAGCCAGAGCCAAATGAACTTAACAGCGGGTGTGACCACCATATGGTCTGAGTACCTTAACGCTCACAAACTCAATGTGCTTCATCAGGACTGTGTGAGTGTAGTTTGATCATATTTGATTGACAGTGGCCTGTCAACTTAAGCAACAACCCCACAACTGTGAACACATTTTGATTCAGATTTTATTATCCTGATTGGTGTCCCAAAGCATGTGACACCCTTTTTCCAAATGAGCCCTGCGCTCTTCAAACCACTAAGAAAAGCACTAGAGAAAAACAGAAATACAGAGGTCTCTCAATTGGAACAACTGAAAATAACTTCAAACTTTGGCAGAAAATTTTGTGTTCACCTCTTTCGAAACAGGCAAAGCTGAAAGAGAAGATTGTAATGTTGAACAACATACAGTAGCAGAAAAAGCAGAGGTGTAACTAATAACATTAGCAGTGCTTAACGATGCTCCATTCCATTTAAGTCTCTCTATAAGCCCTGCCAGTGAACCAGCCTGCACAATACCAGAGCTCTGCAACAATAACACCTAAATGGAAGACTGCTATTATTAATGTCATTAGTTACGCCTGTCCGTTTCCTGCTATTTCATGTCAAAAGGTCTGCTGTGAAACAGGCCTGTTAGATGAGATACAAAACGAGACCTCTTCTCTGCCCGAGCCCCACTGCAAAAACTAAATGGTGGTCTTTGATTCAATTCTCCAGTACTCCTCCTGTCTATCTATAAGGTGACTGAATCCAGGCAGTTAATCACATTAAAGACAAAAATGACTTTTAAAAAAGTAGCCAGCTGGAGAGGAGTCAGTTGTCACTGATATGGCTCACAGTTGGTGCTTGTGGAAAAAATGGTTTCTTGTGAGAGGAGGTATCAAGAAGAGGATTTCATTTTTGCCAGTTAAACAGCTTTGAGATAAACAAAGTCAATCTGACTTTGGATGGCAAGAATAAACTAGATAAAAGAAGATGGGTTGCAACCTCTTTTCAAAAACAAGACATGATGCATATAGTGCATGTTATATGCTACTGTTTAGTTACGATTCAAGATATTAATGGAAACAGAATGAAGTATTCAAAGCAGTACGTCACATAAGACATTCTGCCCCTGAAAATAAAAGTGGGTTACTTTCATGAATTTATCAAGTTGATTTTCTGTCACAATATTAACCAGTTATATGCTCGACCTCAGTACAGTTAACTCATCATTGTTTTCAGTTTGTAATTAAATATTTATTTCACTTAACACAGTATTTTCACATACTGTCCCTGCCATTATTAATTTACATGCAAAACTATTCATCTGGTGAATCGATGCATTACCATTTTGTCACTTGTAATATATAAATATATCTCACTGAACTTTAAATCTTTAGGATGTGTTGTGGTCAGTGTAAGTACATTCAAAGTAATATTAGATTGATGCTAAAATTGAAGGTTGCTGCCTTTTTAATGAACCTGCCTGGTGACAAACGGACTCCCAGTATCATCTGTGTTCATTAGCCCTGGCGCTGATGTCACCAGAAAAAGTTCCTTACTGTCAAAATCACAATGAGAAGCTATCAAATTTACATGAAGGAACCCAAACACACCTAACCGGTTTTTCCCACTTTTGGTTCCCTTGGTTCTACTGAGCTCTTTGTCATTTCGGTTGAACATTGTTATAAAAGGAACATTTTCCTTAACAGAATTGTAATCAGCAATACCAGAAGAAAGTCGAGGTCCCAAACATGGGCCATACATGATCCGATACATCATGTAAATAATAACAAAAAAGAATGCAGAGCACAAAGCCACCAGGTTAGCAGTGTTTAACAATATTCTTTTTCTGCACCTGCAGGTGTCTCATGACTTTGCCATTAATTTTAACCAAGAGGATGATGAATGTGAAGGTAAGGAAGGGCTTTCAGCAACAGCTTTCCTGAAAAGTGCACCTCTATGCTGATGATATTAGAATTAACATCTAGGGTTAGGGTTAGAATTATCGCTGTGGCACAGCAGGCTCCTCATCACAAATTTCAGGTAAATGAATGAATGAAAAATGTAGATGAATGTTTGGCAGATCATATTCAAAACATCCTTTAGTAAAGAAGAGAACCAACTCCTCTGTACTGGATTTTATGAGGATTTATGTGTGCATCTTTCTCTAGTTTTGTGACTCAAGAGTCAGTCAAACATATTCAAAATGTAAATGTTCCTTCTTTCAGAGGTTTTATTTTCTGTACTCAGGCCCCTAATAATTTGCTCAACTACAGTAAATGATTCATCTGACTGTAATTTACAGTCAATTCTTTACAAGTGTGTTAAATATTTCCTTCATTTTGCTCTGTGCTCTCTTTGATTAGAGATCCAAGGGGTGGTTGAGGCATACCAGAACTGCCTTCCTAAGATCCAATTGTATGGCCCAACCAACGTCTCTCCCATCATCAACAGAATAGCTAAGCTGGCAGCAGGCGACGGCAACATTAAAGATGCTTCTGTGAGTGCCCCTTTATACTCTATTAAAAAAAAATATGGACATAATAGAGGGTTTGTTGTTCTCTGAGTTCCCAGAATGAACAACCTGTGGTTCACCGCCCCGTTCATGGTAATGTTGCCCTGCAGTGCAAAAGAAGTGGCCCATTATAGAGAAAATTAGTATTCTTTAAATTATAGATTGAAGTCATAAAGTGTTGCATTGGTGGTGTATTATTGTACATTTTTCAATATCACTGACCCTTTATTTTTGTTGGAAATTACCTCATGAGCTGCAGTTAAACTGTGATTTAACAAAAGTGGGTAATAGAGTCACTCACTGTGCCTGCTACCTTTCCTTAATATCCCTTTGGGAGTAAAAACATTAGTCTATTATCTATTTACTACCTTGAATTACCCATCAGTTACATGGACATTATGTTCTCAGCTATTACACTCAACTGCACTGACCTTCATCTAATTGTTTACTCCTCAGTGTCAGTCCTTATTTTTCAGTAAATGAGCGGCTGTAAATGATTAGACTTTCAGGTCATGCATTAGAAATACACAGGGCAGGAGATTCAGTAAAACAAACACAGTCATGTTTCCAACAGACTAACCACTGCTCATTGTACCAATCAAGAATGATCGCTGTATATTGTGCCATGTTAATATTCTTGTACTGTACTCATATTATACTGTTCAGCAGACACATGAAATTAATTTCACACATACACGCATGCACACACACAGCATTTCTCTGCTGTAGTTTGTGATTTATTTGCTCTGTCTTTTGTTTTTAATATGTTTCTATTTTATCCACTCTCAATTCCCTTGTTTTCTGTATAACACTTTAACAGAGTGCCATACACACATAAACTTTTCTTTTCAGTGGAGGCTGTAAAATTATCCAAGACAGCATGAAAAACCTACTTGAGACCAAAACACCCACTGAGAGGTGTCCTTGCTTATAACTGCATGTTGCTGTTAAAATGGGTTCACATTAACATGGATTAATTCACACTGAAAGCTCTTTTCTTCTTCCAGCGATACCACATCCTGCTCATCCTCACGGATGGTGTAGTGACAGACATGGCAGACACGCGTGAAGCCATTGTACGAGCCTCCTACCAGCCTCTCTCCATAATCATTGTTGGTGTGGGCAATGCAGACTTCACAGACATGCAGATTTTGGATGGAGATGATGGAGTCCTACGCTCACCGAAGGGCGAACCAGTCCTCAGGGACATTGTGCAGTTTGTGCCCTTCAGAGACTTCAAAACGGTCAGTTCTTTTCACAGTCTGTCAATCTTCACTTGTTTACTTTCAGTTTTCAATTCAACTCCACTCCTTCTGACTGCTGTGCCAGTGATGCTTGTGGACATTAATCTTTTTTATATAACGTCCCCCTCCCTTGTTATTTAAAAGAGCAAACAGGAGGCTTTTGCTGGCTTTGCCAGTGCTACAGATGGGCATCATGGACTGGAGGAAATCCAGAAATGTCTTCACACAAGAAAAGTATTCAAAATGTAACTACATGCAATCAGCAGTATTTCAGCTATACATTTATGCAGTCTGTTATGGACAAAGCTGAATAAATTAGTTAAGAAACCTACCAAAGACAGATGCTTCTATACAGGAGACAAGACGAGCATGAAAACGATGCGGATGCTATGGATCCCCCTTTTTTTCATACTCAGCAAAGAGTATAACAACCACAAGCAAAGCAGTCCTGGGGGGTGTGCAAAAAGTAATCATTCTTATATTAAAGACATACTGTAGCCTACCCACATTTAATTTGTGTCTTAGCCTTACTTTAATGTTTGGAAATTATTTCTAGATTCTTACTATCATTGTTAATTATTCTCTAAGGCATCTTTTTATGTTCTAGTTATGTGATTATGCTGTTTACATTTCACTTTGTTGAATATCACTTTTAATTTTCTCTGATTTGTCCTGTGGGTACAATCACCTGATCATTTTATCTCATCTCAGTATTCATGGTTCTGATTATGGTTAACAGCTGGAAACCCCAGTGCTGACAGAGACAGGTGATAACCAGCTTCATGATACCGATATCCAGAAGCGCCAAAGTTTGTTTTAGTGAAGCAAGTAACCCAAAAAGAGACAGAGACCTCAGGAACACATTTAACGATATGGAGGTTGGCTGTTAGCCAAGTTCTACACTTTTCTCTCTCACCCCAGATAAACTCAGCCTTAATATATTCATACAACATGCAACATGCTGCCAACAGTATTGTAATGTGAATATTATTTGAGTAATATGATGTCTAATACGATGTCTCACCTCAAGCCTGCATCTTATCAGTTCGCTTTCTGTCTGCCTCTTTTGCCTCAACAAACAGAAAGAAATTGAAAACAGCTGGAAAATAACAAAAGACAGGGTGACAGGGTTCATAAAAGGAGGACATATTTAACATATTTCTGCTGTATATTGGTGGAGACAGATTGGTATTTTCTCAGTGGGTACGTCCATGCCTGATCAGGATGAAACTAAAAAAATTGGCTTCTCTGTGTGAGATTAAAATGATATTTAACAGTTGTTTTGACAACTCCAGCTGTTCTCTGTCTCGATTGCAGGCTTCACCTGCAGCCCTGGCCAAATGTGTTCTGGCGGAGGTGCCCAAGCAAGTGGTAGAGTACTACAGCCATAAGGCCATCTCCCCCATGTGTCCTGTGAGGGACCTACTCACCCCCATCCTCAGCCCAGTCGCCACCACCCCAACAGAATAACCACCCACCCTGTTCCTGGGACCGAGCTTTGACCACAGCACCAGTCGGGCAAACTATGAGGGAGAAAGGACGCATGCTTCGCGATGTTGGACGAGGACTGAAGAAAAAATCTTTCCAAATGTGTTGTTACTCATTTATTTCAATTTCCACTGCTGTCAAAGTGTTTACACCAGGACAGTGCGACAGAGACTGTGGGCTTTTTATTTCTCTGCTCAGTGTGGATTCAGCTTTACTCCCTGGCTGTGCAAATTGACCGTCCAGCTGTTTCAGCATCATGAGTCTTGGAGGATTGTTTTTTTTTCCTAATTTTTATGCATGCAGGCCAGTCCCTCAGTGCTCATCCATCGATCGGATGCACGCTTATTATTCCTCACTGGCCAGGAAATTCAGCCCCTATTAAGTTACTGTTTTCCTTATTTCATACCCAGATAATTTTGAAGATGTACTGTACAGTACTATATGTCACAATCAAAATTCTATTGCTTGACTTGAACAATATTTAATCCAGATATTATAGATGAACCACAGTATTAAAGAAGAGATGCTGCATTCAGATCTGTTATTATACTGACCTTCCCTCGTATACTCAAGTCTGTCTGGCCACAGGATTGACTTTATTTGGATTACAGACACACACAGATCACAATTACAAATCAGCCAACCATGTGTTGACACTGGAGGAGATTAGTGGAAAATCATTAATTCTGTTTTTTTTTCCTCGTAAAATACAAATTAACTATTCTTAACTGATCGACTAATCTATTGCTAAAATGAAAGACTCTGTTCCAAAGTGCACCAGAATGAACTATGAATGACGTCAGCCGTCTGATGTCTGCAAATACACAAGAAAGCAATGCTGAGTGTGTTTGGCAGATTACAGGTGCAGGTTGCCATATTCTGTGTAAAATAAGTACCTAAATAACAATACATAGCTAAACCTTCAGTAAAGGTTAAAAACCAGGTGAGAAAACAGCAGCAACAGAAGGATCTTTGTTTGGTTCTGACGTGTCGACGCTTCAGACCTGTTTGTGCATCTGTGAAATTGCAAGTGCAACAGTGTTTGATATTTGCTACAGCTTGAGCTCTTTGTATGCTTTTTCATATACAACAGGGAGCTAATGAGTCCCAGCAAGACAGAAAGTGCGGTCAGGTCATCAGCTGGTGGGCTGAAGTAGGAGATGTGTTTGGGTTGCTGTGCAGTAGCTAAATGTTGCAAAGGGCTGCCTTTCCTGAGGTTAGCTGTGAACAAAACCCAAATGACATTTTTCCTTAAAGAGGAGGTGACTGATCACACCCTATTTTTTGGTCTTTTGTAAGATGCTATGGTATAAGCTGTGAAAATCATGCTTCATGTCAGGTGAATCCTTTCCCTCTGAACTGTTCGTTATTGTTGTCATCCCTGTCCCAGCTGTCACGCAGGTAACATCCTTCACTTTCCTGCAGTATGTTTCATTATTATTTTCCATTTTGCTGCTTTTTATATGCAATAGAATTCCACTTGATGTTTCATAAGGAATTAAACTGTTGAGCACACAGTTTAGTTCAGATGAAAGCACAAAGCCGATCACAGTGAGTGCAGTAATGTTCATAAACCAGCACTAGAATGATTTACATCAGAGAAATGTATAAAAAAAAATCAAAAAATCATTATCACCAAATTTCCTTCGTGACCATTAAAAAGTTTCCTACTGTAAAATTAGTATTAATGGATTGCTCATCATTGCACACATACATCACCAGAACAAACTGTTCTGTGAATGCTTTCATCTCAAGTATCTCTTGCCTGGAGGATCACTCTGTACTCTGTGCTGCATTTGATTTGTCTGCTGATCTATCAAGCTTTCCAATCTTCACCTTATTCTAAAAGCTAAAACTGACACTTTCTCTTACCTTGGCTGGGCGCTGTCAGATTGTCTTCATGACGTTCAGAGCATATCCTGTAACAGTTGAAAACATGCAGCATCATGTTTTGGCCTCACTATTTCCCAAAGGAACGTGTTGATGCTACAGAGGCTGAGGCACGACCGCTCGCTGAAAATGACTCTTTACAGCAGAGAAGACAGATGCTGTTTTTTATTGTAAACACCTGTGTGAGTAGGCCATCTCACCAAACAGGACAGGAGAGATGATGAGTCCAAGTCACAGGTTGTTACATTTTCAAGGAGTGTGGAAAAAGCCAACTGAACAAGAATGTAAAGGAGTTGATTGAAATGTTTTTGCAGTTTTCAAAAGGTATCCTCCTGGCACACAGCATTTTATCACTTATCAAGCTTTTTTTTTTTTTCTCCCCAAAATACAGATGATTTCATCTCAAAAGTAGTTGACTGAAGTTTGTAGTCTTTCTCAGAGCTGAACAAATTCTCCACTGTAAAGGATAATTTTATTGAACCTACGTTGGTTTTTGATTGCATATACAAACTAACGCTCAAAATAAGTGTAATATTGACTAAAACTGCAACATTTTATGAATAAAGCTCAAACACTGTTGCTTATACCAGCAGACTGACTTAAAAGCGTCAGTAACATAAAAACTCCCTTGTTTTAAAACCTTCTTGTTCACAATACAGTAACAACCCTGATATTGTTTGGTTGGGCCCAATTATTTGTAGCCTGTTCTACTAATGACTCTATACTTTGTATATTTGCTTAGTGGATTTGCATTTATCTTATATGGTGCATTTATGCTCTGAGCGACCGAATGGTGACTAACTCACTTGGCTGAAAACCAAGCTGTCCTTGCCATTAAACACATTGGAAGGATATCTAGACTTTGCAGCTATTCTAACATACACACATCCACCCCCGAGCTACAAATATTAATCTGACTTTGATTTGTCCTCTAGAGGTTCACCAGCCCTCCCCAGACACACACTATTGACTTCTCATGAATGCACATAAGCACAGTTAGCTCTGCTGTTGGCTGCTCTCCTTGAAGATCACAACTATTGAGGATTCTTGAGTCATTATGGATCGCAGGATGAGGCCTATTGATTCAGCAGGCCTAGGTTTACAGCCACACTTAGTTTCTTAAATGTAAATGATCCTGGATGGTCTCACAACTGAAGCTCAGCTCCATGTGACCGCTCTACAACAGGGAGGGAACGGATGCAAAAATTAGGAAAACACTGCTGGAATGCTGGAGCAGCACTTGACATCACAGGTTATTTAGTGAGATACCTTGTTCCTAATTATTGAAAGACTTACAGCACAAGGAAAGTGACTAAAAAGCTGATAATCGCTATCAGAAAAAAGAAAAACATTTCTGAAAGCCTTCATCTGTGAAAACAGCTCTCCCATAAATCTTTAGTGGATACTTATTGTGACTGGATAAGAATACGTGCAGATACCAACCAATATTTCTGCTCCTTGAGGGCAAACCAGCCCACATGTTAATATCTACAAGTCATCAACACTTCTTCTGTGATTCATGCCTTACATGGCAATTCACTCTTCGTCTCATATTACCTCTATCACCTTATTGCTACTTTGCCTCAGGTTATGAGGTGCACCAGCTCAAATGATTGCACACGCTCTTAACATTTTTATGAAATGTGATACAATTGATAAATGGATGACCTCAGAACAAACAAAATCTTGTTCATTTATCTAATAAGATCAGAGAATCAGATTTGCCCCAGACAAATAACTTCTGACCTCTTCAAAGTATTCAATTCTATATCTGTTTCATTAAGTGACACGTCTCATTGTAATCAATCATGTATGAAATGCTAAGGTATTCAAAAAATATCAGTGCGTGCTTGTGTGCAAGAGCTCGCTGAACTTGAGTGCACAGTCAGTCATGTCTTAATGGGAAATAATCATTTGTGCCTCAGTGGCGCAACCAACAGTGAGCTGATACACTGGAGACAATAAGACCGCGTTCATGTGGCCATCTCACACTGCAGATAACAAAACAACTGGGAGGAATTCACTGAGCTTCTTATTTCCCTTATCTATACTTGCACCATTGTGAGACAAAATTAACAAGTCATAGGTTTTACACCACACTGATGTATTTGAAATTTCCCAAACACACACTCTCTCTTGCACCCATCCAAAACAAGGTTTACAGCCCACAACCCTAATATGCAACTGGTGTAACTGCCGGCCGTGTGGGTGAGAGGCAACCCATGCACCATTAGTAAATATTAGATTTTTTTTTTTCAAAAGGAAGAAAGGGATTTATTGCATGCTTACTTTAATTGTTAAGCTGTGCTGTGCAGTCATTCCTTTGGGTCTTATGATATGCTAATATGCAAGCCTGCATTTGCACAAACCTCTGTTCTTGTAGTTGATGCTGTCTGTCTTGCAGTTAGGTAAATAAATCTCACCATTTAACTGAAACTGCCTCTGTGATTTGTTATTGTATTTAATGGAGTTTTAATGATTTTGTCTAAAATGATATATTACATCCGTCTACTTTTGTCATCCACTTTCCTCTAATCCTGCTCACTCGTCTGAGCGATCATCTCACAAAACATTTTCTCACAGCTCACCGCTGTGCAGGAGGGATGAATTGAAATGAGAACATGGTATTGATGTGTGAGATGAAAAGTAGGTTATGCTATCGTGTACACATTTGCCCTGTGTGGTTTGGCTGCCAATGCTGTGAGTACTTATTGCATGGAAAGAGGGACTGAGCCTACTCTTTAATTCCATCAGACAGCTCCTTTCATTTAACGGCTATTGTTGAGAGCACTGAATAACGGTTGTTTCCATGGTGACACCTACTTGTGGGGAGACATAGACCTTCATTTTTGTCAGATTCAGGGACAAAGATGCAGGATGCGAGGGCTCTGGGAGGAGGCCATCCTCACACACTGTTATGAAAAAGAGGAGGCTTTGATTGTGATGGCCGCTGTCCTTCACATGGCCACTGCATGTCCAGCAGGGCTGTGAGCCTCAGGTGAGCTCTGCTGGACATGCAGTCAGTTTCTCTCTCTCGCTGTCTCTCTTATAATCCTATTTGTGCCTAGCCGTCTGATTTATGGCCACAATTAAAGAACACTCACCACCGCTTAACATTCACAGGCAATAAAATCAACAGCAAGCTTGCACCCTGGGAAAGATGCTGTTGTTTAGTGGAATCAGCTCATTGCCTCCATGTTATCAGATTACCTTTAGCGCCTTTAAACTCAGCTGAGCTTCCCTAACACTGCCATGGTTGGGAGGTCTCGAGTCTCGAGGAGCCGTAGAAACAGGAAAGAGAGAGGAGGCATTGGCTTTATTCTCAGTGGCTGGTTGCCGAACGCCTCCCTATAATGAGGAAATGACTAATAAGAGATAGAGAATGGGAAATCTCAGTAGTAATTAGCTGTCTCCTCCTTCCCACGAGGGAACTGAACACACCTTTGAAATGCTTCCAGCCAGCTCCTCTGATGTTGTCTTTCACATGTTTTCTATCCACCAGTCACTTTGTGCATTTACAGTGCAGCACATGCATGTATATATGGATATTTATATACATACATATATATAGGGTGTACTGTGTTTCTAATACAAAGCATAACAAAAAGAAAATGTGCTTTTGCTACCAATATAATATTATATTATTTTCAAATAATGCAGTGTTCCGAGTCACCAGCAGCTTTCTCAGCATCCTTGGTCGACAGAGTCTATTGAAACATGTCAACAAATGAGTCATTTAGAATCACACACACTGCTGAGGAAGAAGAGAAGGCACAGCTCCACAGAAGGGACTACAGTCGTGATTTTTGCTTGAGCTAAACTGACCCCCAAGGAAAAGTTAGCGCCGTCATCATCATAGTCTTACATTATGTCTCACTCACTATCTCACTCTGCTGCTCCCTCATGCACTCCATTCACTTTTTCTCATCTTTCTCACACACACACATTTCAATTTTCACATTCATTTTTTGAATCAACTTAGTCATTGTCACAGCTCATGAAAAAACAACCCCCCTCCACCACCAACACCACCGCCACCACACTATCAGCACTCAATATGAGTTTTCCCATATTTAAGTACATTTCCACACCATAATAATGGAGGAAATTAAAAACACACGTCTAACAGCTGCCATCCTAATATGCTCACAATGACCATGCTAACATACTGATATTTAGTAGTTAGTAGTAGTATTGTTTCCGTGTTCACCATCTTAATGTTAAACATCCTAGTTCACACTAAACAGAAAATAGAGCTGAGGCTGATGGGAATGTCATTAGTTCTGCAGGTATTCGGTGCAGGATAAAAGTTCAGGGATCAACAAAGTTATTACAAATCAACCCAGGGAGGGCATGAAAGTCTGAATCAGATTTCACAGCAATCCATCCAATAGTTGAGTGAAGGCGGCATTAGATGAGAAGTCAGGGGATCACCAGTCATATTCATCCACAGGGGGCCATGAATGTCTGCACCAAATTTCATGGCAATCCATCCAAATGTTGTTGAGATATTTCAATCTACACCAAAGTGGTGGACAGACCTACCACGACCTGCACCCCCCTCTAGCATGGCTACAGTTTAATCTGCTTAGAAATTCCCTACAAGGAACACCCAGCAGAAAGATGAACTGTCTGTGAATGTGTAGTATATGACGCCATGAAACTTTCAAGAGGGACACTTTTGTTTACGCTGATATATGTAGAGATGATCAGTGTATCACAAAGGAAGCTACCACTCCCCCTTGGAAGTTGGTGTACCTGTCTGCAGAACAATTAACAGCCTTTCCGCACTGCAGGACTTTCAGCTGTGGCTCAGTGACTCAGTGAGTCTCAGTCTGCTCTGTCTATGTCTCTCACACCGCAGATACAGTCATTTAATTAGACTCTATAGTGCTCAGTCCCTGCTTCATAAACCTCCTTCTATAACTGCATAACTTTGGCTCTGGGGACTGAAAAAGCCTCCCACTTTGACCAGTATGAAATTAAACAACTGATGCACATGTGGGAATCTTTCATGCCTACATGACCAGGGTGTAATTAGAAAGAGAGAGCAAGCAAGAAGATTTGGATATGAAACCTGTGTAATGGCAACGATTTCTGTGATGCACTTAAAGCACCCGTCTTCTCTCCCGTTTCTGATGAAACAAAACAGCCAGAAGGTCTATATTTGAGACATCATCATCAGCATTCATGAAATTAATTCATGAAGACTGCAGTGTGGCTGCTTTTTGTTGGGCTTAAATGATCTTTGTTGAGTTTCGTGCCGTGTTGAGACTGGCACACGCACTGTGGTTAGACTTACTGTAATGTGTTGCCTGCTATTCAGTCTCGTTGCTCAGGGCAATACCAAGAGAGTCTGTTCAAACCAGAGCATCACACAGAAATGATGCTGCGCTGTAGTGTGTTATTTCAAATGTTCAGAAAGCTGTGGATTTCAGTTGTATAGCTTGTAAAAAACATTTGAGACTGTGATAACATTTGTGACACAGGGCAAACACATTTCCATTCTACAAATGTAACATTAAATCTTCTTTTTTAAATGCATTGAACGCTAGTTTTCAGCCTGCAGGCACATGGAGTCAAATTAAGGCAAGAAATACAAGAATAATAATAGAATAGCAGATAAATTATTGTGGAAGCAAAATAACAGTGTGCAGATTCGAGGATGCTAGCTTTTCCTCTTTTCTTTTCTTTCCTTTTTAACGTGTGCACATGCAAACATGCAACAACAGATTTTTTTTGGCCACTTGGGGGCAGCAGAGACAAGCTAAATACAACATTTAAGGTTGATATTGCAAACTTGACAACAAACAGCTGTTTATTTACACATCCAGCAGTTATGGAACACCATCATCATTCATTTCGAGTCATGTTTCTGTCCACCTGGTGAACGCAAGTCCAATATTCACTCTTTTAACGCTGTTTTTGGTCTCCACCAACCTTGTGGCTGTGATGCTAAAGTTGCAGCCGGACAGCTGAACAATGAGCTGAATCTCTCTCTAAATCTCTGTAAAGCTGCAGATTCAGGTGATAATTCTCTGTAGGTGCATCAGCACATTGTTCACATTGTCATTTGGTACTTTTTAAAATCATGAAACTATCAATCCTAGCTTCCTTAAAGATAATGAAATTACTTTAAACAACATAAAAATGATAAATATTGTTTTGCTAATCCATTTAGAGCCCTGGGTGTGTACGGATACATGTAGCAGGGTCATGATTACATTAGCATCGTTGGTGTTAAATTACCATGAGTCAAACATATTTAGGACAGCTCCTATGGGTAATGATGTCATCCACAATATGTAGGCAGCAACATAGGAGCCATGAAGAACAACCTGAATGGAGATATAAACCATGAGGAGCAGAGAGGGGCTCATACTATATGAGATTCTCCCTCCCTCCCAAATCATACAGTATTATGTTATAAGAATAATGCATGCACTGAATAAAAAAAAGACACCTGTTACAAAATAGGTGTGTGACAAAATGGCAGCTTTGGGGTCACTAGAAGATCATGGCAACAATGAATCTTTGAAGACATTCCTGATTTTCTGGTTCATGAAGATTTTATCTTTTATATGTTAACCAGGTCAAATGGTCTTGTATGCACATGTGTGCTATTTGTGGGAGGATTGGACATGCATACACACTTTCACAGTGATTGTGATTCATGAAATGGAACAGTGAGTTGGTGGTGCAGTTTAGCACTTTCATGGGTTTCATGGCTTTCTTTTATTTTTCATGGCATAAACCATCACATGCAATTTTCACTCAAATGTAAATTTGAAAGAATATATATATATATATACACACACACACACACACACACACACACACACACACACACACACACACACACACACATATACATATATACATATATACATACACACACACACACACACACACACACACACAGACACACACACACACACATACATACATTAGTATACATGCTGTGGCAAAAAAATGTCTGAACATTTTGTAATACAAAAGACTATTTAAGGCCACTGGTTATATGTTCTGTCCTCTCAGCCTTGTTATTAATTTGTCTCATGCCCACTGAAAAGTGGCAGCCAGTGTGACCTCGTGCTCAGAAATGTCCAGCTGCACTGGGAATTAGCAAGTCTTTCAGCCACATAAAATGTCACCAATCTCAGGTCTTTTGAATAAAAGTTGCTTTTTCACTCACTATCTTAACAGCCACACCAGGACAAATGTGTTGTACAAGAGAAAGAAATACCACTGTCTTCACCAACAGTGTTCTCAAGCTAGACTGGTAGGTGAAATGGACAGTTGATGATATCTGACAGCGCACAATGCAGAGATCATCGCTTTTTCAAGAAGTAAGGAGTCAGACTAACAAAGTCCCAGGTCTCAAACTGAATAAATAACGACCTGTCTCTATTTCCCTTGCAGTCCAGTCAAAGTCTGTCTTTAGAGAAAGATGATAAATTTATTTGTATGCGTCAAGTGTAATACATAATTTGTGCATCAACTCCAAAATACAGAGGTCATAACTGTGTGCAGTCTTATCAGAAAATGACATCTGTTATGGACTAAATGCTATTATGGGACTTTAAACTCAAGATAAAAGGCAGTGTGTGAATCTGTGTTTCAGCAAACATCTGCCACAGGCAATAAGAAAATTCTATATTTTTTTTAAGGTTAACTGAATGCATTTGTCATTTTGTGCAGAAATTTGCATAACATTAAATGTAAGATGGAATGGAAAATTTGGAAAAATTCTATATTTTTTTTAAGGTTAACTGAATGCATTTGTCATTTTGTGCAGAAATTTGCATAACATTAAATGTAAGATGGAATGGAAAATTTGGAGGCTTTTTATTTAGACAATTTGATTTATGTGTCACATTGCAGTGCAAGATCTTCCACTTTTATTGAATCCAAGTAGAATTTCTAAATGTAAAAGCTAGTGAGAGAGAGGCTTTTTATCAATCAATGATGTTATTCAAGTGAAAAGAAAGAAAAGGAAACACTCATCGGGTTTTGTGATTGGCTCTTTTATTAGATTCTGTACGTGTCCTGGTGTTGTGCTGAAATGTCGGTTCTCTCTCTGGAATCAGAGGACAGTTCTCTGTCATTTAAGATCTTAACTCTTTCCAGATGTTGCATCAGAGTGAGTAGGTACGTTTGTTACCTATTGATTGGTGAGACGACCCCCCCCCCACCTGTTTTTTCTAATCTTAATTGTAATCTCTTGCTTGTAATCTCATATGCATTCAAGTGTGTGACAGCCCATTGAACTGAGGCAGGGATTTTATTTCATTGAGGCACCTTCCACTTAACTGATTGATTGTGCTGCTTGGGAACGTCATTACTGATGTCTTGCCTTTCCTTATTGGAAAAAACAGGAGCTCATCAGTGTCTTTCATTATTTACATTCCTTGAAGTTGCATTATCAGTGACTTCAATAATCTGTCAAATGTAATTTCCTGTATGTGCAAGGCAATGCCAGACAGTTTTATTTGTATAGCACCTTTCAGACACAGAGACATCTCAAAGTGCTTTACCTAAGTAAGAGAAATGCATCCAAAGAGAGAAATCAAATCAAAATAATAGAATAAAATGTAATGGGAACAGGGTGCATTGTTTTCTGTCTACTGCAATGTCAGTGTTTCTTTCATCATTTCCAGTGGTTAAAACACTGCACTCACCAAAGTAATCGCTGAAATTTGGGGACACCAATCATTAGTGGTTTGACGAGGTAGAAACATGCACGTATGGGATGACTGATGTTAGCAGCTGTTGTTAGTAGACCTGTGTCACATAGACAGTGAATATAACCAGCTTTAGGAGGATTACAGGTGACTCAAGATATTGTGGTTACAGCCCAGTCATTGGCTTCTGTCTCTATCAGTCAAGCAACCTAATCAATACCTTAAGCCACATTTTAAACAACACCTCAACACTCAATGAACTGCTGCTTTTTAGAAGGGCACAGCCTGTATTTCCCTCTGTATCTTTGTTGCTTTACAAATGGCACAGAGGGAAGAGAGGATGCATTCTTTAATTTGCTGCTGCATGTTTTATACCAGTGAGAGACATTAACAGATAAAAAAACAAACGTGTTGAAACCCATTCTTTTGGTTTTTGAATAAGCTGACGAAGAGACCAATTTACAGCCTCCAGTGGCTCACTGTCTCTGTAGGAGATAAATGGATTTAATTTTGTCCAGTGCTAAGCCTGCATGGCCCCATTGCCAAACCAACAAAGGCAAGGCTCAAAGTACAAGGAAACAGATACTGATATCTCTACTCCTATTAACGCCTGAGAGGTAAAGATGGAGGTCAGGAAGTCAGAATGCCTCTTTTAGCAACGTAATCTATTTGATCATTAACAGACAGCTAGCAATACTGTATTTTTGTGCATTAAATATATTTATAAAAAATATATAATATAAAAATATTTGCTTTTCCCACAGTCATGTAATGGCACGAAGTAAGCTATATAGAGTTAATGAAATGCTTTGAATTACACATTGGGATTATCTATATTTTATCATTCTATCTATATCAAGTTTTTTGCAAGGTAATTTCCCGGCTTAAGTGGGGGAATAATGAGTGCTGTATTGGCTCAGAGTGGTGAAGAAAGGTCAAAATACAGAGATTAGATATCCTTCAGGACAGCGACTGATAAGTAATGATAGAGAGAAAAATCCAAAGCCATAAATAGTTAAATAGCCATTATAATTAGCCTTGTTACAAATCAATGCGTTTCGACTCAAAAACAGATCTCTTCATTACCACACATGTCAGTCTCTTATTTGAAACTAATAACCATCTTGTACATGACAAGACAATGAGACATAAAAAGGGGCTCTGTAGTTGGGTTAACTTAAAACCATCACACACACACACACACACACACACACACACACACACACACACACACACACACACACACACACACACACAGAAATATTCAGTATACAGAAGATAAAATCACAGGAAAAGGGAAAAGTCACTTTCCTCATTCAGACTTGGCAGAGAAGTGGCCCCAGGTTTCCCACTGGAGGAGACATTTGAGTCTGTCAAACCATTCTGACATGTTTGAGGGATTATTTAAATAAACTGAACCTGGATTTTTCTGACTTTGGGGCCCTGAGGCCTGAACTACTGAGGTGTTATGCCATAGGGCAGTTAGTATTTTTTGACTTGGCAAACAGAGTTTGAGGTCATATTCTGTTTGAAGGTTATTATGAAGCAAAATATGGCTGAATGCAGAAATTTCAGACAAACATATCACCAGATAGTTGAGTCTTTTTATGTGGAGTTCTGTTTTATTAGGTAAACAGCTCAAAGGGGATAGGAAAGACAGAATGATATGCAAAATCATTTCCACAGTCAAATAAGCCAGGAGTCTGTGACAGTATGTGACCTGATCTATGACCTCAATTGTAAGATCACAGGCTGTACAGAGAATGTTAATTTCCTAATTTGATCACTGATTTGGCTTCACTGCAAATTAGAATTGCTGTTTATCAATCATGTTCAAACTGAGGGGCTGAAAACATAGATTACTGTAATGTAATAAAGTGGAAAAAAATGATCTCTGGCCATTCTCCATCCAGGCACGTAAAGAGGAAAAGCCTATTAAAGACAGGGCTTGATCTTTGCCATAACAGCGAAAATGTAATTGAACATTATTATGAGCACGGGCAAAGGTTCCTCATTGTTCTGCTGACCTTTTTGGATTGAAATTATGACTACATTCCCTTTCACTGGCAGCTTTTGTGTAGGTATAATCAACCTTCTATCCTATTGTCACTTACTATACTGAGGACATTTAATTACCAGACTTTTTAGACTTTCACAGCAGATGCATGGGAAGTTCTGTTTAATAAAATGTAAAGCAACGCCGCAATACTTTATTGAGAGAATTCATGTTACTGCAGCACAGTGACAGGCTAAAAGGTAAGAAAATAACTGATAAAGAACTATTTGAATTAAATAACTAATAAGAAAATAAGAGAACTAAAGAAATTTGCGAGACGACGTTTTAAAAAGTAAATATATATATATATATATATATACACACACACACACACACACACACACACACACACGCACACACACACACACACACACACATATATATATATGTCCCTTTGTGTCATCTGAGTCCATTTGTGTGTGTGTGTATGTCTGTGTCTGTGTCTGTGTCTGTGTGTGTGTGTGTGTGTGTGTGTGTGTGTGTGTGTGTGTGTGTGTGTGTGTCTGCACTGGGCGGTTCTTCCACAATCACAGCTCACCTACACCTGATCCTCGTGCCAATCAGCCACTACAGCTGCAGCCAATCCATAATCACTAGCCGCAGGATAAAAACCCGGATCTCCTCACCAGTCTTCGACAGATTGATATATTGACTAGCCTGGTAACGCAGCTCAGCCACGTCACTCTCCTTGTGTTTTGTTCCTCCAAGTTTTTTGCCTCTCTCCTTTTTATTATTTGAATCATCAGTACCTGTTTCCTGCATTTGGAGTCCAGCTATTTCCTCTGCCCTTAACAATTTGTGCTAAAGAAATCCTGTAATGCGACTCCACAGGCCCTGTCTGTATAATATACAGCCTGAGTGTATAGGTATGAGCAATGAATACAATATGCTTATTAATATGACAGACCAGCTGTACTGAATTGCATTCTGGTTCACAGGTGTATTGAAAGTGTCCACTAAGTGCATATCAAAGTATACAGTCTAATATAATACATGTGTTTTGTACAGCAACAACAAAATGCAGGAAGTATATATCAAAGAGAGATATATATACACATATAATCATTATTGTAGTATCATAGTATTATATATAGTAAGTAATATAATGCAGTATAAAATAAAATGGTGCTACAGATGTTAGTTCTTCTTGTACTGCGACTCCCATAGTGGTATATCCTAATACCATACATTTTGTAATGCATATAAAGTCAATATTCTGTTGACTCATGTTACCAGACTATGACTGAGCAGGTCTGTACAGGGATGATTATTTATAGTTTCAGTTACTATATTAAACAAATTGCCATATGGTATGTCCTCTGTAGTCAGACTCAAACATTTGGCACAGGGTCTGTTACTGGTGGCCTACAACAAAGTACGCAGTCATGTCATGGAATCAGCCTTCTGGGCCTGAGAGGAAGAAGACTGGAAGCTGCAGTTAGAAAGGAAAGACCCAGAAAGACAAACAGAATATGAGCGTGGATGGATTCAAATGGATGCACTTCATGGTTAGATCGCTTTGTTTGTCTTTGTGAGTCGTCTGAATGGCTCACAGGTGTTGCCAGTGCTGCGCTCTCCAAGACTAACAATTAGAAAGACATCAGCAAAATGTGTGTGAGACAAATGCTCTCAACCAGACGGCTCGTAAAATTTATGTTGTTCTGTCCACAAGACAAAGCAGTCTGTCCTTACCAAGCATGTCCACTGTGGGAGTAATGCATTGCTAACATTTTTCCCTTAATATCCCTGAGCAATGTGTGAGGGGGACTTCAAAACAAGACATTTTGTTTTAATGGCCACTGACAGTATCTCCCTCCTACTGCAAACCCATGACAGAGGTGCCATCTATCAGAACTGACAGAGTGGATAAATACATCTGTCACTATTTTTCTGTGGAACAGGCCGCATGATTGTGCCTCTATTAATCACAGTTGCTCGCTCTATCATATGAAATACTAATAGTTATTGCTGCGACAAAAACATTATTAAAGGGCATTTTAAAAAAGGTTTGAAAGCAATAATGTGTCAAAACTCCCATCACTCATAATAAGAAGATGACTGAGAGATCAAACTTTCAGGGCCTTTAAACTGAGGATATCTGGCCATATCTGAATGTAAAGTTAATTCAGTATGTGACAAAACAATGTCACCTGAAGGGCTATTCAGAGGCCGTTCTGGAGCTTCTGGTGATCATATCACAGGAATGTCATCAGCAGATGGAGTTGAGGTTCAAATTTTCATTTTTCAGAGAAGTTTTTGTTTGTGTTGGCTAAAAAGAAGAGCTTCAAGGAGGTGGTGGAGACCATAGCAGAGCAAAAAGCAGAGTGAATATTGGATTTGCATTCAGCTGGACAGAAACACAACTCCAAAGAAATGCTAATTCTCCTCCATATCTACTGGATGTGTAAGTAGACAGAACGGCCAAAATCACTTATATGTCAGTGTTGTTTTTACGACTTATTTCAGCTGCACTCCAGTGGACAAAAAAATCAAAAATCAATTATTGCAGGCAACCAATAGCAACTCTGAATTAGATGTATTTCCTTTATATTTCAGTGTACCCACAGACTGTGTGTATGTGCTTAAACAGACTAATACATGAAAAGACAAGTTAGCAAAGCAGTCGTGCTGAAAGTGAAAAAATGATTTCTTCAAGTTAGTGTAGAGTCGTATTATCAGTATTTAAAGTTTTTCCAACTGATCCCAGTTTTTCCACTTTTCTGATGGCAGAAACCCAAATGGAAAAATCCTGTCCTAGACAGCATCAATGACACCTTTAAAAGTGATGTTTTATAGGCTGTTATTTGGTAAAATAGGTCAAAGGATGTAATTTAAGAAAAAATCTCATATCAGAGGGGCTACTAGTTGAGAGCTTTTGGTAAGACTTTTGGAACCAGTCATAGTGTGATGGGGGTTGGGCAACTGAGCAAGCATTAAGACGATACTGCCTATCTTGCCAGTGGGACCAGCTGTGGCCGGGTCCAGCTGCTGAGTATCTGCTCTTGGCTTTGGTGAGAGTGGAAGTTAAAGACCTGAAAGCAGCTTAAAGGGACGTTAGGTCAGGCCTAGAAAATGGGACCATTTTCTGGAAGATGTATGATGGCACAGCCTGATACCTCCTGAAGGAACAATGATAGATCAAAGCATTATGTGCATGAATACTATGCTTTCAGATGATTTCTCACCCAACTTTTGACACCTTTTACTGATAACATTATAATGATGCTTTTTATTATACGTACAGTGAGTTTTGAGAGAGTTCAAGAATTGAGGTAGACTAAAGAAAAAGCTCAGATCCACAACCACATCCTGGCCATATGTGTGAAATGTGTTTCAGCTGTAGAGGGGTCTGACGTGTACCTCTGCAGATGGTGTCATGTGGTGTCATTGACTGAAACTATAGAGGCAATATATTCCACCAAGCAACATGCTGTGTGGCTTGTGTCCTTTCCATTTTTTTTGAAGGAGACTAGCGAGTGCAGGAAATTGCTTAAAAGATTTTCCCTCATCATCATCACCACCATTTACTCATGCAACTTTATGATATGGACGCTTGTGAAAGATGTGTTGTGTTATATGAGGAAAAAATGGAGGTTATATAATGGAACTGCATTTCTCTTTCATTTTTGTGTCTCGATTAATCTCACTGTGATAATATAAACTGGATCATAAATCTTGATGCTGTATAGAGAGATTCCTAGTATAAAGATGCTTGTTTAATTAATCCCTGCAGCGTGACTTTAATTAAACAGGACCACTTCTCAAACTGATGTAGACTAATACAGATTTATAATGCTATAACAGCCATAAACTATCAGGGGAGGAGTGGGTGAAAGAAACAGTTTATAGACCATTAGGAGCTTGATGATTGTTCTCTTGGTCCATTAAATGTTTGCCCATGTGTATGTGCAGGAAAAGTCAAAGATTCATCTGGGACTGACTTTCTGTTGTGATTTAATGCCAGTCTCTTGTACCATCCCACATTAGCACTCATTGCCACAGTCGTGCTGCTAACTGTCTCACTGTTTTACAAGCACAAACTGTCCTGATGGGAGTAAAGGGGTCCGAGTCTCATTTTAATTATAGATTAATCTGGAGGCCGGAAGGAGAAAAGAATGTGCTTTGTGCCAACAAACAAGACTCAATTTCTCTTTACCCACGGTGGTGTGCATGCCATAAATGTTAATGCACCATTATCGTCACTGCTCTGGCTGCACAAACACTGAGACGTGATAATACACAATGTTTTAATGGCCAAGCTCAACTTTAACCCACACACACAAATACAAAGTTAGTTTAAAGAAGAGTTGAGACACAGAGAAAAACAGTTAACAGTCAACAAATTTGGTAGACCAGTGTTGTTGGCAGGTGAGATAAATCCCTCCAAATCTGCTTTTCAACACCTGGCAGAGATTGATATTGGTCCTGCTCTTCAGCAATCATCAGCACATTGTATACTCAGCTGAGTTTCTCCTCTTGGACTCTTCGAATGTGCCAAAGCACACAAGCTAAACTTTTTAATTTAAACTTTTCAGTCTAGGGAAAGCAATGTTGGTTGGTTGGTTGGTCCAACACTTTGGCTCTAAATACTACTGTACCCATGAGCCTCGGCCACCGCTGGCGAGGAGAAGAAGCTAGTCAGAGGTGCGAACCAGAGTGGTAGCAAATGTGAAACACTCCCAACAGACAAGAGTCATGATAACCAAAATAACTAGAGCCACTAAACAGCCTTGTTACCTGGAGAAACGACCAATGCTGCTGCTTTTCTTGGGACAGTGGTCTCACTTTTTAGTCTACATGCTATTTGTTGACCTGTGATAGAGGCCAGCAAGATGGCAACAAGAGAGAAGCAGAGAGGCTCAGATTTCCAGCTCCTCCAGGTTGGATCCTGACGTTATCCGAGTACGTCACGCTGTGGTTTCCCCTGTGTGTTGTGCTTGATATGCCTCTTTATTGGCTGTCTGAAACACCGGCACTCTCGCGACTTCAGCCACAGCCACCAGCCTTTGTTTCATTGAGGACAATTGATAGATCAAATTTCTGCTTACTATGGACAATCAATCAGCAGCGGTCGTGAGGGATTCCTTCTTATCTCAGTAAGCTTGGAGATGAAAAAGAAAAGTAAACCAGGCAGAGCACTGAACTGCTGATAGAGTATGTGCAAGCTTTCTGCAGCTCTTCACTTCTTGGATTAAGCCTCTGTGCTGTGGTACTTACCCCCTGACCGACTGCAAGGACGAATGACAACTACCTTTGCAAACCTTTGATTGTTCCATTCCCCCACTGTTATTTCTTTTAATTTCCAGAGCTCTCATTTCACGGAGTCCGGAGCTTTGTGCGAATATAGTGAAACATCATCCCAAAGAAAGAATTTTGATGACACAGTATGCACACGATCAAAGAGCTGGAGTTTTTAAGGTAATTGTACATTAGCAACGAAATGCTTAAAGGTGGGAATAAGAGTGATAAACCCAACAAATTCTTTCACAAAAAATCCATGACTACTTTCTTCTAATGCAGACACACTCAGTCTATCTTTGCAAAAAGCAACTTTTAAAGAGATAGATAAGCTGTTTTTTTTGACAGTCGAGATGTTTATGGATCCAGTTCTTGATTCTTTCTATACTTCCTGCTCAGTACAAAATTGCTGTGATCAATGTCATTGATTCTCCATAGATCCACTGTGTGCTGAGGATCAGATGTGGAGCTAGCTCAATATGGCTATTCCTGTCTGTCTCTGCTATCACTGTTAACCAGCTTCATTGACTGTTTGGCAGATTAGGTGTCGTTTTTAGTGGTCAGACAGGCAGTTCTTTGCAAGTACGAGGGTGTATCGCCACATTTATACCGCACTGTCCAAACAGACTATCTGATACAACCACACATATTTGTTCTTGTTGTCTGTTTTGAGCTGTCTGCCAGGACACAAGCACACAAAATCTGAGTAAACAGCAGAAGTCAAACACAACAACTGGGATGGAAATGGACCATGACTGACCAAAATAACATTGCGTTTAAGCAGTTTCCATGCAACAGCCACACTGAGGATATATTCATCATTGTCAGTCAGTGCGTCAGACCCCTTAAGCGTCCTGGTCAAACAGCTTGACGGTGTTAAATGTTTGTAAACAGGTGACTTAGAGTTGGAACGCTGTGGTTGCTCCAGGCTTTGTCATCCACCTGACCTCATGAAGAGCAGGCATCCTCAGGGGTCTGAGAAGTCAGTGACCTCCACAGTTCACTCCCTGAAGGAAAAAAGAAATCCAGCGCGTTAGCAGTCGGTGTTTGCAGCAGCGTGTGCCAAAGCACAGCTCTATTATGTGAGACACTGCTGTTTGCTTTGAATGATGGCTCTTTTTATTGTTCCATTTTCTGAGCTGCTGCCAGGAAATGACACAGTTCAAAGGTATCATGTGGTCAATTCACTTCAAAACAACATGCTAGTTTACTAACCTGATTACGTCACTGATGCTCTGGGTCCGGTCCTCATCACTGATTGGCTGAGCCGTGTTCAAAACCTTGTATGAAAATATGTAATGCACATCTTTGAGAGTGAAAATCTTTTGTGCTATGAGACAAACACTGGCAGAAAATCATTGGTATATTATTAAAATATCTGATTAATTATTTAGCAACACGATGGTGTGTGTGGATTCTTAATCTCTTAAACTCTCGTTTTCAATTTACTTAAGTGAAAAATAATGTTAAGCACTGAATCATAGTGTCACATACACATGTTGAGCGCATACGGGATCTCCAATGCCATTCTGCACAGCCTGAGAGCAACACTCTTGAAGGCTGAGCTCTCAAAGCTCACAACTGCATTACTACTCAATAATAATATCACAAAAGACTAAAAGCAAGAAATTGTTCGCAGTGATGGATTACAAGCAAGTTTCACGTCTCTGCAAATTGGTTTAGTGTGGTAGTGTGCTGAAATGGATAATGTCTCTGTGGAAAGTAGGAAATCAATGTAAGTCCAAACCTTGGTAGATGAAGGTAGACAGTATGCTTGTAAAGAAAATGGTCAGCGGTAACATAAACTGTACATCATTTTTAGTTCAAAGCTCAATCAGTGTTTGGTACCGATGATCAATGTCCACATAGGCTGTATAGAAATGCAGTCAATGATTTATGCTCTATGGCGTAAAGAAGGTTGAATTCACCAGAAACAAAATAAATCAGACTGGAAATTGTGACCTCTGATTTTGAGATTTTATGGAGAGATAACAACAATCAGGCAGACAAGCTGCTTCTTATTATTCAATGATGCTGTGTTGTATTTATTTTTTATTATCTGACAGGTTGGTTGTTTGAGGTCAGGGAGGAGACCCAGTGGCAAAGCAGGAGCCAGCTGGGACACAGTTGACCCTCAGTCAGAAAGATCACCAGCATAAACACTCAGCAACCTGCTCTGAATATTAAAAACTCGCAGTAGAAAGTTTTCTTGAGACCAATATGTGTTCGGTAGTTGATATTGTCTGATGTTCATTGCTTATTATGGGCCAGGCCGTATCATGAAATTCCTGTGCATCCACGCCTATCCATTCTAGTATTATAAAATCACCATATTTAGACTCCTCTGAATCATGTGTGACACTTTATCCTTCCTCTCAATCATCTGCAAAGTCAAACTTTTCAAAATAGAGATGGCTAAATCCTCTGAAATGTCATTTCTGTGAGTGAGGAAGCGGCACCTTGAAATGATTACCTTTGATCTTCAGTGACTTACAGTGAGGTTTACCATCCTGCCATCAAAGAGCCTTGCAAGTGAATATTGTTTGAACTCGTGGATATGTCATTGGAAAGAAACACTTCCATCGTTGACAGATTATTCACGTGGTAATGATTAATAGTGTATTTCTTTTTTTTAAATCTAATGTAGTAAAATGAATATAGAGCCACTAGATCTCACAGTTTTAAAAAGGGCTTCCACAGTATCATAACATCTCAAGTTTATATGATTGGATGATAGATCGCACACTCTGAATCTTAAAAGAACACTGACATTTTGGGAAATATACTTCCTTGTTGCAAACTCGATGACGATAGGCTTGATATGAAATACAGTAACACATGTTTGCACCAATGTTGGCATGAGACATGCTATTCCATAAGCAACTGTACAGGTATGTATCTGTGTTTGCACCTTCATTCATCAGAATTACAAAGGAATAGCTCCATTTTCACTGATATCATTCATTCATTCATTCATTCATTCATTCATTCATTCATTCATTCATTCATTCATTCAGCAATATTGTTTATACTCTTTTATACAATGTACCTAGTCTTCTGTAATTGATTTTAATACAAATAGTATAGCCTTGGAGCATAACTTCAGTTAATGATATTTTGTGTGGTTCAATCTATGTGTCTAGATAAGGACAGAAATCCACAGATAAACACCATTTCCTAAAAGCCAGATGCTACAGGTGCCAGATATGCTGCATCACTGTGGGTTAAACATGACAGAAAAAGCGACTCCATGAGTGACTCCAATATTTTGCAGTATGCCAGGCCAGGCTTAGCTGGGTTCTAGTTCTAGTTCTGGAAAGCAGAACTAAAATAGCAAAGCACCAATACCTACTAGCATCACCTAAAGCTCTAAAAAACAGTGTGACAAATGACAAATGTGGATTTTCTGAAAGATGAGCATTTAACTGAGAGCTGGGTAACGCCGTGTTGTGAACATTTCTCCACTGACAATCAAAAATGTAATGTTATGACAGAATAACAGCAGTATGAAAATTAAAAATACCTTCCAGTTGTGGGCCTGGCTTTCCTCTGCCCTTGTTGCTGAAGTCTGCTGTATTGGCTGCAGTGGTCTATGGGGTGAGTGAGTGTGACTGACTGGCTGGCTGGCTGGCTGGCTGCCCCCGCAGGCACTTATGGAGCTGCTCAGCTATGAAAATGTCAGAGCACTTTTTTGATTTTTCATGAATTTTCATCAAACTGGCAATATTTGAAACCTGCACAGCTGATTTCAAAAATTCACAAAAGTGAATTTAGTGATGAAATTACATAAAAGAATTCCTGTTGTTGGCCTGGCTGATTATTATGACCGCTCCAGCGCTTTGCATTGTGGGACGCAGTAGGTGAGATAGACTGGTCTGATGCATACTGGACATTTTTCAGTATATACTGTTAGTGTAGTCGGTGACATTGAATAAAGCTAAAGCCTGTAATGACAACAGGACAGAAAGGATATAAGGATGTGCATGAAACCAACATTTTGTTTACAGATTGTACCTTTAATGATGCTTTGGGATTTAGGTGAGGGACAATAAAACAAACCATGCAGGAAAACTTGAGAGAAGATGAATTTTTAATTGAATCTAAGCACTGAAAAAGTGTTTGGAACTCCTTTTCTTCCAAGTTGTGAACACTGCAGCCTCCCTGAAGGCAGGCAGAGCTTTCATCTAAGAAGCATGGCTGCAGACGGCAACCTCAGGAAGAATTATTAGAGAATGAGTCACCCAGCCAAACATGGAGGATATGCCGGACAAGGCTGATAGCCAGAGGTCCTTTGGTGCTTTCAATTGGCCAGGAAGCTCAAGGACTGTGCAGTGGAAAAAAACGGCCAAAAAAAGAGGAGTGAAAGGCTAAAACTCCAAAGCACTGAGAACTACAGTGCTTGTGAGGAAAAGAAGGGACCAAAGATTGAGAAAAGAAACACTGTCTGTGCACAAGAGATGGATGATTTGAAAAAAGAGCACCAAAAAGAGACCTGGACAAGTCAGGAGGGAGCCGGCCAAATCCCTGAGAGGCAGGGGAGGCACTTAAACATGGTCTGTCAGACATGAAATCTCTGCTCCAGGAGAGAAGAAGTCAGAGAGACCAGGATAATAAGAAGAATATGCAAACACAAGAGAGCTTTGAATTCCAAGAGAAATTACAAATGAAATGCCGGAATCTCAAGAAGGAAATCAGAAAGGTGACAGAGCCTTGCAACAACTATAGGTTGTTGCACAGAGCTTCCTGGTGACGTAAATGTGACTAAGAAAAATGAAAGTTTTGTCCTCTGAAAGGAAAGTGAAGGATTAACCAGAGCTTGAGACGAAATGAAAGATGAAATCAATTAGAATGAACAGTCCACTAGTGTCTGAGCCTGAACATGATCACCCTCCTTTTTCTGAAAGTTACTGCAGCTAGATGGCTTAAAGGGGATATGACGTTGTTGATGAATTGTTAATGGGCCAAATGAAACACACTACTCCTTGAATGACATCACAGATTTCTCTGGGTTTGAACTTTGCTGAAAACATTTGGGATTATGTAAGTACACAAAGCAACATAGCAATATTGTTTTTAAACAGTTTAATGCAGAAATATTAGATATTGCGCCTTTAAGTGAAGGAGTGGTGATCCAAATATAAACAACTTCCCCCCCATCACAACTGAAAATAAAGGACTGGAACCCGCAATATGGATTGACTCGTTATTAATATTTCAGTTGTTATTATTTGTTTGATTTGGTTCTTTAAATTCTAAGTAACATTGACAGAAGAACATGAGAGAAATAGTGCTAACATGTTCTTTATCTCTATATCATACCGCTTATTTCCTTTGCTTTTTTGTTCTTCAGATATTCAAGCCAAGGCTGAGTGTTAAAAGGCACTGTGTCTCCAGCAGTTGAAAAATCCATCCCTGAAGTTCTCTCTATTATACTCCCTCTGGCACAAACAGACTTCCACCTACGCCTTGCCTCATATCGATGTGCCTGACATTTTAATGTTTGACTGACGCTTTATCACTGCCACAGATTTTGTCTGAAAGGATGGCGTCAAGATTATGCCAGTTTCCCATCTTGTGTCAAGACACCGAGATGTGGAATATATTTGGACTGAGAGGCTAAATAAATGAAAGTGTTCTGTTTAGTGAGTGAAAAAGCAACGTTCAGTTTAATCTTTTATACTGTCATATCTTATTATTCTGTTTTATAATCTTTACATACAGAAGCACCTTAGGACATCCATCCATTATCTATACCGCCTATCCCTTTCGGGGTTGCGGGGGGCTGGAGCCTATCCCAGCTACAATGGGCGAGAGGCGGGGTACACCCTGAACCGGTCGCCAGCCGATTGCAGGGCCACATGCAAGGACAAACAAACATTCACACTCACACTCACACCTACGGACAATTTTAGAGTCATCAATTAACCTGATGAGCATGTTTTTGGTCTGTGGGAGGAAGCCGGAGTGCTTCCACGCATGCACGGGAAGAACATGCAAACTTCACACAGAAAGGCCCCGCCTGACCCGGGGATCGAACCAGCAACCTTCTTGCTGTGAGGCACGCGCACTACCTGCTGCGCACCGTGCAGCCCACCTTAGGACATGTCCTTTAAAATCTATCTTTAAGTATATTTGCTCTGAGTTATTTCTACAATTTATCAAAATGCCTGAGTCAACCAGTTACAACTTAAAATCTTTTTAGATGAACAAATTAAATAAGAATAGACTCAGTAAAGACTATATGATTTGGCAGCTACAATACCAATGTATTTTAAAAGTATGTAAAAGTAATGGTGTGTTAGAAAAAGAGCAGAAGGACCTGATGACAATCTTTGATCATTTGTCCACACATGAATGTGAAATAACAGAGCAAGAGTTTAATCGTGTGAATTCCTACACCCTTTGATGGAGAAGTAAAGTAAAATGCAGCATTATTAGGCATTTGCTATTTATCACGCCAGAGCTTCAACTGTGTTTTTGAAATTAGCATAATGGAGATGCCATGGGATGAAAAACACTGGGATGAATTGATGAGCTCTGTCGCTCTTACATTAATTGCTGTGTTTGGGTTCTAATGAAAACCAACCAAAGTGCAGCCTCCTTCTTGAAACAATATGAATTCTGCGAGACATACAGTGAAAAGAGGCTTTAATATCCTGCTGCATTTGCTTCTCTCTACGGAAATAGAACAGCTGTTAAAAACCCCATGTGTTGTTTAAGAAATATTGAAGTTAAGAAATATTGTCAAAGTCATATCAACGCACATGACTTTTCAGTGTTTTCTAGAGTTGAAACATTAGCTCAGACAATGCTCGTGTAAACCAAGCTGACTATCTAGTTCTGTCATGAAATTAATAATCACCTGCCTTTTTGCTCTTTTTCCTCACAATTAACTACCAATTTCACAGGCAAACTGGAAAACTCTTGTGTTAGATGTGAAGGAAACTACGTGCAAGAGCCCTTACAGTCAGACAATAATGTGTAACGTGCTACAAATTTTGATCAATTATCTATTTGGCTGTTTTGTACATTTACTAGATTAGTCAACAGTGGAGAGACCGGGGGAAATGGAGAGAGAGATGAGAGTGACATCCAACAAAGGATTCCAGCAACTTTGAATAATTAAAAAAAAAACAAAAAGCAGATTGTTGCTAAAGCCATGGAAGAATTAAAAAGTTTTGATTAGCTGCACATTAAAAGACAAACAATCAAAGTTATGGATCTCGACTGGGTTCCAGTGTAAGAATTTAGACAAAAACAGCAAAAGAAAATATGTTAGTTGTCCCCACAAACATACATATTGATCGATGTAATAGCAGTATCTGACATAGTCCTCTCTCTCTCTCTCTCTCTCTCTCTCTCTCTCTGTGTGTGTGTGTGTGTGTGTGTGTGTGTGTTATTGAGTTTCACCATAGATACAGCACATGTATTTCCAGAGGCTGTGAATCATCTGTCAGACTAAATGAGTTGTCTGATAATTAGGGTTACTGCATCATCACGCAGTCATTGGTCAGCAGTAGACACCTCCATCGCTCACATTCCTGCCTCGTTCGCATTCAAGCCTCAAAGTCGTTCATTATTTTTAATTTTTTTTCCCTCTACTTCTTTGAGGTTGGCTATTGTTTTGCTGAGACGAGTATATCGTGATTTAAGAATGTGATTTATGTAGCATATGCTCCAGTGATCAGTGATTCAGAAAGCTGACAAGGTCTAATCAGTCTGTGCGAGAAAAAAATTACACAGTCAGTCACCTCTGTCTATTAACGCTTCTTTTAGCCAGCAGACGCACACATGAAATGTTTCTCATGTCAATAAAATGAACTTGCACCGCTGATTGCAACATCCTGATTTATTACAAATATGATAGAAAAAGCAACTCCAGTTATTACCCCTGTTTTTTCTCTCTGTCCACTGAATACAACTCTCCCATGAAGGTGCTGATCACATTCAACATGTCTATATCTGTTAGCCAGATAATCACTCAGATGCAGAAACAAATTGTGATGACGGCACAGTATTTGCAGTGAGTGCTGGGTAAGTGGGAGCATATAACTTGATTTGTTGGTGGTGGAATTCTTGGACTTGATGAAAATTGCATCTCAAGTGGCTGTTTCGCTGGAAGCAGAATTTTAGCCTTCATAGACGGATCTACAAACCAGTCATCTCTCAACTTTGCAAGCAATAAGAGTTACATTAATAAGCCTTCATAATAGCAAGGATATGCACATCATCTAAAAACAAATATACCAGTCTTTCAGTCGCGGAAAAGGAAATGCTGGAGGTGGGGCTAAATTATGAGCGCTTTCTATTTCTAAAAGCAAACGTGTTAGCAGCCTGGCTTTTCTGTTAAGAGTCAGAGAGAGAGGCTAATAAAAAGAAAAGCAATGCAAGTGGAAGTGGAGATGGCATCTCTGGGCAGTCAGATTACTTTCTGTCCTAAATGAGTCCACCCGAGCTCTGCAAACAAAACCACATGATAAGATGTTGAGCTGACAGAGAGTCTGACCTCAGTACAGCTTCACGGAGCCGGACTCTGTATCAATCTAATAATCGCTTCAGGATTCAGGCTGCAGCGCCACAAGATGCAGAAGTCTGCTGAAGACTTTCTGACGGTGCTGCACTTTCCAACCTCAAATAAGACTTTATCCACCTGATACTTGAGTAATAAACTCCAATTATCTGAGTGCAGCTTAAATCACTGAACACTCATCTGCTCAATTTACTGTGGAGAATGAATGAGACGAGAGAACACATGGTGATTTTTCAAAGGCTGGACACTGTTTGAGAAAGCTTTAAACTCTTCATGGTCTGCATAACTAAAACCCTGAAATGTAATATTTCTAAAACCGTAGCAAGGAAGTACTAATCTGCAGTTGGAGAACTCAGGGAAATTGGACGGATTGATTCAGAACTCTTACATTATGCACTTCACAATCACCAAATAATAAATAACTAATGTTTCAATTAAGATAAATGTCGTTAAATCAAAGAGAGAAACAGAATAGATCAAACACTTTGGTATGCTGTAATATTCCTTTAATGATAAGAGAAAATGATCCTACTGCTCATTCTACTCTGCAGTAGAATCTCATAATGTGTTTTTACAGATAAATGTAAAACCATAGCATACTGTGATCACTGCTGCCAATGAGGACAAAGTATTATGACTGTGACACCCAGTGGAAACCTGCGGGATGGGTAGCTTGAAAAAAGTGTCAGTCAAACTAAATGTAGCTGAATAACCCAGAAATCCAGCAGCATATAATGCAGCTTCTAAAGATCCTATTCAAGGGACAGAGGGTGGTGGTCTGAGAAGAAAATTGAAGTCGAAGAAGAATAACAAAAATTAAAGTTATGTCAGAGGACAGACAAAGGATAACTTCTTCTTTGGTTTAATTTCGCTTTGTGTTTAGTTGTTCAAGTGAACCTTTAGTGTTTTTAGATTTTAGTTATAACTGCGTACTCTTTCTTCAGCATTCACGTTGTACACCACCTCCTAACTCTGGTTTTGAAATGTGATTTCTAAATTAAGTTTTTTTTGCTTGCTAAAAAGAGTTCAGAGCATGGTTAAGGAGCAAAGCAGAGGCCTGGAATTGGCACAGTTAATGATTGAAGCCATTATAAAAATGATCCCGTTGTTCAGCAACTGGAAGTGATCCCCCTGACAAAGGTGTAATAATTCTGATTTTGTCTGACTTGGTAGTCTGCATCCAACAGGTAACGCTCTCTGTCAGTCTTACACAGTCGCAGACATGAATACTAACAACAGGTGAAGGACTACGCCTTAACTGATCTGCTTGGTTTCACCTGTCAAACCAAACTCTGCTTACATTTTGTACTGTAGCTCTTCTCTCTCAAATGAATCAGCACATGAATGTAAATTAACATACACATTTTTTTTTTGTTTGATCTCATATTCTTTTTGGCTGCTACACATGGAAATGACAGTAAATGGAGGGAATGAAAAAGAGCTGTCACGCCTGTGACACATGGGACACAGCAGCAGCAGCCAAAAAACACATTTCTCGCTCTGTGCCAGCATGCCCATACTGAAGCCTCCATTTGACAGAAGTGATGCTGCCAACATCCATATTCATTATCACCATGGCTGCCACAGTATTGCTGCATTAATGATTCATTAATAGACTCATTGCTGGAATATTTAAGCCCTGTATGCTTCCAGTACATTGTAAAGATAGAATGCAGAGGTATAGCTTGCTGAGTTGCAGGCCATTAGTGTATTTAGATTTTTTCGAGCTGACATTCGAGACTAAGTCTGGCCAGGAAGCGCAGGAAATGAAATAAGAAGATTCAGATTTGATAATAATACTTACATTATATATAAAAAGCTGCTAGGACAAACATAACTTTAATGCACTTGGTTGTTCATCCAGTTTCTGTGCAGCTTCCCCTAATCCATCATAAGTTTTCTGTTTATTATTACAGTGAACAATTTAGCTGCATTGTATTTAAAATACTCTGCAGTGAATCTAATCCGTACCTCTTCAAAAGTAACAATGATTAAAGATTTAATTAGGAGGTTAGTCTATGAAAGCCAGGGGGCTTGATAAGGTCTTCCTATCTAATTTTCTTTGTCTCAAACATTGCTTTTAGCACAGAAAAAAAATAGAACGGCCTCAATATTCATCTATGATCTTCATTTTAATTCTGGCACAGTCACTGATTCCCCTGTTTTTGCCCTTTTGCAAATGCAAGTAATCTAGCATCTTTTTTTTGTTTTGTTTGTATTTTGCAGTGTTCATCTTGCACCAATCACTTGTGTAGGTATCATGGCTGCTTCAGATTAAGACTTTTAAATAATCTTTTGACTATGTTGCTCAATGTATGCCGATATTTTATCCAGGAGAAGTTCAATTTATTGAAATGCTTGAACAGCCAGTTATCTCTTTTGAGCAATTGTGAAACTCTGGCTGCCTGACATAACTTCACTCTGTACTATATGTCTTAGATGTGGATTCAAAGGATTTAAATGACCCACAGAAATATGTGTGAGGTAGTGAAGTCTGTATATGCAAAGGTGACATTCCAGTACAGCGTGAACATGCACATCTTTGTGCAGTGGAGCTTTGTACTGACAAAACGCAGACATTCAAATGAATTAACACAGCCACAGAGTGAATGTTTGGCTGAGTGTCTTGGAGAAAATTAAAGACTGAATAATTTAAGAAGTCCACATGTCCTTGTGTGTGATTATTCTAAATGGGTTTGAGGCTCAAACATACTCACATTTGTTCTTCACCAGAATAAAGATATATTTATTCTGACAGGTTCTTTTGGGGTTGCATTTCTATTTTGTCATGTTTTATTATGAGTGGTGAACACAAAATACTCCATTAGGAAGACAGTGTCCTTTGTTTAACAACCTGTACAACCTCTGAGATTTGTAAAACTCATTATATGAATTTATACGGTCCCTGTACACAGTGAAATCATATACCAGTGTTTTCTCTGCTCGGAACAAAGGGACCTTCCACCAGGGTCCAAACAAACACAGGACAGGTCAGACACACGTCCTGTATCTGTGGTTTTCTGCAGCCACGGAGCAAAAGATAGCGCTTATGAAAGAATGGTGGGGAGAGGAAGAATGGTGAGAAAAAAACATAAAAAAAATAAATATGTATATGGAGGAAAAACGGTGAGAAAACAAAAAATAAAATAAATACATAAATGAATATATACTTCACATATATACACATTCACACGCACACGCACACACACACACACACACACACACACACACACACACACACACACACACACACACACACACACACACATATGTATATGTGTGTGTGTGTGTGTTTTTTCCTCACTGATATTTGTGTGTTTTTTCTCACTGTTCTTCCTCCATATATATATATATATATATACCTCATGATAATGGGCCAGTGTCGATCTTCCTTAACAGCAGTGAATCCAGAACAGAAGGGGATGTAGATTGGCGGCGGGGGGAGGGGACAAATAGAATGAGGGGGGATATATGCTGTCCATGAGTATAGTGCTCCATCATTCAACAATGACACTTTGTAGAATGTCTGATGTAAAATTTATAGGAAAATGAATAGAGCTCAGAATCACATATTTGAATATTTCGAACGTATCCTGAATGGCTGCAGTGAGGAGCCAGTGAGGTGATTGTTATCTCATCAATCGATTCTGATGGGTTTCCCCTCAAATAGTATCTATTTTACTCCAGGTTGCTCTTACTGAGTGATAGATAGTTCTCTTACTTTTATCCTCCTCCTCAGCAATCTCTATGACCAGATATCTGCATATGGATGTGGAATCTGTAGGCTTGGGAAAAGATTTCAGTATTGAAAGTGTGGTTTCGGCTTGCAGTCTGTTTGTAGACCGATCATGTTGGAGAAGGCTTTGCTGGTGTGATGCATGTTAACAGTGAAAGAGGTTGAACACATGGCCAAAATGCAATGTCTGAACCCATCATCCTAACCCAGCCATCATCTGACTGTGATTTAGCTTTTTTTTTGATTTAGCTAACTCGTCATGAGATGATAACTGCTGGGCTCCAAGATCGCCTCTTCAGAATAATAAAGATGCATGTTATGAACCAGGATGTGTGCTGACCTCATGGCCTCTCCCTAGACTTGCAACCACCTTGCAGACTGCAACAGATCAGCTAGCTAGCTTGCAAAAATTATGCATAGTTGCAAAGTTTTCAAAGTTATGGCCACTGCATACTGTAGAAATTAACTGCATCTATTCAGTTTGTCGTTATCCTGTCACACACACAGGATGTCCTGTCACAGGCTTTTGAGGTCTTTTAGTTGTGCTGTAGCACCTCCTAGTGGCGGTTTTGTTTGAACAGGAAGTAACGTGTCTGCATAGGATGTACAGGAAGTACTTGTTGTGTGGTTTCTCCTCAAGCAGACTTTATTGCATTTGCTGCCCTCCTTTTGTTTAAGCTCGTGAAAGCATCATTTATCAGTTTCGATATAACCCCATATTGTAATCGTGTTTGGTGATATTTGTGAGGAGGACGCTTTTGTGACCTTTGATAGCTATATGATGGCTTTATTTAGATGTAACATGCTTGCATGGTGTTGAGCTGACATTAGCTAAAACTACATTCATGTTAAGTGCGTTATTATTAACAGACATTTTGGTAAGCCGTAGCTGCCTTGTCATTGGGCCAGCAAACACTACTGAATTGCTCATGTACCTTGGGATGTCTACAACATCACTCTTGTGTCATGAACATGACAGCAGCATCTTCTTAAAGGCACAATAAAGATGATGTCAAATTGTGTCGCCACATAATGAGAACAGTACACAGGAATTTGACTTAGAATAATATAGCTTTAATTTCTTAATGTTATTGACTAGTTTTGATGTTTTACAACTCTAACCTTGCCCATTATGCTGGCACTACTAACAATGAATCAGCTCTGATGGTACCCCCTGGAAAAAAATCTTTAAGATGCTATATTATTTGCAATTGACCCTGTATTGTCTGACAACGCCATTATTGAGTCTTCACAATGAGTGGGACCATACTATTGGGAAATAAAGCAAATAACATTTTTTTTCCTTCTGAGCCAGCAGATGAAGCATTAAGATGGCTCTTATCTCCATCTGGTGCTGAACACTCGGGCTGCAGCTCAATCAGTTGTCTTTTAAATGCCTTTTTGTTTTTCTCCAGCAAGATTTCATCTGTGGCAGCTACAATCTGATTTCCTGTTCGCATGGTAAACAAAGTGATTTTTTCCCAACAGATGGATTTCATACGTGCTCATTATTAAGCTTGACAGAAGTCCTGAGGCTGATGATAAAAAGTTGACGTGTACATTATGTTGAATCTGCTTTTGATCTTTTAATGTGGTCTTAAAAACGTGAGATAAACCATTCATTTGTATGCCGTATGGCACACAATGGACACACACTGAATTCCTTTGATTGAATTTATTACATTAGCATTTATACATGCATTAGCATCAGAGTTATTGTAATAGATGAGAGCAGCACATTTAGGTGCTTTGCCCTAAATAAGAATATTACTTTTTAGCTATTTGGAGCAATAATCTTATTGCCAGTCAGACAAACAATTACATCTTTACCAATCAACAATCAGCGTCATTATATATAGAAAAATAAAAATAAAAATAAAGAGATAGGTCTTGACGAGTGTCTTTTTAGTGTGCCTCCGTCAAAGTGGATGAACCTGACAAACACTGTCACTGAGGCTCTTCTGATTTGCATCAATCAATCAATACAGGCAGAATGAATGACTCATCCTAAGGATTCATAAGGTCAGAATTTAAACTTGTAAGACCTTTTGGTTTCTGACTCAACACTTTAAAAAATGGCATTCCCATTAGCCTCAGCTGTATTTTGCATTTAGTCCTAACTAGCTATTGTTGGCATACTAACATACTAACAATTCCTGAACGTGGTGTAAAGATTACACCTGCTAAACATCGACGCGTTCTCATTGAGAGCATGTTTGAATACTGACTTAGCATATAGTTCAAAGTAAAGCCTCACAGTGCTGTTAGCATGTAGATTCTTATTCTTTTTTTGTAATTGGATTTTTTTTCCCGCCTATAGTTCTGTGTGAGAATTTCAACAGAGGATTCTCATATAAGGGGCTGCACGGTGGAGCAAGCAGGTAGTGCGCGTGCCTCACAGCAAGAAGGTTGCAGGTTCGATTCCTGGGTCAGGCCTTTCTGTGTGAAGTTTGCATGTTCTTCCCATGCATGCGTGGGTTCTCTCCGGGCACTCCGGCTTCCTCACCTTGGTGACTCTAAATTGCCCCTAGGTGTGAGTGTGAGTGTGAATGGTTGTGTGTATGTGCCCTGCGATTGGCTGGCGACCAGTCCAGGGTGTACCCCGCCTCCCGCCCATTGACAGCCGAGATAGGCTCCGGCCCCCCGTGACCCGAAAGGGATAAGCGGCATAGAAAATGGATGGATGGATGGATTCTCATATATCTTTGTCTTATGTTCTAAACATCTTTGCTCCCTCTTTTTAAAAGCATTTTTTTTCTTGTCTCCTCGCAGTTTGGTTGGAAGAGCTGGAAAGCTGATAGAGTCCATTAAGACCTTAAGGGCAGATTCACTAATGCTTTTATGCCTGTTTTTGAGGCACACATGTGACATACTCTACCTCAAACACATGCATTATTTCGCAAACAGCTCGTTTGTGTGTCATTTCTATGTTTGCACCATGTGCCTCTTCCTCATTGCAAACACATTTAAGGGAGGATCGCAAATAATAGGAGAAGACAGGTTAACAGAGGATGATAATGTATTTCGCTGGATTTACTGAGGTCATCCTATTTGTGACTGTCAGTTTTGTGGGGAAAACTCGCTACCTCTGAAAAGGAGACAGGGCAGATGGGACTTACTAGAGCAACAAGAAGGTTGTAGTGGCAGAAATAAATGTGCTTTCTAGCCCCCATCACTTAATCTCCTTTTAGTTTCCTATGAATATGTGCATTGCCACTAAATGTAATACTAATTCAACACACACACACACATATATATATATATATATATATATATGAAGTTTATTTGATATTTTTCTGAATAATATTTTGGGTAATAGTAACAGTTTATCTCAGGTGGAGCTGAACTGAACTCCAGCCAATCTCATAGAAATCCCACCTCTGAAGTGTGCCGATCAGCTTCCCTTCACCGGTGCAGTATCAGCATCAGTTTAGGAGCTGACTGCATAATGAGCTGCTGTTTAAGTAAATCAGATGCTGAATACACCCAGATTGCCCTCAGAAACTCAATGAAAACTGCAGAGTACATTTGTGCCACATCATTTTCTGAGGAAATCTGTACCTCACTGTGACATTACACTGTACACACTTGAGTGACTGCTTAAATATTTTATCTCTCCATAGGCCAGAATTCAATAACTACATCAAAATTATATGCCACATCCAGCACAGTAATTTTGAAAACACAGATGGCTCTCTGATTGCCCGAGAACTATTTTGCTAAAAACTTGTTGATGTTATTATGGTGGAGCTTGTTGAAGGACGGCTTATTAAGCTGTTCATAAACGCCACATTTTTTTCAGGTAATTACAGCTGCAGAGGAGAAAGGTATTGCCACAAATGTAACAGGCAGCAGTTTGAGCCACAGTCTTCACTCTGTGGCTCATTGTCATTCCCTGCATGTTACTGAGCAGGGTTTGACGCACACATGGATGACGTCATCCAAAAAACATTTCTCTGCCCAATCATCATGAACCAATAAGTAAGAGAAAGTGGCCAGCTCTGCAGAGAGAGCAGTCTCAAAGGAGACTTTGACTCAAACTAGCTTGGTATTGTTATCTGTTCTGTGAATAGAATTTTGAATTGGTCATACAACAGAGTATTAAACAAAAGACAGACATGTTCATTTCCTACCTGTTTTATTATTTACTGGTTGGAACACTCATTAGTGCTCCAGCAGCTCTGCAAGAGCTGTTTTTCTCTCCTCTGCGGCTGACCTCTTGACCTGATATGATGGCAATGGTCTGGGTGGTGTCTAGCACAAGAAATATACAGAAACTAAACAGTCGGAGGAAAGGTATATACCTCTTCCTGGACTTGCCAATTCACAGTATCAGAAAGATACACTCCATTTATGACTGAGCATGCTTTGGCTTAGTTAGCCTCACACAGGAAATGTGTTGTCGCACTGTCAGTTGACCCAAAACAAACAAGATGGTCAAGGATGTACTATATGTGAAGATAAGAAGTACAAGTGCTCACTTTCTGTAACTTTTTCAAATTTCACAATCATTTGCAGGTCTCATTATTGCAGTTACATAACAGTCATTTTTATCACAATTTTCTCTAGAGTGGAGTGAACCGGACAGGGTCGGGTTTTAGAGACGGTGCAATATTAGTCTGTCGAGCAGTGGTGACCTCTACTAGCATAGAGAGAACAGTCATCTCAAATTATGTGCTTCACTTTAGTGACTCTGCATCAGCAGATTTCACAGATATTAAGGACTAAAAACACACTGTACACGTTCTTCACCGATCTATACCGCTGCCCTCCCCTGCGTGTCTCTCTTGTTTTTCTGTCAAGTTAACTGCAGTGTTAAGTGTTGCTCACAAAACACTCTGGCAAAGCTCAAAAGCTCATGCCAAGAAATGACTTATTGGAGCTATTATTATAAAAGATAACATTTTATTAGCTTTTAAGACAAAATTGTTTGAAAGAAAAAGAAGAGAAAAAAGAAAGAAAAAAACAGTGTTTTGAGGAAGGACATGTTTACCAATGTTGTAGACTTGATTCCTTCAGCTGCTACTACTGTAGATCTCATTCTACATTTTACTGATAGCACCTTTAAATGTCATATCCAGCCTGAAAAGAAAACACGTTCAATGAGCTGCAGGTCATGAACAAAATTCTTTGTTTGTACAAAGTACTGGGTTTGACTTGCTTGTTTGCTGCAAGAGCTCAAGCCTGTGCACAATCTTGAAATGGCAGTTCAGTTTGTTCAGCCAAGGAATGGCAAATGGCAGTGCAGATAAGCATCAGAGAATAGTTCAGCATTTGGTCCTAAGTTCAATATAGTTAAAATGTGAAAATGATGCACGTTTTGCAGTGTTTCTTCTACCCACTATGATTATACTGTACGCATTAGCCATGAGACTTCAAAGAACTTTAAGTTACAGAGTGATTTCAGTAGCTGTATAGAAATCAACTTGAAATACCTCGAAATCTGGACATGACAGATTGCATTCATTTCAGGTCAGTGGGGAGCAACTGGCTTCAAAATAAAGCTGCCGTGCTGCTGACAGCACGGCAACTGAAGGGTTGTGTGGCTGTGTATAAGTTGCAACTACTGGCAAAAAATAAAAGGTCAGATAAATGTGTTCGGGTTTTCTGGCAGTTGAACAGCTTAAAAGTTTGACATTGTAGAAATTTGAAATTATTAAAAGACATTACCACACACACGGCATGAAGTGGACGGCACAGTGTTAGTACAACATTTTTTAATGTTGAAATATACAACAGGGCTCCATTGGAAGGACTAACGTTCACACCCTTTTATTCATTCATTCACTTTGTTTAACTCGAGCACAATGCTATAATTCTCAATGCACGGCAGTACCAAAGCAAAATTTCCGCTCTTTTCCGATGTCCAAAAACCCTATTTCAAGGAGAATGGCACCCCTGTTGCATAAGATTGACTACAGAGAGGCACATTAGCTGAATTCAAATGGCGATTCTCTAAACGTAGAAAGGATCTTCAATGATATTCAATACCCTGGCCTTTTAAATGGAAGAGCTGTTATGCAAGGCTGAAATTCTAGCCTCAGTGTAGGTATTTTTGTAGAAGGGAGAGAAGCAGAGGCACTGTGACATACAAACATTGTGTAACAGGGTCAATATGTGCTGCTTAAATTACCCAGGATTTTTTTTTAGGAATGTGGAGCACCAGATTGCTATCTTTCTGTTCACACACAGCATGCAGGGATGCAGCATGTTTTCCCTGAAAATCCTTTAAATGGGCTTTTTTTAATTGATTAAATTCTGTCTTTCAAGTGTCATGAAACACAAAGGAAACCCCACACATATATATTGTCCCCATTTTTAGTAAAAGCAGTAAGGGACTGTGTTGGAGTCAAGTCCAGGAATGGGTGGATTATACAGCAGCAGAGACATATGAAGGTGGTTTGTATGGACTTATTTAGACAAATCTATATCTCTTCTGCCTTTGATATGCAATGCATGATTATGTACGAACAGTCCACTTAATACTTTCTCCATTCAGTTTCTGCACTTACCCTTGCAGACAGCATGGGCTGGTCCTCCTTATTTGAGTGCACAGAGTACGTGTTGGTGTGTAGGCTCAAAGAGGATATATCTTCCACAGCACTTTAATAACTTGCAACCTGCCAGGCTGGTTTTGTCTGTGCTGGCGGAGCCCTGTTATCAGTTAGACAGACTGTCAAGACAGACATCGAGTTTTCACACAATCACCCATCAAACCGCCCCGCTATACTATCTCTCCTAAACATCATGCATCAAACCTCACTGGAAGAATTAGATAGTGTTGCTGCCCACACACACATGCACACACACACACACACACACACACACACACACACACACACACACACACACACACACACACACACACACACACACGCATACATGCACAGACAGATCAAATCAATGGCTACCTTCCTCCACACCAGGAAGTGCTGTACAGTAGGAGGCCAATGGAGGAGTCCACCTACTCACAGGATATTCAATTGCAAGCATGTACTCTCTATCTCACTGCTGTTCGCATGGGATCAACTACATTTACACATGCACCTTTGGGCAAGTGCTGCTTGTGTGTGCACACCCACACATGTAGACTCAACATAGAAACACGCACGAACACTCGCTCTCTGTCACATAGAAACATCTCATGCTATGAGCCACACAGAAATACTCAGCAGCAGCAGCGGGATTTATGAATGAACTGAGAGGAGAAGAAAACGGCTCAAAGTGCACATCTCTCTTATTTTCAAAATGTGCATTAGGTTTCTATTAAAAAATATCCCCAGAATTTGGGTTTCATTGGCTGATAAAGAGCTTTATCGGTTGTGAGGTCAATTTTGTAACATCACAAGATGAGCAGTGAATATTTTACCATTAATGAAGCTAAACGGGAACATTTTAGGGGGAAAATAAATGCATCTTGTACTTACATCCTGAAAAATAGGCTACTATGAACTCTTCACATGTCAGTAAAATATGTAGCATCATGTGCTATATCTGGAACTGTCTGGTGCTTTCACATATTTTCGAAATGAGACAGAATGAGGTAAGGACCACGCAATTGACCATGCACTGAACGTGAAGGAGTGCAACTGGGGGAGCGGGACTGAGAATATTAACCGCAGAGCCTGAGTCCATCCCCTCCTCCAGGCCTCGTGTTCGACATCAGAAAGAAAAATCCGCTCATTAGGACAGAGAGAAACACATATATCAAACGCAGATAGCTGTCAGTTCTCCTCTGGGGGATTGAGCCGTGGTAGCAGGGCAAAGCTGTGTGTCTTTGGGCCATACATTGCTCATACATGTATATTTACAGTCCGTCCTGTGTGTGTGCTGTATACCATGGCCATTGTACAGTATGGAAACTGCTACATTGCTGATAAAACTAATATTAGAAGGTTAATGTGAAATAAGGTTGCCGGTGTTGAAGCATCTGTAGGACTCAGCGGAGGTCACCATGGAGTTAAAAATATTACTACATTGGCTGAAATTCTACAACACAGCTATTAAATTTTTTATTGGCTTAATCATGTTTTTTCATTCTGTTGACTTTAATATTAAGAGCTAAAATCTTGTAAATGGGAGACACTCAGACTTGTACAATTGTTTGATTGTTTGCCACTGATATAATGAGTCATGGGTGGTATTAGTGTCCTTGGGGATGCAGGAAGGTGGATGTCTGGGAAGAATGTGTTGGTTTGTGCTGTTTAATGGACTGACTGTCACACAGAAGAATACCTCTGAAACAGATGGTTACCTGAGTGGGAAAGGTCAGTGACAATCTTTCCTGCCCTTTTCTTGGCCCTTGTGTCGTGCAGGTTTTTTTTTTTTTTTTTTTGAAGGAGGCAAGTTGGCAGCTACCAATCAGCGGTGCAGACAAAAACACTTAAGCTTGTCACTAGAACAGGAGGTGGAGGAAAGCCTGACACTGATGGTGTGTGATCGGGGAAATTGGACCATGATTAGTTGTGAGATGTCAGGCCTCCTAGGCTGTGACTGAGCTTACATTGTCTGTGGGACCTTTAATAGTGATGAATTGTTGACTGACTGCTATTGTTGGTGATGAAACCTGTCACAATGGGCTGCCCGGCAAGCTTGGATGAAATGAGTGGTTGTAAGTCACTAGTGCATTTTTATTTGCTTCCACTGATACAACGAACAGAGCCATTAAAAAATAGTAATGCTAATAGTAAAACATGTTTAATTAATTATTCATGAGAGATACAGGATACATTTGGTCATGATAGTTGATACTGTAGAGGCCACACTTTACACTCACAACACAGCTTTATTAATTCCAATTAGTGGGACAAGCCTACTGGATGTGATGAAAGGCCTGCAGGGCTGAAACTGTCCTGCTAACTGTAATTAATAAAGCCAGAGAGAGAGCATACAGGTCAGCCTCTACATATTATTATTACTGAAGAGTTGTTTAGCCCAGCACCTATAATGCTCTAATGGATAAAACCTCACTGTGTAGATTATGGGGATTCCTGTTGTATCTAAAAATCCTGAAATCCACAACAGACTGGATCAATAGCATGTCACAGAAACACCCAACAGGGTAATTGTGTACCTTAATACTACCTTAAAGAAGAGGCTCATGTCTGTTTCTCCTATCTCAGTACATTACTCACATGACAAAAGTACACTGAGTAAGTTATTGGTTGATTTATTTGAGTAATGGCTGAAATCTTATTTTAGCTGTGATTAACTTAAAATGTTTTTTTGTTTTTTTGTACGGAACAAGGGCTGTGAACTTTGTCTCCCATCTCTTAGAGAGATTACATTGACCAACAACTTGCTTTATTTACTTCCGGCATGTGATTATATCCAATTACAACCTGAAAAAACCCAAACCTCATACCAAACCATGACACTGATCCCTCTGGCCTACTATGACTTATTTGATACTCATTTTTGGTACTTCTTCCTTAAGTTCCCACAGATTTATCTCATATTTGTTGCATATCAAAGTCATTATATGCACAAACACATGCACACACATGTATTCATATACTAAGTGCAACTTTGCAGCAAGTGCATCTGAGAGTGAGGATAAAGTTAGTTTTTCCACTTTTTTGGATTGATTGATCTGTCACTTCAGGGTGATTTTTCAAGTTTTCCCTTTGTATAAAATGTGATATCCCTCAGTTGTCCAAAAAGAAATTAAAAAAAAGTACTTATGCACATACTATTTTGGAGGATGATGATGCCTGTGACATTAGTGTATCATAACTTTGTTGAAACATTATGAACTACAATGAAAGATCTATAATGACCTGTCTAACTGTTGCAGTGCTTCTTTGGAGAGTCAGACTGTTACCACCCAGCACTAATTGCAGCAGCTGTGCGGCTGATCGTGGAGGTAAAAAGCCTACAAGCAGCTGCTTTCAAAACACGGCCCTATATGTCTGCTTATACTTTTGCGTACTTTAATTGACCATTTTTATGCCTCATGTTTTGGCTGCACCCATGCCACTGTGAGGAAAATGCATTCAACGTTTAACTTCTCAACTCCTGACGACTCCAACCTGTCAGGTGTTGACCCCCAGAGACTGCAGGAGCTGACTCACCGCTCCATCAAAGTAAGCATAATAATCGTTTTGGGCGTGATGATCACTTTGGGAAATATCGCAGTTCTCCTGGTGATTACTTCCTCCGTGGCTGGTTGGTCAAGAAACTCTCGGTACTTTCTCCTCTCTCTCACTGCTGCAGACTCCGCGTTTGGACTGCTGGTCATGCCCTTGAATCTCTGGGTGAGTCTGCTGAAGGACTACACTGAAGGGCCAGATGCTCTTTGTCATGTCGTGGCCTTTTGCAATGCCACCGTCTACTCCACTTGCATGTATACTCTGGCCACGATAAGCCTGGAGAGGTACATCGCAGTGTTTTACCCGCTGCAGTACTCGTCTCTGATGACAAGAAAAAGAACACTGCTCCTGATTGCCTTCGCCTGGTGCTTCCCTCCCTTTCTGCTGTCGCCAATATCATTTCCAGGCGGCATTATTGAGGTTCATTTCTCGACTGCATCACTGGTCTGCAATCCATCTTACTCCACAAACGTTGGATACTCTCTCAGCTTGACATGTTTCATATTTTTCCCCTGCTCCATCATCATGACATACGCAAACCTGAGAGTGTGGTGCGCTGCAAAGAGACAGCGACTGAAACTGCTCAAATACGACCGTGCGCGTCGCAGCAGACACAACGTGGCGTCCAGAGTGCTCGTACCTGTGATGGCAGCCTACTTCACCTGTTGGACCCCCTGCATGGCAGCTATGATCTACAATGGTAAGCAATGAATGAATGGGGATAAACCTTCAAAGGGGTGTTGTGAGGAAAAGCTGACATTGTCCTGTTGAAAAAGAGCTTCTAACATACAGCACAACATTTATTTATCAAAGTGGATATTGGTGGAACATAATATAGATAATGAATCACTGGATGTCTGAGGCTTTTCTGCAGACCCAGCTGTCTGGCATCATGGTAACAGTTATTGCATAGTTGAGTATGAGAACACATTGTTAGGCTCCAGTTTGCATTAAAATTGGCATTAACTGTTGTAAAATGTACAAAAACTGCTCTTGCAACACACTTATATTTACATAGTCATCTTCTTTAACAATGCAGAATATTTAAGGATTATACAGTTAAAGTTCTGGATGTGGACCCAGCTGAAGAAGTGCAAACTTCCCTTGCAATGGCTATTTAGGCACATATAGGAAATTAGCTTTAAGATGTTTTGGGTCACCTGATGTTTTTAAATCTACTGGACAAAGTCAAAGATCAACCAGGGCTTT